>NC_056741.1:963327282-963547282 GCF_019279795.1 Protopterus annectens
TTTTTGTTTTAATAATCTTTTTAGTCCTATTTGCTATTCTTCATTGGTTTTAGGGTTCATTGAATAGTAACATAGTTTATTTTTTCTAAGTTGATCATTGTTTTGTGGTGTAGCATCTCTGAGTATTTTTTATTAGTATCTTCTAGTTCTTTTATTAAGTTGGTGTTTCCATTTTGAATATCAAGCTTTAAATTATCTACTTTTGACTGTAATTCCATTAATTCCTTATTCCACTGTTTTGTTTATTTTTATACCATCCCACCACTCTTCCATATAGGTATGCTTTCAATGCATCCCATATATATATTACAGATACATCTTTTTGATATCTAGGAATGTTTGTGTCTCTTTAATATAAAATTCCTTAAAATCTTTGAGATTTGTTATGTAAGATGGTATTCTTGTTACTGATATCCTTCTCTTGAAACATAAGTCTATCTCAAACGTTATGGTGTTATGGTCCTAAAATGGACATGAAATTGTCTTGACTTTATTTAATTTAGAGGTTAAATCCTTTGTTATGTACACTCTATCTATTCTAGAGTATGTTTTATGTCTATGGGAAAAATGTGTAAAGAATAGTGAATCTGGGATAGCATACTCATTTATGTAAACTATATTAAAAGTTTCAACAAACTCAGATAACAACTTTGTTAAAGGTGATCTCTTACGTGTAGTTTTAGTATTTGTGTCAGTTTCTTTTATAATGCAATTGAAATCTCCAGCTATGATTAAATTGCCTTTGGTATATTGTACAATGTCTTCTAAGTGTTGTTTGGCCACTCTAACACCTAGTCCTGGTATCCAATAAATATTCACTAATGTATATATCATTTCATTGATAGATATTGTCACTAGACAAAACATTCCTGAGTTGTCATGGAACGTATTTATGATTTTAGGCATTAAAGTAGTGTTTTTCCACAACATTACTACTCCCCTTCACTTCTGATTATAGGTGGAACTTACTAGTATTGTATAATTTTTATTGTTTATTTTATTTATGTCTTCCTGTGTAAGGTGTGTTTCCTGTAAAAATACTAGTTGTGCTTCACATAGCTTTAAATATCTATAAAGACTTCCCCTTTTGCAGCTATTATTTAAACCATTTACAATAAGAGATATACATTTTGCAATTGGATTTATATTAGCTTTGCTTTTATCTATATTCATATACTCGTAACAATGTGTAGATGTGTGTACATGAAGAGAATGACTTGTTCTTTCTTCTTCCAACAGTATTACAATAGATTATAGACACCCAATAAAAGTAAATTACAAGATCATAACTGAGAACAATATAAGATAAACAACCACCAAACCCCTCCATGAGAAAAAAACCATCTCATCCTTGAATGATCTAATCATTCAAGCGATCTCTCTAAGTCTGCATTTCAGCATCCTCCCCCGACCCCGCCGTATGGTAGTTTTATAATGAAAAGTATCTTATATATCTTTTAAGTATACATGTATCTGTCTTTACAGATTACTTAAATACAGTCTTTATCTATTTTTAATATTTTATAAAACACTAAGGCAACACAACTATACATAGATTAATACTTAACTATTTGGTTTTGTTTAAATTGTAAAGGAAAATATTTTATTTTAATATATCTTTTGTGTAGCAATAACGGTTATACATCTTAAAAATAATATGCTTGCTGTCTATCTCCCTTATAGTGTGAGTGGCATTCATAGGTATCAAATTTATTGTAATGGTCTACCTATATATATATATATATATATATATATATATATATATATATATATATATATATATATATATATATATATATATACATATATATACACATATATACATATACATACATACACATACACACACATATATATATATATACACACATACATACATACACACACATATATGCATACATACATAAAAAAAAAAATGTTAAGCATTATATGCATCAGTTAACCATGCCACAAGTAGATGAAATCAGAAATTATCCGTAACAATGAATATAATGTTACATTTGTATTGCCACTGGCAAATTTCATCGCTAGTGTACCACATATGTCATATGTCAAATAGCAACTCATACTCCTTATGATATTACAGGATTTATCTGCAGCGTTATAACTGTAAGGTTGGAAAATATGAGAAGCAAAGTAGGCTTTAAATATGCTATAACACAATTGTTTGGTACTTATTACTGTCAACTCTTCTACATACACAGGAAAAGATAACCTTATATGACCATCAACCATTTTCCTTCATTTTTCTCTTCATCCTTCTATTCTCCATTTTTAATAAATATTTGTGTCTATTGTGGCTTCTTTGAATTTAGTGAGGGTACTCCATATCATATTATAGATAATATACAACGTTCAAACAGAGAACATGCCCAATATAGAGACATATTCTCAACTCAAGTGGTCCAAACCATATATTTACAACACTGCAGTCAGAAATATACTAATGAATATGCAATAACTAGCAGCTTTGCAGCATGTGTGTCTCTAACAAGTACATACCTATAGGATATTAAAAAGAATAGATAGCACGCTCTTGTTTCATAATTAACAAATGCACACAGCCTGGTATTTACTTTCATAGACAGAAATTAGACCTGTTACTTATATGCATATCAGGTATCAACAGCAATATGTTAGTAAATGCCTATGCTATTCAAATAATATGTTAATGCTGATTGATATGAGATGTAGCTGACAATGGCTTTAGCGTTTGTGATGTTATATAATATATATTCAGTATTATAAGTAAAAATATGTTGCATGTCTATTTGCAATCTAAGGTTCAAGGCTGATCAATTTAGACATACAAGACAATCTCTTTAGCCTTGGTTATATAATGGGAGTTACTGTGTCTCTACACAACCATTCATTTTCAGTGAGGATGTTCAATATTAATATAACTTGCCTTTAATAAAAGCATACTTATAATTCAGCAGTTCTTTCCTATATATATATATATATAACAATATCATAAGCAAGACTGAGATTTTTTCTTGCTCATTACTGCTTAATGATTGTGCTACTTGAACAATTTAATATTTACAGAGTATCTTGATAATTAAACAGCAACTCTTTTTACCCTTAAAATGCCTAATAACACATAGCTACATTCATGAACCTTAATTGACTTACTATCCTTAAGGTTGAGTACACTAGCTGCAGTGTGTTTACAAATATGTTATATAGTTCCAGTCAAGGACTTAAATATATTAATTTTTTATAAAATTAAGTTAAATTATAGTAATTTACGTGGGTGATCTTATCAGAAAAGATTATAGTAAAGTCTGCATGTGTTAACTATTCATACAGTTTCTTCCAAGTGATATACTTCTTTTTAAGCTTTGTGTGCTGTTTATGTGTACAATTCAAAATGAATAACAAATATTACAATATAATAAAATGTCATGTATGTGTTGATACCTTCTAAATTCATTAGGTACTTCAGTGTACTTTTAATATTTGTTAAAACTGTAAAAGCACTTTGCCATCTCATAAATAGTGTGCTGGTTACTTTAAGTAGCTTAGGAGCTGACACCACACCCATACTGTCTTGTTTTAGTACTGACATCACGCATGACTGTTTACTTTCATTTTGTGCAGTTAGAAGGTTTAACACACTGTAATGGATTCTAACTGAAGAACCTTCATTCAGGGGTGGTAAAATAAGAGTTCCCAGCTCGTGACCATGGTGGGAAGACAAAAACAAAGTAAGTGAAGTTTTTAGGGCTTTTTTAAACTGAACACCAGCTCATTAAACTTCTATTAGTTTTCTTAACATTAAGGGCAGATATACAAGCCAAACAGTTGTTTGTTAGTCAAAAAGGCACTTTTAGCATCAAAGAATAGATAATTACTTTTCAAGGCACTTTTTGACAGTTATTACTATCAGTTTTTATATATTATTATGTGTATTAAATACATCAGTTTAGATATTTCATGCAGCTTAGTGTAAATAATATAAAAAGGAATCATGATCATTTAAACACACCACATTAATATGTCAGTGTAAATACATCATATTCTATACTAGCAGTAAAAGGCAGGCAATTTATAAATGAACTATCTAAACATCATTTAGAGTTAGAAAAATCATGACTATAAGTATTTACACTGTAATAGAAAAAGATATGTTACCTTGCTTTCTTTAGGGTTGTTTGCTTTAGTTATAAAATGTCCTGCTTATCTTGTATTTATATTGTTTCAAAGACTGACACATGTGTAAAGCATGAATGCTTTCAAATAACTTTTTTGCCTTACAGAGCAAATAGAAGACAATAATGTTTGTGTTTTTCATATGTCTTTTATCGTTTCTTCTTCTTCTTGTCAGCAGTGCTCCATTCATTTTTTTCTAAGTGATGCTTAACCCCAAATTGGGAGAAATCCATTTCTTCCACATTATCCAAGGTTTTATTAGCTGAAAGATAAGAAACTGTTGCTTGCAGAGTGTCAAAAGTTTTAGGACCTTCAGTAAAAATATTTTTATTCTTGCAGGGAACAGCAAGTGGACTTTAAGTTGTCTTTTTCAATTCCTTTATCAGAGGGAGACATTCTTTTCTTGCAGTTATAACTCCAGCAGAATAATCATTATCAAATCTGATTATGTTGTCTTTGTATTTAACTGGAGAAGTTGACCATGCTGTTTTTAAAATAAGTTCCTTGTCCTGTGATGAGAAAAACTTTACTATTATTGATCTCGGGTGATTTTTTGATTTGATGGTTGATGAAGCAGCTCTTAAGGATCTGTGGGCTCTTTCAATTCCATAAGAAAGAGTTTCAGGCAATTTTAAAACTTCTGGTAACCAGGTAGTAAGGAAAGTCAACATGTTATCTCCCTCTGTTTTCTCTGGTAGCCCATAGATGCGAAGGTTATTTCATCTGGACCTGTTCTCTAGATCCTCTATTTTATTTTGTAATGAAGCATTTTGTTGTGATAAAAAATGTAGCTGAAGATCTTGTTCTGAGAGTCTGCCCTCAGTATCATTTAAGGATCTCTCTATGTCAGCTATTTGAGACTTCTATTGCGTCATTATTTCTTGTAGTTGCTGTATTTGTTTTGTAGATCTCTCCTCAAAAGTGTCCAGTTTGGTATTCATTTTGTCAAATTTCACTGACAAGTCTTGTATAGCATTTAATAAAGACTGTATCTCCTTTTTCATCGTCTGGTCCTGTGTGGTATGCTTAGAAAAGCTCATTTTCAGTAGATTCAGATACCTTCCTTCTTGTTTTTGACAGGAAAAATAATGTTTAAAGCCAAATTTTTTGCACTGTAGACTTCTAGTGATATTAGTAGAAGCAATTCAGCAAAATAGGTTTGTCTACAATATCTAGTTTTTAAAAATTCCTGTCAGAAATATCTTTTGAGTGCAGAGCTGAGAAAAGATGCTGCCAACCAGTCTACATCCTAGCCACGCCCCGAACATAGTTTTCTTAATGACATTTCAGCATATGCAGTATACAGCTGAAAAATACAAGCATACCTTCTCAAAGTCAGTGGTCTTCTGTGCAGATCTATCCTGAAGTAATAGCCTCTTATGTGTTCTCCACATAAACAAGTCTCCTCACCTTCAGGTTCCCTAGCTACACAGTTGCCTTTTTATGGTTTAGATTCAGGGCTGTGAGCATGGTGAAGATGCAAATTAGGTGTGAACTCATTAGAATTGCTGATTCCAAATACTTGTTTAGCTCATGGCAGCATAGAGCAGGCACTCCCTCAGTATTTTTTGTTAATTGATTGCAACTGTGAATGATTACTGGTGTGGAGAAGAAAAACACAACAGCAATTCAGACTGCAATACCTGCAGTGGGTGTGTCAGCCAGGTTAGACTTACACAGTGCAGAAGTAATTTTATCAAGATTTGAAATACAAGTAGGCAGCACACAATTCACAATTTCTGTTCAGTAACATCCAACCTCCCCTACATTTCTTGACAACTTATTCCATTAAATATCCTCACACATGTTAAGAACAATGATATAGAATGCCTTACAGACTGCATGTCCCAGATTAAAGTTCAGATTAGACAAGAATGAGCAACAAACAGCGTGTTCTTCCCTGGTGACATCAGATCATCGGTCTGTCTCATTCAAAGTTTCTATCCCACCCAACCCATCCCCAGCTGTAACCAGGCTAAAAAACATCTCAGAAGCTGACTACAACCTCCTAAAGGTATCAGCAACTTCACACCACCGAACATTCAGAGGATGCAGACAACTATGCTGAACAGTACACCAGTGCAGTGTACAAGCACCTGTACAACTACATGGATGCAGCCATACCCAACAGAACTAAAACCTGCTCCTCAAGGAAACACAAACTCATCTGGCTGACATCCTCTATCAACAGGCTTTACAACAAAAAAAAGAAACTGTTGTCCAAGGGTAAAAAGGAACAAACTCCAAATTGGAAAAACTCCCTCCTCTGCCTCAAAAATCAAATTCGATCACTAGTGAAAACCTCCAAAACCAATTATGAGTTGAAACTAGCCTCCAAAACAAAGGGAAACTAAAAGTCCTTCTTCAGTTATGTTAGGTACCTCCATGGCAAAGCCCAAGTTTGTTCCAAATTAGTACTTAATGGTACCACTTACACTGATCCTGTTGACTTAGCCAACCTGCTAGCTGAAAAGTTCAATGCAAACTATAACCCCATCACCCCACAAAGGCCCAGTAGACATCCCTGATACTTGTCCTACACCTCTCATCTCCATAGATCAAGTGTTAAAGGCACTATCCAAGGCAAAGAACACAGCTTCCATGGGACCTGATAGTATCCCAGGCAGTATACTGCACCATTTCTAGCAAGAACTAGCTTCGCCATTGAACACCCTATTCAACCACAGCCTAATTACAGGCTTCATTCCAGCAGAGTGGAGAACTGCCATTGTCACCCCCTTGCACAAAGATGGTGCCAGTACTGACCTAGGAAACTATTGCCCCATTAGCTTGACAAGTCTGATCTGTAAAGCCATGGAGCGTATTTTTATGGATCTCATAAACAAGGACATAGACAATCTCCAAGCACTTGACCCCACACAATTCAGATTTGTCAAGGGCAGATCTTGCCTATTGAACCGGATTGACTTCTTTGAGACTGTCACCAAGGCCCTGGATGAGGGAAAGTCAGTGCATACAGCTTACCTTGACTTGGCCAAGGCCTTTGACACAATCCCACACTCAGGCATCATTGAAAAGCTAACAGAACTTGGTGTTAATCCCTATCTCATCAGATGGGTGGCCAACTGGCTCATCAATAGGAACTACAAGGTCAAAATAGGCACCACCACCTCTGACAGCAGACCTTTCACTAGTGATATTCCCCAGGGATCTGTTCTGGGACCCCTACTTTTGGCATCTACTTTTCAGAGGTCGAGGCAAAGACAAGGAGCCTGTAGCTGACCAAGTTTGTGGATGACTGCAAGTTAGGTGCTGTCATTGACTCCCCAAATGATGTTAACATACTGCAAGAGGGTCTCACAGATGCATATAAGTGGTGTCAAAGTCAGCCTTAAGTTAAACAGAAAAAATGTATCATCATACCATTTGGCAAAAACATGGCTCCTACTGATTACCACATGAATGGCAACCCCCTAAGCACACAACCTGCGGTGAAAGACCTGGGTACTGAGGTTGACAACAATCTCACAGTTGACCATCATGTGGCAGCTGTGGTCAGAAAAGTCTTTTACTTGGTTCATCTCATAAGTAAAGGGATTGCATCCAGAAAAAAGGAGGTTATTACATTTCTGTACTCTTCCCTCATTAGGCCTATAATTGAGTATAACTCCCCGTTTGGTATGAACCTCTCTAAATATCTGCACCAACTGGAAAGACCACAGAAATACCTCACAAAGAGAATCCATGACCTCCAACACCTGTCCTAATCAGACAGGCTCAAATCAATGTCACTCTACTTGATATCATAGAGATTGCTCAGAGGTGATCTGTGTCTCGCCTACAAGGCAATATTGGACCCTGCCCTACTAGAGATGCTCCATATTCATAAGTCTAACTCCTTGCGCATTACCCAGTTGATAGGCCTAAATCTAATATGAAACATCAACAAAACCAGCTGGAGAGACAGGTTTGTCTCCCAGAGGCTCCCCCATCTTTGGAATAGGCTTCCCATACATGTCAAACAGTCCCTCACTGACCCTCTTAAAGTGCAACCTTGCTACGTGGATGGGAAACCACAAATTTGTCCAAGGGGTTACACCTTTGTCTCTCATTGACAGGGGTTACAGGTGCTGACTGAGTTTTCTTTTTTTTGGGGGGATAAACTCTTGGCTAGGCCTGTAAGGGCCCCAGTGCCATTAGCCTAGTAACCTCCTATGATCCAAAGATAACACAGAGCTGCATTTTCGCAAGCAATAGTGATAAATGGTTGTGTGATCACTCAGTGCACTACATCTGACATTACTATATGCACAGATAACTGTCATATGGTATGTTAGTACTGTGGATGGCATTGCATTTGGTTGTGTGCAGAATGAGTTCAGTTCCCTGCTGCAAAACTGTTGGTGTGGCAAACAGGGATAAAACACCCTTACTGTGTTCTGAAGGTTCATTGGAGTGCGAGTTCAAATCCAACCCTGTGAAAAATATTTCATGTGTACTAAAAACATGTGGTATTTATTTCATAGACTGCTTTTCTTCATTTCAACTACTTTTCTATTTTTTTTAATTTGCAGTGTTTGTATAGTGTGTCACTTTGTGCAAACAAGGGAAATGGAGAAACAATGAATGTCAGGTTTAGCTTTCCTTATCTCGTTTGCATGTAAATCTTGACAGTGTAAAGGTCAAAAAGGAAACATTGTTGCAGTTTTTGCTTTCCAATGAGCAACACTGCTAAGGGATGTTGCACGGCAGTTAGCAAGCTTCCACAACATGTGCAGGCATTGAACACCTGCATACAAGACACAGGCAATCAATACTTCAAAACAGATACATTCAATGAATTCTGTTGGGCATCACGCAAACACACTAAGTGGCACTGTGTGGTGTTTAACACACAGACTTAAAAATGATTAGGAAATTATGGAACTGTCATGTAACTACTCCTGTGGCAGCAGGTGTAAGTGTAGAGCTGTACTACAGATGGTTCTAGTACAGGAAGTGCAACATATTTTTTTAGTAGTTAAGGTCCACTTTATAGTAATGAACTCAAAAATATGCAAGTGTTGCAACATTCTTTTGGCAATATGTATAAGTCTAGATTTGCCTACACATAGTCCTGGGTTGTAATACAGGACATTCCAGACATTTTACTGTTGTTCCATTTCCCATTATATTCAGTCTCACTTATAACAGTTTAGATAGTGGAGCTGATATTAATTATATTTAAACGGGATAAAACATTCTTATTGTGTTGTCAGATGTATGACTAAGGGAATATTGTCTACTATATTTCTATAAGTATTATTCTGCTATCTGGACTTGGATGACCTTCACAATTAAATAAGACATTTACCCAGCTGAATCTATATACAAGAACCTTGTCAGGTTACACACATGCATGTTTAACACCTCAAACTGTCAGCTGTACTTAGGAAAGATTCATGACTATGTCTGAGCAGCACTTCTTCTGTGGCAAGGTTGGAAAATCACCACTGTGGAAGAAAATGTTTTGTCCCTTATGCCTAGCTTTGAATCCCACACTTTAAAATCAGTTTTATTGTGTATAAAGCCAGAATTGTGTCATCATCAAATTTATGCCCCAAGTGAATGTCTGCAAACTTAACTCACCTAACGGTTGCCTTCAAATTTTCAAAACATATGTCTAAGTCACAGCAGCAGACACCCCCTCAAACTAAGGTCAAGTGTCAGATTAACCTTCCAACTTGTTGAAGAAATGGATAGCTAAGGATCTTTCCTACCTCCCTCCTGCAAATTCCTCTGTTGCTTTCCCTTTGTTCTTCCCCCTGTTTGCTTTCCATTTCTTCACTTTCTTCTGTACCCCATTTTGGCAGCTATAATCTGGTTAAAACATAGAATCACACACAGCACACATAAGTACCAAAAAACAATGGATCCCTTCACTTTTTGGCATCATACACAAATGCCAAGCATCTCTGAGAGACTCTATAGTGCTGCAGTTACCATCTCACAATGCCACTTAACCCCACTGCTCTAGGTCAACACACTAACACATGCTGAATGTACTGTAAAGCATAATGTCATTGCAATATCACTGTTTATTTAGAAGTATTAGATACACCTGGATTTGAACCCAGTATCACCTGGGTTCAAAAAGAAATGTATCAATGCATTTACACCTGCTGCCACAGAGTCGGCTAAGCAGCAGGTGTGTTTCATGCACTCAGTAGCAACTCAATGTAATTGAAATGTGTATCTCGCATGAGCAAACACTTTGCCTGCCATTGCGCAAACACGCTGCTCGCTGTTACACTACGCAAAGGAAATAGCATGTATGAGTGTGTTTTATTGTCCATTTACTCTTCATGCCATGAAAATATATGTGGAAACATAAAAACATGAAGGCCCTATCTAAGAATATGTCACATATTTACAATGCAACCATGTGTTACCCTCCCCCCCATGCACTGCAACTCTGGTCTCTCAGTAATTCTTCACAAATATATCAACAACTTTACATAAAGTAATAACAAATGTGTGATATGCAATGCACATCAATCTGGTAACATGCAGAACTAAAACTATCTTCACAGTTGAACATGCCTACATATTATGCAGGCCTCATGCAGGCCTGCCAACATCTTCTGTCTAACAACCACTGCTGATGTCATCCACTACAAGTTGTTCTGCAGCCTTGTAAAAGTCAGATTTGTGCCATGCCACTTGCATAAAGAATTTAGCTCTGTAGTCTTTGTACTTAGATAGGTAGGGGGATCTCAACTTTTTGTTGAGGCTGATAAGGGAATTTTTCCGGTCTTGGGACTTCACCTTATTCTGCATCAGTTTCCTCCTTCTGTTGTAGATTATTTTTATGGCAGGGGACCACCAGATTGGCTTCCTTTTTTGGAGGAGAGCGTCTTGGTTCTATTGGGTATGGTGAGATCCATTCATTTGTATACGTGTTTGTACAGTGCATTGGTGTATGATTCTGTGGGCATGCAACTATTCTCCATTTGCATGGGTGCTGTGAAGTTAGCCACCTTTGTTCGTAGGAGCCCAAAATTAGCTTTGGAGAAGTTTTTCATGGTGGTTACCTTTGAGGGGGTGGGGGTGGGAGGGATGTGGATTTCCAAGGTGATTAGTTTGTGGTCAGATCTAACCAGGGAGGAGTTGACTATTGGTGTAGAGCAATGGTTGCCCATGTTAGTAATGACCAGGTCAAGGATGTTGCTACCTCTAGTCGGGGTAAGAACGAGCTGGTCCAGGGCATTGGAATTAATGAATTCCAGGAAATGTTTGGCAACTGTATTGGTACATGAGTAGTTTTCCCTGTTAATGAAGGGGTAGTTGAAGTCACCCAGTATGAGTGTGTTAGGCTGGACCCTAATATTTTCCATGGTGCTTAGGAATGTGGAGTGATAGTCTTGGGACATGGTTGGGGACCTATAACAGGCTATGACCTGAATCGCTGTCTTACCCAATATTAGCTGCACCTGAAGTATCTCTGATGTGTTATGTTGGGCTACCAATCTGGAGGTGTGCACATCCTTTATGAATATGGAAACACTACCAACTTTGGAGCTTTGGTCCAAGTTCTAAGACCGAAAGGTGTGGAATGAGTTATAGCCTAGTAGTGCAGGAGTGCTTTCTGCTGCCTTGAACCGGGTCTCTGTTATGGGTCTATATTAGATCATCGAAATGGCAGAATTTTGAATGATCTATTATCGAACCCAATATCGTGAATGCTGAAAACAGCGAAGCTGCCCAAAACCAAATTCTTTCCTAGGGATAGAATTTGGTTGGCTGTTGTTGTGGCTTTACTGTTTTCAGTGATGCGGTGGAAAGCTATGGGTTGGGTTAAGGTAAGTGTGTGATTGTGAGGATGTTCGGGTTAGGGTGCGAGTTCTGTGAGTTAGGGTTAGGACGCTGGTCAGGTAAATGTGTGATTGTGACAGAATTTGGGGTTAGGGGTGGGTTACATGAGTTAGGGTTAGGGCGCGGGTGAGGTGAGTCTGCGATAGTGAGAATCTGGGGTTGGGGCAGGTTAAGTGAGTTAGGGTTAGGGCAAGAGTGAGTGTACGACAGTGACAGACCTTAGAGTTAGGGTCTGGGTTAAGGTAAGTGGATAGATAGTAGTGTATGTGCAGTGTAGCGTTGGGTTAGATGTAACTTTTAAATGTATGTGTGTGGATTGCTGATTTTTAGTGTGCTTGTGGTGTGTGTGTATTTCTCGGAACAGCAAATTTTTTCCCTGGGAAAAAAATCGCTATTTTGAGGTTTCGATATTGTTAGGGTTTGGGTTTTGCAGTTCGATGTTATGGCATTCAATAATGAGCCATTTTGATGATCTGATATATACCCCTCTGTTACAGCACACATGTCGATGTTCTCCATTTTAAGGAGTGCAAGTGCATTTTGAGAGTTAGACTTATAGCGTTGAGGAGCATGACCCTCAGAATGCATTTGCTTGTAGCTGTTATTGTGGTAATTTGGTCTTTGGAACACCACCTAAAAAAAGAACTATGGGGTGGCAAGAGCCTTGGCCAGTATCCAGAAGCCCAGGAGTGACAGATGCAGGCCATCTCTGGCAAAGCATAGAGGTCTGTCAATCATGTCATCCCAGGCAGACAGATACTGAATCCCCTTAGAATGACACCAGAAACTTAGCCAATTGTTGAAATCAATCATTTTCTGCTTGTACTGTGGTATCATTCTGGGTGATGGTAGGATGCTGCTCATGGCTAGGGTCATACCCGCCTGGGCTACATAATCAAAGAACTCCTCCATGTCTTTTTTCATGTAGTCTAGGGAGGTACATCTCAGGTCATTCCCACCCACATGTACAATGACAGAGTCATATTTGTCCCTGTTGTTGAGGGACCTGAGTGTGTGTGTTATATGGCGGATCCTGGCAGTTGACAGACAGCTGACTGTTACTTTCTCCTTATTCAACCTAGTGAGTGGGACATCAGTGTGACTCACTATCGAATCACATATGACTGGTGTGCTGGGCATGCTGTTTTGCCTTAGGGGCTTTGGTTGAGTGGCACACTGTTTAGGAGAGTTATGTGTCTCGTAATTAGTGTTCTGCTGTGGTAGTCGATTGCACCTTACCCCAATTGTATATAATATCCCTGATAGATGTCCTCTACGTTGTTCATGTAAGGATGCTTATCTCACAAAGACGTCTTCTCCATTGTTATGTCACCTTGTGTGACAGTCACATGAGATACATTTTCATTGTGCAGTCCATACTGGACCATACTGATGTGTGATTAGTGTTTCTTCTACAACTGTCTTACATTGACATGCTCTCATCTTCTATACATTAGGATGTTTCACCTATTGTTTTTGTCTGTGTCCATTCCTACAATTCATCTCTGTGTCCTTATTCAATACACCCACTTTCCCTTGACTTTTTATTTTAAAAGGCAGTCCACGTACCCTTACAGATCAATTACACAACTTTTGTACAGAATGCCTGAAATGGGATTTCACAATACTCTGCACTGTATACACTGTCCTTTACTGTGTTTGGACCATATACATAACTTATATTTTAACCTCTGGTAATCATTGTGGCATTTCACGCAATTCCGCTAACCTACTTTGCTCTGAGGTAACCAAGTTTCCTATCTGTGTAGCTTTACATGGTTTTCTGGCCAGCAACACTGTTACCAGCCACAAATCCCCACCCTTGTTTACGTTTAAATGCGGAGCAGAGTATGAATATGTAATTAGCTGCTGCTCATAATGCATCATCGCACAAACACATAAACTTCATGTAGGCTGTATACGAAGTCTACACCGAGTTTATTGAATGTCTCAGTTTATGCTGTTTTCTTTTTCTTCTTCTAGAATGGATTTTTTTTTAAATATCTTCAAATCTTTATTCTCCTTGAAGTGCAAAATTATTGCACACTTTACCTTTAACAAGTTAATGGCTATTCACCTTTACTTAAGAATAAAACATACTTTTGGGATTAAATCTTGCAGCAAGAAAAGTCCCAGCTGCAGCAGTTGGACATGCTTTGCTTCAAATTGCATATTACACTCCTTTACTTCTATATACATACATTTTCAAAAACAAATGTTTCATCACATCTACAAATATGTTGCTTCACTTCTGGCCCTGTGTAACATTTGGAGATTCATTCATATATTCAGTTCGCAAAACATACAACGTACGTATGCTACCAACCTCCATGAGGTTACTAGCGGTACTATTTTTAGGAAGAAATGTACCTCACTACATACACTCTAGGCATATTATAATATATATATGTATATATATATATATATATATATATATATATATATATATATATATACATATATATATATATATATATATATATATATATATACATATAAACTGTATGGTAACAGTTGGCTGATATGCAGTATTTATGGACATGGTTATTTTATATTATTGTTGTTGTCCTTGTCCTGTTATCTTTACTATTTTCCTTCCACCAGATCATTAATTTTCTGATATCATTCTTTATACAGATGATCTAGTAGTCTTAGATCTATAAATTCATATCTCATCATTACATCTGATCTTCAGAAAGGTCTTAAACTCGTCCTCAACTGAAACAATGATTTAGTACTGTCCTGAAGTAAATAGTGTACTTGTCAGTACCTATACCAGCTAATTAATTCCTCACTTTCCATGTACAACACATAAAGTTAATTTCTTCCTTTAAATACTTAGGGATCATCTTGAGTCATTCTTAAATATAAAAATGCACATCAGACAGACCAAACCAAAATCAGTATTTTGCTCTTTTGCTGCCTTAAAGTATCTTGGTTTCTTACCTCTAAAACTAGAACAGCTGCCAGGAAAGGATATTTTCACACTCAGACAGAATACATTCTTCCTTTTTGCTGCTAAGGACTCTGCAAAGAAATCTGTCTGATCTACATCCCCTTTCCAATAAATATGACAACATTATGCTAATTTCTGCTGAGTATGAACAGCACAGCATCTCCTCCTCCAGATCCAAGAAGCAACTCACAAAAATCTATTTGGTCTCTTCATTTTAACATTTTTTTCCCTAAATCTGATATTTAGACATTCTGTATAATACTTCCTTAACCAGATTACATTTCAGTAAGCCTTCTGTTATTGATGTGTCTTTTACTCATCTTATGTCTTTAGATAATATATTTTCGTTCATTTGGGCCAAAATCCTTCATTGCCTTTCACAATAAATATTTTCCGTCTTTTGGGCCTAAATCCTACTTAGCCTTTCATAGCAAGTATTTTCTGTCTTTTGGGCCCAACTCCCACTTTGCCTTTAACAGTAATATTTGAAAAAGAATGTTAAGACATTTGTGAATAAATGTGGCATTTACCTCAGAGAAAGGACTTCATTAACTACTTTGCACTTGTTCCCTTCACTAAATCTATACATCTTCTTCTTAATTTATCCTAGTTAAGACAATCCAAAAAAGTCAATCCTTATTATATGAGTACTTATGACTGTATGAGTTAGTTATGAATTTTGGTGTGTAGACTAAGTGGAAATTTTGTTACTATGACCGTACTTATTTTTTATCTATGTGCCTCTGTGGTGCTATGCCTGCCAAACATCAGACTTCCCTTTTTTTCCTCACTTGCTCCCCCACATTTGGGCAAGAGATGTCTGTAAGGGGTACATTGTTCATGCAGCCATAAGGATGCTTGGCTTTACTCATATCCTGATAATGTTATAGGTTCACAGATTTGCGCTATGATAGCAACCACAAGGGTCTTTACAAGACTAGCAATGCAACCCGACCCAGTTTTTTTCCCAAGTTCCTTGGATCCCTGTATAATGGGATATATTAGTAAAGAGGTAGCTAAGGATTATGTGTGGGAGTATATGTTAGTTGGGGATTAATTTGCTTAATGTTGATCTCTGTCCATCAGAGACATGGGGGCCAGACTGGAGGTATCTTTGCAATTCCCCATCCATTGATCAAAGTCAGGAAGCTGTTCTTGAACTGTTTGTAAGTTTCTGTGAGGCCATTTTTTGCTTGGGCTAAAGGAAAGTCTCTCTGTTGATCAGTGGCAGTGAAAAACATTGAGCAGCCTGTCTGCCCCCGTGGGAGTGGTTACTGACTTGAAACTGTAGTTTTATTGGCCATTCTGGGTCAATTCCAAAACTCCTTCATCTTCCTCTCTTAAAACCTGGTTGCCTCGTGGTTTTGGTGTCTTTTCAGGCTTGTTGGCTGTTGGGGAAGCACCCACCAAGAGGAGAAAATGCTGAGAGAAGAAAGGAGCCACTTTTGAGACTTTAAGTATTTTTCCTCTGTTTATTTGCTAAGTTTTTCTGCATAGCTGCCTATTTTGAGCATTTTCTGGCTTGTTAAATTTGATTTCTGCATTAGTAACAGTATTTAGAGCACAACCTAGAGCTGTTTACTGAATTTCCTGTTTGCACTTATTTTTAAAATCGTTTTTTTCTCAAAACTTGCATTTTATCTGTCTTTGGCCTAGCACTCTTGTGTGGGGTCATTTACTGCACTGTTATAACTTGCTGATACTTGTTAACCTCTGCTATCTCTGAAAAACAAAAAAAACAAAAAAATCTTGCTTTTTCCCACTTTTCTGAGATTTAAAAAGTTCATTTACAGGCTTGCTGTTCTTGAACTGTTTGTAAGTTTCTGTGAGGCCATTTTTGCTTGGGCTAAAGGAAAGTCTCTGTTGATCAGTGGCAGTGAAAAACATTGAGCAGCCTGTCTGCCCTCGTGGGAGTGGTTACTGACTTGAAACTGTAGTTTTATTGGCCATTCTGGGTCAATTCCAAAACTCCTTCATCTTCCTCTCTTAAAACCCTCTTTGCGCGGTTTTGGCGTTTTGAGCATAGCGCAACAACGCAGCGCCTAATTGGGTTTAAACTATTCCTGGCTCCACAAAGTCTGCTCTTCACTTTTTCCCTTAGAACTGCTCTATCTCTCAATTTAAACACCATATTCTCATTCTAAGGCCCTTCACTGGTCCAATTAAGTAATCCTACAAGTTAGCACTATTAAACCATAAGCACTACTTACTCTTATAATCTCTACGATTACCCTGTCCTCTATTGGTCCATCTTAAATTCAGTTTCCCTATTACTCTAGCATGTCCAAAGGTCAGTCAATGGTTTCCTCTCCAGTCCAGCTGGTGAATCTGGGAATTTTGAGGCAATGTTACAACTGTCTCATGTACACGGACAACCCCCTCCTCTTCCAAACAGGTTCAAATATATGTGAGAGATGCAACTATTTAGCCAAACTGGAGGCTGAGCTCTCTCATCTCAAAACTGGTGTAACCAGTCAGGAGGAGAAGGTAACCTCACACAACACAATTCCAGTATCACATAGTCCCACCACATCAGCGAACCAAACACATAAATACACAAAAACATACTTGGAGGCTCTAAATAAAAATCTACCTAAGCAACAGAGACCTCCAAAGCAGACATCCAAGCAAACGCTACCTCAAAACAAAACACACACAACACATAACCCACAAAGTCAGTGTGCCAAGCAGCCACAGCCCTTAAGGCTGAATAACACACCTGATACTCTTGTTATAGGTGACTCTATTGTCAGGCACACTGACGTCCCACTCACCAGGCTGAATAAAGAGAAGGTCACAGTGAGCTGCCTGTCGGGCGCTAGGATCCGCCACATAATGCACTCAGGTCACTCCAAAGCAAATACAAATATGACTCAGTCATTGTACATGCTGTTGTGAATGACCTGAGACGTACCTCCCTGGACTACATGAAAAGGGACATAGAGGAGCTCTCTGATCATGTAGCCTAGGCTGGTATGACCCTGACCTTGAGCAGCATCTTACCCTCACCTAGAATGATGCCACAGTACAAAGACAAAATGATCAATTTTAACAATTGGCTAAAATTTTGGTGTCATTCAAAGGGGATCCAGTGTCTGTCCGCCTGGGATGACATGCTCGACAAGCCACGTTGCTTCGCTAGGGACGGCTTGCACCTGTCACCACTGGGCTTTCGGATATTGGCAAAGGCTCTTGCCACCCCATAGTGCCTTTTTAGGCAAGGCTCAAAAGTCAAACCCACCCCATAGAGAGCACAAGGAACAAGACACTTAGGGTAATGCTGCTATACCCCAGATATCTTATCCGCAAGATGCCGCACTCGAGCTTTCAAGCTCTCCTCAGTATGGAGAACATCGATATCTGTGCAGTGACAGAAACCTGGTTCAAGGCTCCAGAGAGCACCCCAGCACTACCAGACTATACCTCATATCATGCTTTTCGCCCCAAAACCCAGACCGAACCACAAAAGGAGGGGAGTTTCCATATTTATCAAGGATATCCACACCTCCAGGTTAGTGGCATTATGCAGTATCGGAGACCATCCATGTGCAACTAACAGTGGGCAAGACTGCTTTTCAGTTTATAGCATCCTACAGACCACCCTCTCAAAGTCAGGAATCCCATTCGGCTTTCCTGAAAACATTGGAGAACATGAAGATCTCTCCGAACACCATTATATTGGGCGACTTCAACTACCCAAACATTGACTGGAAGCACTACTCAAGCCCCAGCACCTTAGCCCAAAGATTCCTGGAAATTATAAACTCAAATGCTATGGAACAACTAGTCACCACTCCCACAAGAGGGGACAACATACTAGACCTGATCATTACCAACATGGGGACTCTATGCTCCACACCAGAAGTATATCCTCATTGGCAAGATCAGTCCATAAATTAATTTCACTGGATGTCCACATCCCGACTCCACCCCAGCCCAGAAAACCACAGTGAAAAACTTCTCAAAGCGAACTTCTCACTTCTCAAAACCGAAGTGGAATCCTTCAAGGCTACAGGGCCAGTGGAAACTACAGCCCAAACTGCAGAATCCTATATAAATGCATTCTACAGACATCTCCAGGAATGCATGGATCATGCTATCCCAAACAAAACCAAGACCCAATCATCCAAAGCCAGGCGTCCAGTCTGGTGGACCCTGCCATAAATAAACTGTACAACAGAAGGAGGAAGCTACTACATGATAGAGCAAAATCCCTAATAGGGAAGGCATCTCTGATCAGTACTAGCAAAAAATTACAATCCCTCATAAAATCCTCCAAGGCCAGCTTCGAGAGAAAAATTGCACAGGACACCAAAGACAATCATAAGGCTTTTTTCAGTTATGTTAGAAACTTGGGATGCAACTCCTAGACTTGTTCTGAGTTGATTCTAAACGACAAAAAATACACTGAACCCACAGACATCGCCAATATCCTGGCAGACAGGTTCAGTGCGAACTTCTCCACCCCTCCCCCCAAAAGAGCAAATATCTATCCCGGCAGAGGGCTGCCTCCCAAACATCTCAGATGCTCAGGTGAAGGCTGCCCTCTCCAAAGCAAAAAACACTGCTTCCATGGGACCAGATGGCGACCCAGGTTGCGTCCTACATGAACTACAAGAGGAACTAATCCCTCAAATAAAACAGCTATACAATCTCAGCCTCACTACAGGATATGTGCCCACAGAATGGCGTGCAGCAACAGTGGTCCCACTCCACAAAGGTGGAGCATCTACGGACCCTGGAAACTATCGCCCCATAAGCCTGACTAGCTTAGTCTGCAAGGCTATGGAGAGGATCATCATGGAGCTCATAAACAAAGACATTGGGGACCTACAGACACTAGATCCTACCCAGTTCGGCTTTGTCAAGGGCAGATCCTGCCTTTTGAACCTGGTTGACTTCTTTGAAACAGTCACCAAAGCCATAGATGAAGGAAAGGTAGTCCACACAGCCTATCTGGACCTTGCAAAGGCATTTGACACAATACCCCACTCGGCATCATAGATAAGCTATCTAGCTTAAATATAAACCCCTATGTCACAAGATGGGTAAACTGGCTCAAAGACAGAACCCACAGAGTGAGAGTTGCTGGAGCCATGTCAGACTCAAAACCGGTCACAAGTGGCGTCCCACAGGGTTCTGTCCTGGGACCACTCTTGTTCGGTATATACTTTTCCGAGGTACAGGCAAGCGTGGGAGGACTATGGCTCACCAAGTTCGCAGACGACTGCAAACGGGCGCCATAATCAACTCTCCAGCTGACACAAACATCCTTCAAAAAGGTCTCACAGAGACAGATAACTGGTGCCAGCGCCATGGTTTAAAGCTAAATGCCAAAAATGTATAGTCATACCCTTTGGCAAAAACAATGTGCCCACAAATTACCACATAGGCGGAAACCCATTAAGTACAGAGAAAGTTATTAGAGACCTGGGGACCCAAGTTGATAGCAATCTCTCCTTTGAAAACCACATTGCCAAAGTGGTTAGAAAGACCTTCTACATAGCCCACCTCATCACGAAGGGTTTCACATCTAGATCAAGAGAGGTAATCGTGCCCTTTATTCATCCCTCATCAGGCCCATCATAGAATACAATGCCCCTTTTGGGATGTACCTTACCCGACACCTGCAGCAATTAGAAAGACCCCAAAAGTATCTCACCAAGAGGATCAAGGGTCTCAAACAGATGCCATATACTGCTCGGTTAAAAACTCCAGCTCTACTCAGTTGCATACCGCCTACTTGAGGCGATCTATGCCTGACATACAAAGCTATGTCAAATCCAGAATTAATGGACATGCTCCACCTCAGTAAATCTAGATCCCTTAGAGCCACACGCCGAGGGACTTGAACCTCAGCACAGAAATAAATAGAACTTGCTGGAGGGACAGGTTCATAACCCAGAGGCTCCCTTCGCTCTGGAATAGAATTCCAGTTCATGTGAGGCAGAGCACCTCACTGAATCTCTTCAAGAAGAATCTCGATAAGTGGATGGGGGATCGTAGGTTTGTCCCAGGGATTACTCCTGTGTCACTATTAGACAGAGGCACAGTAAACTAAACCTTAAAAAAGGGCACAGTATACTCAAATCAAGGGGTGGCGTAAGCCATACAGAATCGGGCTAGGCTTATAATTGCCCCAGGGCAGATAGCCTAGTATGAACCTATGAACCTATGAACCTATGAATGAACACTGCTTCTCACAGATGGGGAGCATATTCCATAGTATAGGGATCATTTGAGATATATTTTGACCTCTCCAGCATATTCTATTTATGTTGCAAGCAAATTTCAGGCCCTTTCATCTAGTGTTTCTGGTGCTGTTGGATTTTCAGACATGCAAGAGATCCATCAGAGCTAGATCTAAGGATGCCTTTCATGCTAGTCATAGATTGCCTCTCAGTAACCTGTAGTAGAATGAGTACGGATATAGGGTCTTAAGGTGTTCTATGTAGGATAAGGCATTCATAGCCTGGATTTTCCTTGTGAGGAACCTTTGAGGGTGCTCCAGCTGTTGCAAGTGCCTGGTTAGGTACATGCCAAAGGGGGGACCATAGTCAGTGATGGGTCTAATAAGGGCAGACTATAGTGATTCTATAACTTCCTTGGTCCTGGATGCCATACCCTTGCTTATGAATTGGGCAACATAAAATTATTTTCTTACTATCTTGGCACTGTCTCAGTTGAAGGGCATATTACTGTCTACATATGTTCAAAGATCCATTACTATTGGGTCAGCTCTTAAGGGTGTTTTATCAGCTTGGGTGGTTGATTTCCCAAAATGCACTGTAATGCATTTCTTCTCATTGAGTTTTAATCAATGATTTTGATACCAGTTATTTTTTGTGTCAGTCCCTCTTGTAGGATGTTGGTGTAATGGGGGGAATGTATGATAGCTCCCAGTTTGCAATCATCTGTGAACCTGGTGAGTCAGAGGCCTATAACAATAGCCTTTACTTCCAAGAAGTAGACAGGAGCAGGCCCAACATGGAGCCCTGGGGTACTCTGCTAGTAATAGGTCTCCTAGTGGAAGATGTCTTACCGATCAAGACTTCTTGGGTCCTATCTGTAAGCCAGCTGACAATCCAGTGAATTATTCAGGAATTTATGCCTGGTTCTGAGTTTGCCAATAATACCCGAGTGTGGTAATGTATCAAACACTTTGGCCAGGTCAAGATAGGCTGTATGCATATGCACCATTCTCCCCTTGTCCATAGTTTTAGTGACCCTCTTAAAGAAATCTACCTGGATGTGTAGACAAGACATTCCCTTAACAAAGCCAACCTGGGACTGGTCCAGTGTCTGTAGGTTACAAATGTCCATGTTGATCATTTCTATGATACTCCATTCCATAGCTTTGCATAGGTCTGTATTCCTGGGTCTATATTAGAACATCGAAGTTTGAAAGCATTGAATGTTCTAATTTCGAACCCAGAACAGCAAACGCTGAAAATAGTGAAGCTGCAGAACACCGAATTTTTTCCTACGGAAAGAGTTTGGTTGTCCATTTCTGTGGCTTTGCTATTTTCAGCACTGTGGTGGAAAGTTACGGGTTGGGTACAGGTAAGTGTGCGATTGTGCGGATGTTAGGGTTAGCGCACGGGTTAGGTGAGTTAGGGTTAGGGTGCAGATGAGGTGAGTGTGTGATAGTGATGGACCTTAGGGTTAGGGTTTGGGTTAAGGTAAGTGGATAGATAGTAGTGTATGTACAGTTTAGTGTAGGGTTAGATGTAGGATTTTAAGTGTATGTGTGTGAATTGCTGTTTTTTTGGTGTGCTTGTGTTGTGTGTGTGTTTCTCGGAACAGCAAATTTTATTCACTGTGTCAGGGAAATATGCATTTATGTATATGTCTAATGCTTATTAGAAGCTAAAAGAATTAACACGTTTTCATTCAATTTTATATGCAGCTTAATTCTGTGTGAAATTATAAGATGCTTTTTGAAACTGCAGTATGCTTTCTGAAAACTTGCAAGATGCTCCCTGACCTAGTAATTGCTAGCACAGCAAAATTCATGTTTATGCCTTTTGGAAATGTACTGAGAAGCAGGTGATTATCTGCTAGGTCAGGAAGTAATAAATGAAACAATACTATATTCTATAATGTTATGATTTTGAACAATCAGCTCTGTTCGTGTTATGAGAACATGCACAGCTGCGGAAGAATAAGAGATACATGAGACAAAGGACTGCTTGAAGAATCTGTACTTGCTTTGTGCTCGAATTAGCTGTAATACCTTGAATAAAAACATAACATAGTGAGAAACTGTATCTAACCGGTGGTCACCAAGGCCACGTTGTTTTTCTTAGAAAGTTTTTCATAAAATTGATAGTGCAAGCAGAAAATTATGGATAAACAGCTGCTATGTAATGATGATGTTAAAACTTGTGATCTGCTACTTCAGCCTGGTAGGCAATGTCTTGTTAAAAAGTGTATAAAGATGAATTTACTTCCTGATTTTAGTTAGACAAACTCTGTATTAGCACGTTTTTGTCTCCTTGCTGCAAGATTAAAGTGCCTTAACCTGAACCTACTGTGTATTGATCATTTTTAAAGTATATTTTTCCTTTGACAGATTGGTCCTTCGGACCGGAAACATCTCTCACTCTAGCTCAGGTCAGATGGGCCCGGTGGCATGAAACCATACGGGAAAGAAGCTACATCGGTTCTTCTGCTTTGAAAAGACCTCCGACTGAATTGTTGTTCAAAAGAGGCCAGCCACTGTTTCTGATCTGCGATTGGAGGAGGAGTCAACAGTTCCGGTGACGAGCTCAATCACGGAAGCTCAGGTAAGGAGGATTTTACCTTTTCTTTGTTTCAGATCAGGGACTTGTTACAGTATTTGTTTTTGTCCGGAGATTTTTTTTGTAAATCAGGGACAAAAAAGATTGCTGTCTTGTCATAGATCAGGGAAACAGGATAGGTAGGCAGTTATTTTAGATAGACTGTGAAGAAGTGTAAATCATGGTACCACGTGATAAAAAGGGTTACGTAACAGTTTCTAACTAAGTTAAGACAACATGGGAAATAAGTGCACAAAAAGCTCCCGAGACCCGCCTTTAACCGAAGACGCGAAATGTATGCAATTACAGCATGCTGACAATGTTAAGTACTATACAAAATGGGTTAATAAATACAAATTTGATGGTAATTTAGATAAACCTTCACTTATCAAACTTGTCAAACAAATTAAAACAGACGCAAAAGGTCAGATAAAAAAGCAACGTCAATTAGGAGTTCCTCAGGCACACAGGTGGCTTGAGGAAGCAAATCTCAGGGAACAAAAGAATAAAAATTCAAAAGCAATGTTTTTAGATAAAGAAGACAATAACTTGGTAATAGCAACAGCCCCTCCGCCCCCTCCGCTTCCCCTACTGGAATATAAAGTGAGTGGACAAGCTGATCCACCTCTGTTATATCCAGCTGTTCCTGCAAAACCAAAACTGTTTGTCAGAGATCCTATTGAGACTAGGTCTCGAACACGCAACTTAAGAGGGGATATTGAATTGTATGAAATAAATAAAAATTCACAAGCTATGAGTGAAGAAGAGATATGTCAACTCATAGAAGTATCAACTCCACAGGTAGGACAGGCAGGACAGGACCCAACTCTTCTAGTATATAGACAGTGGACACCGGAAGACATCCGGAAAGCCACAGAGGGAATTCTCCATCCGAAAGTTAATTGTAGAAAATTCTTAAAAGACTTACAGGGCATGAGGTTAAGTTACCATTTAAATGGAGAGGAAGTAGAAAAAGTAGTCAGACAAATCGTAGGTCCAGATTGGCACATGATCAGTGGCAACTGGAATCCCCGTGATGCAGAACATAGGCCACTCCCACATAGTAACGCAGAACTGGATAACAGAGTGAAAGGTCTGACAGATCGAATCTCTAAGAAATGGAAGCCTAGGGCTGACTGGACTTGCATTAATCAATGCATACAACAAGAAGGTGAAACTGTTAATAGATATTATGCCAGATTATTAGAGTGTTTTAATAACCATTGTGGAATGCAAGTACCTGAAGACCAAACACATGATTCCCCATATGAGCAGCAGCTAAAGAATGCATTTTTGAAAGGCAGTATTGCACCCATTAGCAGCTTTATTACAAAGCACATGATAGATCATCGTACAAGTAGATTACAGTCATTACTTGAATATGCAAGACATGCTGAAAGGCATTTTAATAGCAAAAAGAAAAAGAAAACTCAAGTATTTGCAGTAGAAGATGGATCAGAAGTCTTTGTAGTACAGACCGGGAAGAAGGGTAAGAAAAATGCCCAGGGAAACAAACAATCTGATAAACGATCAGAGGACTTTGAAGAGAGAAAGAAAAGGGGTGAATGTTTTAAATGCGGGGAAAAAGGGACATTTAGCAAGGTATTGCAGGCAAAATAAAAAGGTAACCACAGAAGACAAGGAGGGTGAGGACTGACTATATGATAGTCAAGAATCACTGGAAAGGAATAATCAAGAAAAGACAAGTGCAAATGTGATATAAGGAGTAGAAAATGTGATAGAATAAATCGAGGATGTGCATGAAATCATAGATAGTGAAGAAAATGAAATTTTAGACTTGGCATTATTGAGCCTAGAGCTCTACTTAGCAGACACAAAACCAGAAGTTACACTTCTGGTAGAGGGGAGGGAAGTTAAATTCCTGTGTGACTCAGGGGCTTCACGGACCCTGATACATCCTTCCAAACTACCAGAAAATTCAGAATCACTTGATTACATATTAGTGAAAGCAGCTAATGGACAGCTGTATCGGGAGCCACTCTCCCACAACATAGCAATAACTGACCCTGTTTCAGGGATGACCCAGAAAAGCAAAACTGTTGTTTCTGCAAAATGCCCACTAAATCTTTTGGGCAGAGACCTAATGCAGATATTTGGCATAGCAGTAGTTCCAACTATGCAGGGTATGGAAGCACAGAGACAAATGGATACTTTTGTAGTGCGACCGGAGGGCGAAACATTTTATTGGTACAGCCAGGACTTGGTTACGACTGGTCCAGGGGCAGTAACCAAAGAACTGATGAACGTTGCCATCAGTAAATCCCCCTCCCTTGACACTGATAAACAGCATTTGCTGCATTGCACACTATATTACTGTAGCAAACCAGGACCTGATAAAGAATATGAGCAAGAGCTGTTTAGATACCATGTTAACAGATTAGTATTACAAAATCTGTACTGGGACACAGAAGAAAACAGTGTAGTAAGCTGATCATTGCCCCAGGAATTCCTAGCACTTTACAAATCTAATCGATTACCACATGTGAGTTTGACTAAAGATAAAAATGTGAAGTGGGCAGACCTAGGAGAAAAAGTCACAAGGTGAGAAAAACAGACAGAGTTAGAACTTTCAGAACAGGGAGTACAAAAGCAGAAGTTGAATTGGATAATGCAGACACACCTAGCTGTACACTTGCAGACAAGTGAGGACAGCTGAGTAGCACTCTTACTAGAAGAAGAGGAAAAAGCCTTACGAGACATACCAGAGACTCTCTGGTCAACAGGAAAATCAGATGTAGGACTTATTCATAATTATCTCAATAACCCCTGTGGTCCCCACGGTAGAGCTGCTCGCATATCACCTCTTCGCTCCTCTCTTCGGAAGCTCACCACTGAAGCTCCCTTCCCCACCTCAATCCAAACACAGAATATCACCTGCATCGCCTCTGTGAATTCCCTGAACTTGCCTGCTTGACTGAACTATAGAACTCCTGAAGACTGCCCTAAATGATTACTGCTTGAATCTCCTCTCTTCAGAAGCTCACCACTGAAGCTCCCTTCCCCACCTCAATCCAAACACAGAATATCACCTGCATCGCCTCTGTGAATTCCCTGAACTTGCCTGCTTGACTGAACTATAGAACTTCTGAAGACTGCCCTAAATGATTACTGCTTGAATCTCCTCTCTTCGGAAGCTCACCACTGAAGCTCCCTTCCCCACCTCAATCCAAACACAGAATATCACCTGCATCGCCTCTGTGAATTCCCTGAACTTGCCTGCTTGACTGAACTATAGAACTCCTGAAGACTGCCCTAAATGATTACTGCTTGAATGTAGGTAGCATCAAACCATCTATTGTGTCTATACTACCTACTTAGTAACTGATTAACTTTTGTCTGATCTCCCTTGTAGGTGATTCAGCAGCCTACCGTGTACTACACGTGGACCCCTCTCCCCCCAGACACCTCAGTCCCACATACTTTCTCTGTGAAAGTTGTATGTGACCTGCTCACATGGCTACCTGCTGTCTCCCTTCCCACCACCAGGTGGCAGCACCTACTACCCAACCACTGGTGCATATCTATGTTACCTAGCTTCCCTCCTATTAAACTGATTAACTCACTTAAGAGCCTGTATTTCTGTTTTTTCTTCTCTGTACAGCAATCTGGCTTTTTTCTCCCCCTGAACAACACAAACTAACCCACTTCACACAGCTCTTTCACTCATACAAAGTGCTTGTCCCTATCTGGTTCCATACCAACTATAACTGCTTACCTTTCTATGCCAACAGCAGTTGCTGATACTTTTTTTCTGTTGATCTCTCTTCTCTTTTCTTCCCCGCTCCGTTCGCCCTGCGGGCTCACTCCGCTCCCCTACCCTACCCCCAATTCCCACCCACCCCCACTACCTCTAGATTTATACCCATTTAGCCACACCTACATCCTCCACACCTACCAGACTCCACCCCTTTCTCTTCCTATCCCCTGCTCCATTCATATCATACCCACATCACCATTCCCCCACCTCCTTACTCATCTCCTACATTTCTTATTATAACCCCATGTCCATAAAATACCCATCCCTTTCAATTCAACTACTACTACTCCTTCTGAACCTTACCTTCATCTACCATCTCACCCAGCCTTATCTCTTCAACCACACTCTACTCCTACACACAACCTACCCTCTCCACACACCACTCCATCTCTCCTGAACTTTATCCCACTAACCACATCCTATGGTTTCATTACAAGCCAATCCCTTCTCATAAAACCTCTACACACATTTACCACGCTATATCCTTCACTAATCTATCAACCCACACTTCTCAACCAAAACAATTCAAATACCTCTACTACTTAACACAACTCCTAACTTCCATACTGTTATCTTGTGATATACACCCCAACACAGGCCCAAACCACCCCTCCTCAATATCTAAATCCATCCTATTTGCATCTCTTAATGCACAAAGCGTAGCTAATAAAATTCCATATCTACATGCCTGGCTATTTCACAACAAACCAGACATCCTAGCCATTTCTGAAACCTAGCTAAAACCACATATAAAAGATTCAGAGATAGTACCACCTAACTACTCTATCATCAGATCAGACAGAACCCATAAAAAGGGTGGTGGAGTAGCTCTACTCTACTCATCCTCCCTATGCATACCACCCTACGATAAAGCCATTCCCCAGTTCCCAATGCAGAAATAATACTGGCTCATCTCCCGCCAAACAAACACAAATATATATACATTGCCTCTCTTTACATTCCCCCAGGAGACAATATTCCAATACTCGAAGAAATCCTCTCCTGGCTTTCAGCTAACATCAGTAATGAAACTATAATCATGGGAGATACCAATATTAACTGGTCCTCCATTCAATCCCCCTCTCACTCCCTTAACATCAACCTATACAACTACTCTCAACTCATCAACTCCTTAACTAGACCATGCAAAGACTTTACCAGTGGCAACATCCTAGACTGGATTCTTGTCTCCCACCCTCACTACTACCCAGATAGTGGTACCATACCTGACTCCCTCAGCGACCACCTTCCTATCTTCGCTAGACGTCTTCCTTGTCCCTTACAAGTCACTCATAATTATATCACTACCTGATGTCATAGAAACTTTAACCTAGAAGCTTTCTCTGACACCCTAAAATCACTTAACTGGTACCCTTAAAAACTCTACCCCTGAAAATGCAATCACTCACTTTAATACTACCTTCCTAAACCTTCTAGATACTCATGCTCCATTAAAAACCAAAAGAATAAAAAGGCAATCCACCCCCTGGTTAACTATAAACACCCTAACCACCATGCGACTTAGAGACAAAGCCTGGACACAATATCAAAAGAACAAATCTACATCTTCCCTCAATGAATACAAAACTCTTCGTAATTCAGTCAAAAAACTTATCTCTGCAGACCGTCATAACTACTTCACCCGACTTCAAAGCAACCTCAAAACCAACCCTCAAAAGTTCTGGAGAGGTATAACTACCCTCTTAAAACCCGGGAACACAGAAAACCCAATCCCTTGCCCAAATATAGATGACACTGATCTTGCTACCCAATTCAATTCTTTCTTCATAGACTCTATTTCTAATCTTACCTCCTCTTTTTCAAATAACAATCATTCTCCTACCTCCACTTCCCCTCAGACTTCTCCCCCTCCTACATCTTCCACTTCTCCTCTTGCTTCTCCCCCTCCAACTTCTCCCACTTCTCCTCAGGCTTCTCCACCTCCACCTTCTCCCATTTCTCCTCATGCTTCTCCTCCCCCAACTTCTCCCACTCATTCCCCACCCACACCATTTTTCATCAAACCTATTCCTACATCCACCATAAAAAAACTCCTGCAGAAACTAAAACCATGCACCAATGCCCCTGATAACATTCCCTCATACTTCCTCAGCATAGCTGCTGAAGCCATTGCCCTCCCTATCAGTATCCTAATTAACCGCTCAATCCAAAAAAGTATTGTTCCTCAAATCTGGAAAAAAGCCTACATCATTCCACTGCATAAAGGTGGAACCAATACTAATATTACCAACTTCCGTCCCATCGCCATCCTTTCACCCATTTCAAAAGTCCTAGAGAAATGTATCCATCTTCAACTCCTTCCCCATCTCCTAGACAACAATCTACTAACTCCTACACAGCATGGATTCAGACCCCATCATAGTACTATGACTGCCCTCCTATCCTTCCTTGAAACTGTGAATAAAGCTAGAGATTCCAGCCTCACTGTATCTACCATCCTACTCGATCTCTCTAAAGCCTTCGACACTATCTCTCATAACCTACTTCTTACTAAGCTATCTAACCTAAACCTTTCTCCCTCTTCCCTCTGTTGGTTTTCTAGCTATCTCTCCAATAGGCAACAAGCCGTCAAATGGAAAAAAGCCACCTCCTCCTTCCTCAACACCCCCACAGGTGTCCCACAAGGTTCTATTTTGGGCTCCCTCCTCTTCAACATTTTCATTAATGACTTTTTCTGCTCTATCCCCCTTGCAAACATTATTCAATACGCAGATGACTCCACAATCATCTGTGCTGCCTCATCCATCCCAACTCTTTTAAAACTCACTCAAGATGCCTTCTCCACCACAGAACAATGGATGAAAGACAACCATCTTGCACTCAATGCTGCTAAAACTAAACCTATGATATTTACCCCCTCCAAAACTAATAACCTTGACAGAAATTTATTCTTCATCACCAGCCAAAATAACACATCTCTTGAGCTGGTATCTGAAGCCAAAATGTTAGGGGTCCAAATCGATGACAAGCTCAAATTCAACTCCCATCTACTACTAAATATAAAAAACCCCACCAAAAACTAGGCATGTTCTACCATCACAATCAGTTCCTCACCTCAACTACCAAAATTACTCTCTCTACCACATTTCTCCTTCCCTCCCTTCCCTATGGTGCCCCTCTTCTAACAAACCTACAATCTTCTCTGAAAACCAAACTGTCCTCTTGTTACAATAAAATAGCCAGATTCGCCACCAGTAACAAATCATCTACCCATCACTGTGAACCTCTCCACAAATTCAACTGGCTAGAGCTTCCCAACTACCTCTCCTACATTCAGCTCAACTATGCACATAAACTCATATTCCAGCCATTCCTCTGTCCCTCTCTCTCTACTACCTTTAAAATGCATCAAACACAAAGAATTCTAAGATCTAACAATCAAAACCTCATAGAAGTTTATAGACCCCTACACCCTCCAGGACACAACCTCCTGTCCTTCTCACTAGCACACCTATGGAACTCCCTCCCCCCTCAATTCGTACAGTTGCTAGCCTCCCATACTTTAAAAAATCACTACACTCCCATCTAACATCCTCATGGGAATGCTCCTGTTCACACCCCTCATAACCTACTCTCTACTCCCAACTCTTTTTCCTCCTTCCTTTTTCTCAATTCCCAGCTAGCAAATTCTTGCTTGCTTCTAGCATACAACTCCTTATTTGTTCCTAGTAATTTTTAGTAAATACAAAAAAAAAAAAAAAAAAAAATACATATATACTAATTCTAACTTTTAACCAGAAATTATAGAATGTTTTTCTCTATAATCCTCATGTAAACTATGTATGGAACATAATCTTTGTATAATCTGTATGTGGAACATAATCTCTGTATAATCTTTATGTGGAGCTTTTCTCCCCAGGACTCCATTGAAAACGGGTTCTTTAGGCCCAATGGACTATCCTGGTTAAACAACTGCAAATAAATAAATAAATAAAATAGTCGTACAGCAGGACCAGTCACTATCATGCCAAAGTCAGCATTTCGACCTCAAAAGAGACAGTATCCCTTGAGAAAGGATGCAGAAGTAGGAATCAAATCTATAATAGCAGCCTTACTTAAGGAAGGAGTGTTGATAGAATCTCCCGATTCACCATGTAATACACCCTTATTTCCTGTTAGGAAAGCAAATGGAGAATGGCTTATGGTCCAAGATTTACAAGCTGTAAATGACGCAGTTATACCTAGGGCACCTACGGTGCCAGATCCACACACCTTATTAAATGATTTGAAACCTCAACAAAAGTATTTTTCTGTGGTAGATATTAGCAATGCGTTTTTCTCAATACTGATACACCCTGACAGCCAACATTGGTTTGCATTTACATTTCAGGGGAAAAGGTATACATATACGTGACTACCACAGGGATATTGTGAGAGTCCAACAATATTCGCACAAGAAATGGCAAGTAACCTGGCGGATTTATCCCACCAAAAGGCAGCCAGATTTTACTTTATGTAGACGACATTCTGCTGGCAATCCCCACCCAGCAAGAATGCAGAGAGGATATCATAGCATTACTACAATGTCTAGCTACTCAAGGTCACAAGGTAAACAAAAATAAACTGCAACTTTGGAAAAAACAGGTGAAATACCTGAGATATGTAATATCCAAAGAGGGTAGAATATTAGATGAAGACAGAAAAACAGCAACATTACAAGCACCCAAACCAACTACCAAGAAGGAAATTATGTCCTTCCTATGTACTACTAATTTTGTCGGAGTTGGATTCCAAACTATGCCTTGGAATCTGCTCCACTGACTAACTTGATATTCAAGAAGCCTATGGCAGCACAAGATTTATTACAGTGGACACCAGAAGCAGAAGCAGCTTTCTGCAAATTGAAACAACTGATAGCATCGTCATTAGTTTTAGGACTACTGAACTATCATAAGCGATTTTTCCAAACTGTAGATTGTAAGCAGGGTTATATGACATCAGTGTTAACACAGCAGCATGGGGACAAACAATGCCCCATAGCTTACTATTCAATACAGCTAGACCCAGTGGCGCGATCCCTGCCCCACTGTGTACAAGCAGTAGTCGCAGCTGCAATGGCAGTGCAGGCTTCAGCCTCAGTAGTGTTATTCCACCCTCTCACGTTGAGAGTGCCTCATGCAGTCGCGATTATTTTACTGCAAGAAAAAGTAGCATATCTTTCTCCTGCTAGACATCTTTCCTGTATGACTATACTGTTGAGCTAACCTCATATGACAATTGAACAATGTACAACTTTGAATCCGTCAACCTTGCTCCCAACCCCTGCAGATGGCAAACCACACTGCTGCCTGCAGGAGATTGAGCAAAAGACACTACCTCAAAAAGATCTCATGGATGTTCCCTTGGATGATGCCGAGGAGACATACTACGTGGACGGCTCATGTAGGAGGGGTCCTACAGGACAGAATCTAGTGGGGTATGCAGTAGTTTCTGATACCAAGATTTTAGAAGCAAAGTCTTTACCGCACAACTTATCTGCACAAGCAGCAGAATTGATTGCTTTAACAAGGGCATGTACCTTGGCAAAGGGTAAACGAGTGAACATTTTTACTGACAGCCAGTATGCTTTTTCTACTGTACATGTTTTTGCTCAGCAGTGGAAAAATAGAGGAATGATAACATCTACTGGTAAACCAATTAATCATGTGCAATTTATTTTAGATTTGTTAGACTCTATTCAGTTACCTCAGAAAGTAGCTATTTGTAAATGCGTAGCTCATACCAAACAACAGGATAGGATTTCAAAAGGTAATGCGAGGGCTGATACAGCTGCAAAACAAGCAGCTTCAGCTTCAGAAGTATTTCTTTTGAGTGAGGAATTACAACCATCTGAGATTTTAGACTTAGAAATGTTAAAAACAATGCAGACACTTACTACAAATGTAAAAAAACAAAAATGGATAAAATGAGGAGCAATTCTTGAGAAAGGGCTGTACATCTCCAAAAAAAGGAAACCGATTTTACCATCTAACTTATTTAGATATGCAGCTTTGTTGAGCCATGGGCAGTGCCATGTCTCAACAGGGGGGACGGTACAGTTAGTGAATCGAGTGTTTATAACGTATGGATTTACAAACTCACAAAAAATTTTTGTGCAGCATGCCATGTTTGTAACAAGCATCATGCACAGGGTGCATTGAAGCCTAAGCAAGGGAGTTTCCCTGCACCACTGTATCCGTTCCATACTATCTGTATGGATTTTATAGAGCTGAACAAATGTGACAATAAGAAGTACTGCCTTGTCATTATAGATATGTTTTCCAAATGGGTGGAAGCTTTTCCAACTAAAAATCCAGATGCAGCTACTGTTGCAAAAGTCCTCGTTAAAGAAATTATTCCTAGATTTGGCATACCGGAAAAGATTTATAGTGACAATGGCACACACTTTGTAAATCAAACTATACAACAATTGAGCTGTTATTTCGGGATTTCTCTGAAAAACCATTGTGCATACCACCCCCAATCTGCAGGATTAGTAGAGAGGCATAATGGAGTTTTGAAAAATAAGCTTAGGAAATTGATTAGTGAGACAGAAAAGAACTGGGTGCACTGTCTGCCTCTGGCACTGTTGAGTATGAGAACTGTTCCAAATGTAAAAGGGTTAACTCCTTTTGAAATTTTGTTTAGGAGTGCAGATTATACACCTCAGTGGAAACCTCTCATGCCTGCAGACCAGGAGGCTGACAGTTCACTTGCAGAGTATATGAGGCGATTTTTGAATAACAAACTTTTGCAGTTAAATTCTGTTTCAGATAAAGAACAAGCCAGACCATCGAAAGTAGCAATAGTCCCAGGCACGTGGGTCTGGGTGAAAGTCATGAAAAAAAGAAATGGAGTTCTCCGAAGTGGGAAGGAACGTACCAGGTGCTACTGTCAACACCCACTGCAGTCAAGATCGCAGAGCGAGTGTCCTGGATTCATCTGACACACTGTAAATTAGTTAAGAACTTTGAACTGGACAAAAACCTTGTTACTATTGTACAACGAGAACAAAATGACCAGGTATAGAGTAAACAGAGATGCAGAACAACCTCAGAAAATTTGCATGATTATTCTGATAGCTATACTGATAACAATGATCTTTTTGCTGTGGCCTTTCCTTTTTCCAGCCACACGAGTTGAACTGAACAAACGTGATGCATTACTCATAGACTGGCATCCAAACTTTAACACTTACCAAGCAATTAAATATGTGTATGCTGAGACTTTTAATGTTTTGAACTGCTGGATTTGCACAGCTATACCAACAGCATACGGGGGATTATTGATGACTGCTGTCCCCCTGGGGGTCAATGAGTCCTGGGAAAACTTGATTTTTGATATTACACCCATGAAATCACAAGACAAAATAGCATTGTACCTACCTGTTACACAAAAAGGGATTGCATGTTTTTATAAAAGTGACACTATTCAGGTGGGTTGGAGCAATTGCAATGTGACTGTTTCTTATAAATGTTATATTAAGGCTAATAAGGCAGAAACTATCTGTGATACAAACTATGACTCATATTTTGAAAAAATGAAGAGAACTGTTAGTGAAATACAGCATAATCCTGTTCTTTTGAAGCAACTTTCTATTATTGACAAGAAAATGTTTCATGCAGGGCGAACATATATCAATACTAAAGTAGAGAATTGTTATTTTGTTTGTGGGAAAAAAGCATATAAATGGCTACCTGAGAATTGGTCTGGCAGTTGTTTTTTGGGTTACCTGGTTCCGGCCATACGACACACTGCAGCTTTGCCTCAGGGGAAAATTCGAAATGTCAGAGAGGTTAGCAGTAAACCTAGAAGACCAATCAAGAGACCTGAGAATCCAGTGGGACGAATCGAAGCAGGGTGGAGAAAACATAACTCCGTGAAAAACAAAGATAAACTGACACATATGGACTTGAGTCACACTTTTATATCATGGCAGGCATAGCCCCTGCATATGGCGCAGTGAAATCGATTTGGGAGCTGAGAAAACTGTCCAAACTTCTCGAAGTAATGAGCAATGCAACTTTTTCTGCTCTCGAATTAGTGACTGATGAACTAAATGCTATGAGAACTGTGGTACTTCAAAACCGCATGGCTCTTGACTTCACCCTAGCGGTGAGAGGTGGTATGTGTGCTTTAATCAAAGAAGAATGCTGTTTGTATATTCCTGACAACCAGCACGAGATAAATGACCATCTTGAGGTGATTCAGCAAGTGTCGACCATGACCAAACCAGGCCCAAACCCACTGATGGACTTTTTCCAGAATTTGTTTGGGGGGGTGGGGTTCCATCCTAATGAACATCCTGATTGCCATTTGTGTGGGATTACTCCTATTAGAAGCATGTATTTGTTGTGGTATTCCCTGCATGAAAAAGTTAAGCAAAGATTTTATAGATATGTCGGTTTCTGATACTTTGTATCAAAGTACCAAAATTGAAGAGTTGTTGAAAACTGAAAGGCTTTCATAAGTATAAACTACATGACTCTCTTAACTGCAAATCCGGAATGGAAGAGGTTAGGAGAAGAAGTAAACTGTTTATGCTTTTGAAAAATAGAATAAAAAGGATTAACGGGGAAATGTCAGGGAAATATGCATTTATGTATATGTCCAATGCTTATTAGAAGCTAAAAGAATTAGCATGTTTTCATTCTATTTTATATACAGCTTAATTCTGTGTGAAATTATAAGATGCTTTTTGAAACTGCAGTATGCTTTCTGAAAACTTGCAAGATGCCCCCTGTCCTAGTAATTGCTAGCACAGCAAAATTCATCTTTATGCCTTTTGGAAATGCACTGAGAAGCAGGTGATTATCTGCTAGGTCAGGAAGTAATAAATGAAACAATACTATATTCTATAATGTTATGATTTTGAACAATCAGCTCTGTTCGTGTTATGAGAACAAACACAGCTGTGGAAGAATAAGAGACAAAGGACTGCTTGAAGAATCTGTACTTGCTTTGTGCTTGAATTAGCTGTAATACCTTGAATAAAAACATAACATAGTGGGAAACTGTATCTAACCGGTGGTCACCAAGGCCACATTGTTTTTCTTAGAAAGTTTTTCATAAAATTGATAGTGCAAGCAGAAACTTATGGATAAACAGCTGCTATGTAATGATGATGTTAAAACTTGTGATCTGCTACGTCAGCTTGGTAGGCAATGTCATGTTAAAAAGTGTATAAAGATGAATTTACTTCCTGATTTTAGTTAGACAAACTCTGTATTAACACGTTTTTGTCTCCTTGCTGCAAGATTAAAGTGCCTTAACCTGAACCTACCGTGTATTGATCATTTTTAAAGTATATTTTTCCTTTGATACACTGTTCTAAGCTTTCAATCATATCATATTTCAAGATTAGTGGAGGAACAGGTAACAGTGTCCAGCTTGCAGTCAGCAGTAAACCTGGTCAAAAATACGTCAGGAATATTAGGTTGGATTGGATGTCTGCAAAATAAATGCTAAACAGGACAGGAGCCAACACTAATCCCTGAGACACTGCAACAGTTACAATTTTATGTCTGGAGAAGGTATCAGCAACTTTCACTGAATGGGGTCTGTTGGATAGCTAGTTTGCAATCCAGTGGGCAGTGTTGACATTAAGTCTGTCTAACATTTCAATAATCCCATCTTGGGGAATAGTGTCCAGGTCAAATAAGCACAGACTGACCGCTGCCCTAAGCCTGTGTAATGTTTTTCAAAGAGTTTTACTAGGTTCAGAAATCAGGACCTGTCCTTCACAAAAATAAATCTCAAAATCAAACTGATAATCAAACTACAATGATTAAGTTGCTTATGCCCACATAAAATGAGTCTTGCTATGATATGTCTGATAAGACTGGTGTGATTGATGGGCCTATAATTACCTGGGTCTGTAGAGGGACCTCCCTTGTGTATCGGAGTGACTGAGGCTGTTATCCAGGCATCAGGGCCAAACCTGGATAAGCTAAGGTTAAGCAGTTTAAATACCGACTTAGATAATACATACTTGGCACTGAGGAGACTGCAGCCTGGTATGTTATTTGTTCTCACAGAAACATTATTTTAACCTTTGACAGGGGTTCTAAGACTTGGTCCAAGGTGATTTCAAGGGAAATTACATTTTTAGTGATAGTGGCTGCAACAATGTTGGTAGGTGGAGTAAATTAGCATTATTTTTTCTGCTTGCATATTTGATGTATTCTTCAGATTGAAATGTGTGATATTATAATATATGTGCATTGTTGAACATTATTCCTTAATTGCCTGATATTAATGAAGAAGGATTTGAAGTTTCCTGCAGTATATGTATCGGCCTTAAGATCACACTCTGATTAACATATTCTAATAGTGCTCCTAAGTTCCTTATTGGCATGTTTCAGTATGATCTTGAAGTAGGGAGAGTGGGATTTTTCTTCTTTTGTTAAGGAGTTTTTAATACGAGTGTTCCACCAGACAGATTTATTCCTGAATTTACTGTTATATTTAGGATGAATGAATATAGACTTTTCAACACAGCTATTTAGGTGCTGGTTAAAACTGAAGGTGAATGTGGCTGCATTTTCTCTATCTGCAGGGGATTGTTGGAAATTTTGCATAGCACTTCTACATGTTGAAGTAGGTTTGGCCTGTGGAAGTCCCTAATGATGGTTTCATTTGATGAGGTGATGCCATTAAGCCTGACAGAGAAGGTAACTAATTTGTTGTCAGATTTAACTAGAGATGTAGAGATATATGGTGGATAGAGGCAGGGCATAGTATGGTGAGGACCAGGTCAAGAATATTAGTACTTCTAGTGGGTCGAATGAATACTAAGCATGTCCATTTTTAGAAGTATAAGAGTGCCAGTTGATGATTAAGTAAATTATGCCCCCTAGCAAGAAAGTATTTACTGCAACTTTTCATACCATTCTCTGAGCATCTGTCTGCTGAATGAAACATAATAAACATCTTATCATACATCTATGTTGCTACAACTCTTTCTCTACCTATCATCACCACTCTATTTTTACCTAGTGTGATATTTCATAACTTGCAAATTACTACATTTTTAAATAATCATTGAAATCTCTGTAATACATCTCTGTGGATTGCCAGTAGTGACATAGTGGCCAATGTTATCATGTTATCATACTATGGTAACATGGACCTGACTGTCAGTATTATCATGTCATGTCATGATCTTCTCTGATGTTGTATGAATGCAGTGTTTTTACTATTTATGTTTTATTGCTAATATTTATCTAGCAATGCATACCCTATAAACTGTTTCAATTCCTATCATATTCCTATCATAACTTAGCTTTTTCTTTATGATGTAGAGTAATTTACAGTGTGTTTAATTTTTAAATTTGAATACTGTTAAATGCTAGTATCATGTTTGCACTACAAAATGTTTCGCATTGCTATATTTTCTAATTATGCTTGTTGTTTTCTTGATCCTCAACTGAAAAGAAAGTTTTTGGCCCATTAGACTTTACTGGTCAAGAAAAACAAAATAAATAAGCATGCAGCTTTATTTTTATTGCTGTTGTTTGTCTATATTTGTTTATTAGCTTTATATTTATCCTTTAATGGTATTAAAGCAACTTCCATGACCTCTGGGGGGACACTGATAGGGATCTGTAGCTAGCAATGAAGTAATAGTTGGATTTGTTAAGGATACCTTTGATTGCTAAGAGCTCCAAATTAGGGTTGTGGGTAATCTGGTATGAGGAAATGGTCTTTCTGACAAATACACATACTTCTTCACAGTTCTCCTAGTGCCTGAAGACGTGACAGGCAGTAAACCCTGGTACAGACGGAGTGCTGTCCTTACTTTGAATCCATTATGAGTCTTTTTCAAAGACGTGTTTGGAGCATTTCTCCCCAGACCTCTGCTGAAATCTTTCCTGGTAAATAAATGTTAAATAAAATTGTTAAATAAAATAAATAAATAATAAAATACAATTTCTCACTAATTACACATATATGAAAATGTCTGAGTTGCAGAAGGGCCACAAGTTCTAGCATATTTCTGTTTAGATTCTTAGCATTGAGTAGTTTCACTATGCTATTGCCCAAACTTGAGTCTGTGTCTAATATGATGGAAATTCCAGTACAGAGACTCTACCTAAAAAGGCACTATAAGGGCAGCAAATGTTTTACGTGGCATGCAGAATCCCTGCCATGAACAGTGTAAGCCATCCATAATGAAATAAGAAGTCTTATCCCCTAGCTCATTAAAGGATATCATATACTGGATCCCGTTAGAATGATACCAGTCACTTACCCAATTATTAAAGCTAATTATCTTGAATTGGTATCTAGGCACTATTCTTGGTGAAGTTAAGATATTACCCAAGAGCAGTGCCTTTCCTGCCTGTAGCTCATGTGGTCTATGCTCCATAAGGTCTCTATATCTCTGTTGAGGTGTTGTGCTTCAGGTCATTTACTCCAAGTGTTTCACCACTAGGTCATGATCATACTTGCCTGGTTTGTGGGATCTTAGGGCCCTTGATATATCATAGATCCTGTAACTGAACAAACACCTTACAGTCACACTGTTCATGTCCATTCTACTTAGTGTGGAGTCTGCATGCCTAACTACAGGGTCACCTGTGATTAAGATATTTTCCAGTCTGGCAGCAGACTTGGTGGGGCTTATAGACCTGTTTTTCTGGTAACTCTTGTGTGATTTGCATGGAGTTGCAGTATATGACAGTAGAGAAGGAGTATACGATGTCTGGTGTGCTAAAGGCTGAGATATTTTAGAGTGTGTTCTAGGAGGCTTTGGCTTAATTTTCTTTATAGGTTCAACATAAATTATAGACTTAGTGGTATGTTCTGACTAATGTGGTGGATTGAAGTTAATAATTTGGCCCTTCACTTTTGCTGTTATTGTTTCTGTGAGTGGATTAAAGTTTACCACGTTTCCTAAATATTTGCATCCATTGCAGGTTGTACTATCAATAGGTAGAAGCAGTGAATACTGGATAAGCATAGAGTAATTGATACACTGTCTTAGACAATCTAATGCAATTAGACATGCCTGAAAAGGGGTGGGACCAAACTGCTGAGCCATGTTTCCAGAAAATGGCGAATAAAGGTTTGTTTTAGTACGCAGGGGATGGAAGACGACCGCTATGGAATACCTTGAAGATTTACAGATGAGGTATTTGGAGTGATGTTCTGTTGTTGGGTTAAATGGTGGCTAATCTAGCAGTACATAATGAAAAGAGAGAACTAGACTTGCCAAAATGATAAAAATAGTGGAGATTCATCTGCTGGCTACTGCAAGTGTTAGTCTCACAGCAGCTAAACTCATCTAGCAATCAATATCCCTTTGCTCCTTTCACCAGATGTAAAATAGTAGCAAAACAATAGCACTAACCTCAAGCTGGTTCCTAAGAAGCAGATGACAGGCACTTTGGTGATCAGCAGCTTCATCCCAAATATTGTAAGAGTTTGTACATAGGCTTGTCATAGTCTTCCGTTAGATGTCTTGGATAGTATGTATAGCAGCTCAGTGCAAGAGAGTTCAGCTGGACAATGGTTCAAAATTAGACAGCTCATGGAAGTTCCATACAGACTGCCCAATCCAAGAAAGTCGGGAATCAATGTCACCATGTTCCTTCTTTCATCAGGATCAAAATAGTAGCACTAATCCCATGCTAGCTCCTAATAAACAGTTTCCATGCTTCCCAATAATTGGTAGTCTTTTTGTTTGTGTCTTTCAGCTTTTCCCGGTTAGGGGTCGCCACCGCTGAACTCCGGTCTGCTAATGATTGGCAGTAGAGTTTTACGTGCTGGCTTGCTGGGCCTAATGCACAACCTTCAATGAAGGAACACCCGTTCACGCATGTCGCCACACAGAAGACGCTCTAACTGAGAATCGAACGGGCAACGTCTAACTGTGAGGCGACAATGCTACCGCAGTACCACCACCGCAGTTTAATTGGTAGTCTTTAGAAAGGCTAAAAAAATAATACCTCTATGCTCCTTCTTTCACCAGAACCGAAACAGAATCACTAATCCCAATCTGATTCCTGACATGTGGCTTGTAGGCTATCAGTGATAGTAGTAGGATGGAAGAAAATGGATTAATATACTGATTATTTTATAATAAAGTGAAGCCAAGCTTGAGAGGTAAATTCTGATATTCATGTTGACAGCACATAACTACATAGCTATAATCAGACAGTCCCAGTCATAATTCTCTGTAGTGCATGAAGCTTCTGCTGCTCCAATATCTTACTAGTTAGAGAAAAAAGTGCACTAATGTGAAGTCATTCTCTGCTTTGAAAGCAATTAAGCTCTTAGCAGTGTGACCCAGACAGCAGGCTGAAACTGTCATCCCCATGGGTGAATGGCTTTAAAATCTGTTAGACATTTCACTGTGATGCATTGTTTTGTGTGTGTGTGTGTGTGTGTGTGTGTGTGTGTGTGTGTGTGTGTGTGTGTGTGTGTGTGTGTGTGTGTGTGTGTGTGTGTGTGTGTGTGTGTGTGAGAGAGAGACACAGAGAGATCAAGAGAGAGACAGCAACCTGTATTACAGCTTTTAAAACTGTAAAAATACTTCAGATTCTGTCCTGTGCTGACAATTGTTACATTCTAGTATGAGACAAGAGCTTAAACGCATAGAAAAGTGCTTAAAAGTTGTCTTTTTCATGAATTCAGAGTATTCCTTGTCTTGTACTAAATAGATGATTGTGATTGGGTTTCCAGCTATAACAGATTTGTAGTGCATGGAACATGTTGAGTACACTCAATTATTCAGAAAAAGAGAAATCAATTAAGCACTATAGTGACACGATAGCTGACCGTAAGAAATGTTAAGCACTCCTTACTAATGTTGTTAAGGTTGGATTCCATGCTAAGCAGTAAAATCTGCCAGTACAAATGATAGTGGCAGAATAAAAGATTTGTTTCTGCCTGCTGTCCATTAATAACATGTTCCAGACCCCCTGTTCTAAACTTAGAAAGTTACTAGAATAACAGGATGTGTTTGCCTGATTTACTGAAGGATATGAAGTCTGAAACTTAAATGTATCGTTATTTAGTGTCCTCAGTCCTCAGTAATTTGTCCAAAAGTCATGGACTTCATGAGGAGCATACACTATACATGAAGCAAATGCATGGTCATTCTGCAAAAATTTGGACAATTGAGAGGCATGGAAGTGAGTGTAGGCATAAGGATCAGTGTCACACTACCTTTCTGAAAGTGCCCACTAAGTGTTTTACAGCACTGGAAATTTTTTTTCCCATTTTTACTGTAACTAATAATACATGGAACAGATAAACCTCCATGCACTGCAAAAGATTATGAGCAGTTAGCCAATGCTAACCTAATATTATGTGTTCTCAACATGGATTCCTTGGAATCCATGCCTTGAATACATAATAAAACAATTAGCATCAGTGAACTGCTCATAATCCTCTATGTTTTACATCTGAAATGGGGATACCAAGAAAGGAAAGCAAAGTGTGAAAAGTTAATTTTGACATCCATAATGAAAACACCTAACACACAGGATTATGATCAGATCACCAATACTAACCAGCTTATTATTTCATGACATGAATGCCAAGAACTTCACACTGAGACTTAAGTTCAACAGGTGAATCTTGTCATCTATGTCGAGAGCACATACGTTTGTTAGGATTAGAGATCTGATCATAATTATTTGTAATACATGGAGGTTTACCTGCTCTATGTACTATCAGTTACAGAAAAAAGCTGTAGGAGTACAATGCATTTTACCTGCTTTCAAAGCTTTTGAAAGTTGGCAAAGTAGTTTGTGCTATCAGACAGACAGCAAATAGAAACAAAATGCCCCTCTTTAAACCTAATGGCTTTGAAAGCTTCAGCTGCTCTAATGCACTATTAGTTACAGAACAAAAGTGGGTAGAAATGACAAGTCTTTTACAACTTTCAAATTTGCCGAACACTTAGCTTCTGGACACTATCTGTCTAGCAGTGTTAAGTACACTACGGATGGACTAACAGCTTTCAAAGCTGATAAACACATCAGTCTGCCTTTCTGTGTGGCGGCACAAAGTCCTTTAAAAATGTTTCCACTTCCCATGATATTCCATAGCAGATGCTGTGTATGCTCTATCATGAGAACAGAGTATGAGAGATTTGATAGGTACTTTGCAAAAAATTCATTATGTACCTCCTTGCTGTCAGACAGTACACAACAACATTGTCTTTTTCTCACTGTACCCTCCATGTACAACATAAAATGAAAGATAATAAAAGATAATGTTGTCATACATAGATATTAAAAAGAACCATTTATTTACAAGGTATGTGACAAACACTTATGAAAAAGAAAGTATCTGTAAGCATTGCCCTTTACTATTAGCTACAAGACGATGGAAACTATAGTTGCCCATGTCATATTAATTGTGCACTGTAAAAGGAAGAAATAAAAAAATAAATCTACCCCTATGTTGGGCACGGGCAAAGATAAAGAAAGGCACATTTAAATGTTGTCTGTCAGAAGTATTCCTATATCTCTGCAGCTGACAAGTATCTGTCAATCTGTGTATCTGTCTCTCCTTTGTTGACCAGGTTAGTTCCACTAGGCTAGTAAGCTCTTCTTATGGAAGTCCTAAGGTGGTATTTCATTAAACAAATAAAAAATGTAAAATGGAAAGCTTTGGCAATTTTGGAAAGTCGGGCTTAGCATATGATGCATTGTGTCAATGTTGCAGTTTCTTTGTAGGAAGGACAAAACAGTTTTTTAAAATAGTAATAACCTAGACCAAGGTCTGAGGGCCTTGGTGATAAATGCAAAGCCATGTAAGGTAGACTGCGGGGAGTGGGATAAAGAGCTCCTAGTGAGAGGTGGAAAAATACCAACATGATTACCCCTGTAATCCATGTACAGGGATAATCATGTTGGCATTTTTCCTCCTCTCACCAGGAGTTCTTTACCCTACTCTCCACAGTCTACCTTACTTGGCTTTGCTTTAAAATTGTAATAAGAAAACATTTAAGATATTTGCCAGTTATACCCTGACAAGTGTGTTAGTTAGACATGGATTTTCACTTTCAGGGATTGCCAGCTAGTCAAAAAGGAATGCCTTATGAGGCAACTATACTGCCACGTTATTGAAAACAGAACCCTAATGGCAATGCAGACTAGATGCAAGTATACAGAGTGGTCCAAAATTAATTTTTCGTTAAGTCTAATATTATGGATAGCAGTGATTGGGAAATTTGGTACTTGAGATAGCCAGTCTGCTGGTCATGTGATTTTGGTTGATTCATTTGAAAAGTGTACTTACAAGAGGCATGCTTTGAATTTTACTCTTTCATAACTAGAATTAGTGAAGAAGAATCTGTAAACCTGGACTTGTGTTTATTTTATTTTAACACAGAAGTTTTTCATTCTCTTTTGTGACTAGAAATGACTTTAAAACATTTCTCTTGTAATGGCTTAGCGTTGCAAGATACAGAAAATGTGAAGCTAAGCAAATTATTTAGGTTAATTCTGTACAAAGATGTCTGTACTAAACAAGAATTGTCTAACTTTCCTCTTGTCTAAAAGCAGGAAATAAACATTTAGACTAATTATGTTTGTTTCTTTGCTACTCAATGTCACTCCCATAAAAGGCATAACTGAAACAGTTGGATATTTCTGCTTAGGTGAGGAAGGCTGTCAGATACGCAATGCAAACACATGAACATTTGAAATTATTCAGTGACTCAAATACAAAGGCTCGTTTCTGGTCTAGCATGAAATGTTGTAATATTAATGCATAATTGACCTGTCAAGTCAAAAAGCAGGTTACAGCCTCAATAAAAAACAGTTTGGTAAAGTGTTTTCTTGTGACACAGAAAACAAAAGTATATACCACCCATGTGTCAGTTCATATTGCTGCCTCCCCATATATATCTATATATGTTTTTCTTATATTTTTTTACCCGCCACTATCACAATGCCTACTAATGTTCTAGGCCAAATGAAGGCCAATAGTGCTCAGAGAGACAACAGGTCAAAAACTCAATTCAATCATCTTTGCAGCTGAACTGCCTGTTAGAAAACTAGTCCTTCAAACTTGAGGCTCTGTGCTATGATGAATTAAAATGTTCATAGCAAAACATTTATTTGTGTAGTTTTATTTGTTATATTACAAAAAAAGCAAGAAAAATGCATATATTTTGTGTTGCTTTGTCTTTCGCATTAAGATGGGCATTGCTGTTATACTTGGTGGTCTGTAATAAAATTAAGATGTCAACTGCCAAACACCAGTATGCTGCAAAAATGCCTCATAATTCCTTAATGTTGCATTTCAGGGTCATCTTATGATACTTGCAACATAATTCTGAGTAGGGTTTTGAGTAAACAGTAAGATTGAAGTTCTAGCTGTGCACATGTAGAGATTTAATGCATCAGAGATGTGACAATAGATGCTTTATAGTTCTTTGAAAGTTTCAAAGTTTAAATGACACCGACTGATGCCACTTTTGATAACCTGTGAAATCAAGAATATAAACAGTTGGACTCCTTTCCCTGATACACTAAATGCATGTGTTTAGTTAAAGATATGTATTAAATCACATGAGAGGGAGATAGCAAGCACATGCTCTTTTATTATTTATTCCAGATCTTAGAAAAACCCAGAACGCAGTTTAACACAGAAATCTGTACAAGCATAATTGCAGTAAAGTGTGTGTGTGTGTGTGTGTGTGTGTGTGTGTGTGTGTGTGTGTGTGTGTGTGTGTATATATATATATATATATATATATATATATATATATATATATATATATATATATATATATATCTATATATGGATCTAGGACTGTTGAACGAGAATTCAACAGTCCGAATCCACTATCACTGAACACACTTGCGCTTTCACTAAAGTGTGTTAAAAGAAAAAAAAAAATGAAATCTACTTTTATCCAGGGGGCAAGCCCCCCTGCACCCCTCATGTGGGGGGCTGTGCCCCCACAACCCCCCTACTTTAATATTCTCACTCCGATATCACACTGTAGTGGGGAAAAGGCAATTTTCCCTTATCTGCACCATAGTACGACCAGCACAACAGGCATACTTATGTGAAAATGCTGCTTCGGTGAAAAGCATTTTCGTGTAAGTATGCCCACCAATTAGTGATACAGTGAAAAGTGCATTTGTGCAAGAGTCCTACACCCCTATATATCACGAAGCAGACAATCATGAACATGGATACACCATACACCACATAACACACACACCATTCTACCCACAGCACACAAACCACATAACCCTACACTACATGTAAGCACCCCCTATTTGTGCCCCCCACACCCCTCTACTTATTTATACCAACTCCAAGATCGCACATAATGAAAAAAAAAAATCACACCACGGCATTCTACACTTGCTCGCACACAAATACACATCACACATACACAGACACCAACAAATCCAACACTCACACTCATACTTACACCTCTCTACCCTTACCCACACATACAACATACAAAAACACACACATACACTCACTCACCTTCAATTCCAAACACCATATCAGCCAAACACTTCACGTAACTTACCGGAAATGTATAAACGTGGATTTGAGATATTTGAATTCGCTGTTATGTACTTTCAGCATTCTGCATTTTCAGCATTTCGAGATTATGAAGTGAACCATATATATATATATATATATAAAACGATAGATGTAAAACATTGAAACTCAAATAATTAAACATAAATGTTTTATTCATAAAATATAAAAATAAAACATCTTTTTGCAGGGGAGCAAGCACCACTGTACTCCCAATGAGACTGTGCCCACCAGACACTCTGCTAGTTATACATACCAGTACTGAGATTCCACTACAGTGGGGAAAGGGAAAATATCAAGATATATATATATATATATATATATATATATATATATATATATATATACACACACACACACACACACATTCCTAGGTGACTACTAGGCTAATGAACCCGGGTCTATATTATGAGACCGAACAATCACAACCGAGAACATGTATACAGCGACACATAAACTCCGAACTCCTAAAATAGCGAAGGACGTAAACATCGAAATCCAGAACACCGAACGCATTTCCAACAACAATAGCACCATACAGGTAAACAAAACCTACATAAACAAACTTCAAGCCCCCCCGCACCCCCCTACTTAAATATACCAACTCTGAGATCACACTACAGTGGGGAAAAGGATATATTTCCTCTTTCCCACAATCACCCTGCTGGCCACGAAAATACGTTCGGCGTTCTGGATTTTGATGTTGATGTCCTTTGCTATTTTCGGAGTTCAGCGTTTATGTGTCGCTGTTCACGGTTGTGATCATTCGGTCTTATAATATAGACCCAATGAACCCATGGGTTTGTACTAAGCCTAGCCATGCTTCCCAAAGGTGAGAATCAAACCCTATATCTTGTATATATATATATATATATATATATATATATATATATATATATATATATATATATATAGTCTAGCCAATAACTCCATCAAACCCTGCACCTTGTGTCTGCAAGGTAAACACCTAAACCATTATGCCAACCTCTCACCCTTGTAGATCTGTGGAATTGTATCATTGTAGCGAATACAAACTACTATGAATCACACTGATACAAAAGGAAGAATGAGTATGTATGCAAACATTATTATGTCAAGCCCTTTTTTGTCAAATTTTTGGCAGAAAGTGAACAAACATGTATACTCCATTGTCAGGCGAATATCATAGAATCAGCAAATACCTGGTATGCAACATATATTAAAAGGAAACTCCACTTTGCAAACACATTTTACAAATGAATAATACATCCAAAAAAATGAATGTAGCATACTGTTGACATGTTTATTTAGCAGGTGGTGTGGGGGGCACAGGGGGCTTGCCTCCTGCAAAAATGTAAAAAAAAATCTTTTGTTTTTATTTTTTTTTTATTTTGTTTTCGAAATTTCAAAACTTCGATCTTCTGGTCTCAGACATTTGAAGTTTTAAAACTTCAATACATATATATATATATATATGAGTGTCTCATTAAGTATTGAACACTCACAGTACTAAACAATGAAAGAATATGTGTGTGTGTGTGTGTGTGTGTGTGTGTGTGTGTGTGTGCCTATGTGGTTTGTATGATACATAAGATGTCTTTTAATGCTGCAGTAAGGAACTCAGATTAGGATTCAGAAATGTTACTACTGATTCTAAGCCCTTTTTACCACTTGCAGTAGCTGTTTCTGATTCTTAGACAGCTCTATCATCTGGAGGTAACAGTAAGGGTGGTAAATTAGGGAATAGGTAGCATAGGTGTCATTGTGTTTGCGTGTGTGTGCGTGTGTGCGTGTGTGCGTGTGTGTGTGTGTGTGTGTGTGTGTGTGTGTGTGTGTGTGTGTGTGTGTGAAAGAGTGCTATGAATTGAGAGTGTTTGATGTACTTAAAGTGTTCATGTATGTGTGTGTGTGTGTGTGTGTGTGTGTGTGTGTGTGTGTGTGTGTGTGTGTGTGTGTGTGTGTGTGTGTGTGTGTCTGTGTGTGTTTGTGCTATCAGTTGAGAGATTTTGATGTCCTTTAAGTGTCCATGTGTGTGTGTTTGTGTGCATTTGTGTGTGTCTGAAAAAGTTAATAGAACAACAGGTTTTGCAGCACAAAAGAAATAAAGAAATGTCAAAGGAACACTCAGTATCAAAGACCCTCTTGAATAACACCCTAATCTACTTACAAAGTTAATGTATTGTCAGTAGCTTGTCTTTGGTGCTAGACGGCCACAAGGCTGTGGGTAATATTCATGTATATTCTGATTGGATTGCCAAAAACTGAGGATATCATCCTTTGAATGAGATGGTCCCATCTGCTTGAGTTGACTGTTAACACCTGTCAAAAAGAGAGGGGAAGACTCCCGATGCCCAGACCAAATTTGCTTTAGTAGCATACCCCCCCTGAAAAGAGGCCACTAGCTTAATGTGGCTAACTCAGTCAACAAAGGGTAAATAAATAAATAAATAACAGAACACAGGTCTTGGAGCATGAATTGTATAATAATACAGTAGTGTAGTAAGTGGAGCAACTGTTCCAGGTGCAGAGTTGGGGGGGTGATCAGCTGATCTCAATCTTTCTTTAACACAATACCAGCTTTTAAAAGGATGGGGGGACTCATGCATCTGACCACTTGGTGATTGTTGCACCAGAAGAAGGAAAGTCTGTTTTTTTTCTCTTCAGTGGAAGAGCTGAGGGATGTACATCTAACTGTAATAAGCCAATCACTCAGAATGTATTGATTGGCTTGTTACGGTGACATGCTTTTTTTTCTGTTTGCTCTTCACTTAAAGAGCTGAATGTGTGGGGCCCTAGTTCATAGTACTGGCCCAGGGCACTGGTTGAACCAGCTATGCTTCTCTACTGATATCTGGCATTATTGACTTATTTTGGTCTGTGAAATACAAGGGCTGTGTTAAGACTTCCAGACAAAATGGGCAGGGAGGCTGCAATGGATGACATCAGGGTGTCTTAGGTTGTCTTTCTAAATGTTACTCTAATCCACTAAAAAAGTTATTAGAGCTACATGTCTTGCATCTCAGTGCATTTTCTGAACAATAAGAAGAATGAAACTCTAATGTCTGGCATCATTGACTAACTGTAATCATCCATGACTTATAAGGAGCAGTGACAGCATAAGGAACATGCTGTAAAGTACAGAACAGGTAAGATGTATAGTGGTGCATCAATGTGTGTGTGTGTGTGTGTGTGTGTGTGTGTGTGTGTGTGTGTGTGTGTGTGTGTGTGTGTGTGTGTGTGTGTGTGTGTGTGTATGGGGAGAATGAATGGGGAGGTGCCTATCATAACAATTTTTCTATAACAGTATAATAAAAGCTATGAATGAAAATTTTTAGCTGTGATGTAACATATATAAATTTATCTTCAGCATTTTATAGGGTTATACACAAAACACTGATCAATAAATTAGAACAACTAGGGATTAATGTACTCTTGATAAGATGGGTAGCTGCATGGCTTACAAATAGGACATGGCAAGTATCATATAGCAGTTAGACAGCTAAAATCCTCGGTTATAGTTAGAGTGTCCCATAGGGTTCTATCCTCAGCCCATACTTGTTTAGATTGTATCTTTCAGATTTATTTTTTTCATCTGAGGTGTTCTACAGTCTGTATGTAGATGACTTGAAGTTGAGTTAACTGATTACATGTGTTACAGATAGCACATGCCTGCAAAACAGCTTGATTAAATTGACCATTTGGACACAGGAGAATAATATGCTGATAAAATGCATCAAAATCTAAGCATATGAGATATGGGAGCTATAAAATGAAAGGTGAATATTTAATACAGCACACAACGATTGAAACTGTAGATTCATTTAAGGACCAGGGTATGTTAGTATATCCAGCTATGAGTGTTTTCTAATTATATTGACCAATTGATTACTGCTGGTTATAGAAATACAGGTGGTTTAAAACGATTTATAAATTCTAGGAAATCAGAAATGGCAAAGTCTTTGTTTGTTAGTTACATTAGACCCAAACTTAAATATGGAAAAAACAATATGGAAACCTTACAAGAAAACAAACATGAGTAAACTGGAAAGAGTATAGTGAAAGTATATCAAGGCCATCCATGGATATAAACATTTTAGTTATTATGGAAGACTAAAATATCTGAGCTTGCACAGTATCTCATATAGATATTTAAGAGGAGACCTTATTCAAGTATATATGGCATTAAGAGACAACTACTTCTGTGAATGTTTGGGGTTATCAAAAAGTAGTACAGAATCATCAGACAGCCTGTGTAGAAGATATTTGAGAATTGATGAAGGATCAGCAACAAAACATAAACAAAATGTGAATAAAACTTAGTAAGAAATATTTTAGAAATCTTAAGTCAATGATAACAGCATTGACATCCAGGAACAAAGTCCAAGCTATAAACCAATTTGTTCTTCATGTCCTAACTTACAGTTTTTGAGTGACTGACTGGCCCCAAAAGGTGTTGGATAGGTTGGATAGGTAAATAGGAAGGATGCTTCATGCTCATCAAATGATTTACAAAAATCAGTGCATACCAACATTACACATTCTCCATTCTGAAGGAGATATAGGCCTTGAAATTGATTATATGTATAGATCTACAATCATGGAACTGCATGCATATCTGCTGACCTCACAAGACCCAAATGTAATGAATGTTTTGAAGCATGAGGAGAATAAGTCTAAGATGGCTTCCCTGGTTTGTTTAGCAGAAGCATATCAGTGTCAAGTGGGAATGGAAGTCAAACCAGAAGTAGATAAAAGTCATGCAGCAACTGACTTTGCCAAAAAACAAAAGAAAGAATTTTAGGTGAAGGATCAGATGAGAAGGCAAGAAATGTGGAAAATGTATATAGTTGTAGTGTAGACAACTCTTGGTACAACCTCATGTTGATCATGATCGAACATAGGAATGGTTAAGGAGAGGTGAATTTAAACTAAAAGATGAAAGATGAATACTGGCAGCCCAAGATAGTAGACTATGTACATGTTGGTTTACAAAGCCATTGGGAATGTGGGAGAAACAAATATAGGTTTTGTAAAACAGAATTGGAAACAATCACACATCTTGTTGCTGGTTATGATATAGTAACGGCAGAAGGGCTGTATAGTGAAAGGCATAATAATTTGGCAAGACTGTTGTACTGAGGATTGTGCAAACATTATAATACCGAAGTAGCTGAAAAACACTGGAAACATTAGCCTTAAAGCATCAAAGAAAATGATGAAGTTTATATCACGTGGGATCATCCATTACCAACAGTTAAAACATAGATGTGAGAAAACCAGATATAGTAGTCCATGAAAATAAAATAAAAGTAACATTGATCATTGAAATTGCTACACCAAATGACTACAGTGTTTCATGCACAGAGAGACACAAAGTCATAAAATATCAGGATTTGCAGGCAAAAACAAGGGCAATGTGGAAGAAAGATACCCAAACAGGTCCAGTAGTAGCCAGAGCAACGGGGGTCTTATAAAAAAGAATTTACAATTTTACTTAGATGTGTTACCGATACATGTAACTATATAGGAATTACAGAAGGAGTCATTACTGGGCACATTATGGGTGTTGCAAAGAACATTTCTGGCTGACATCAAAGATTGAAACAATACTAATTTCATGAACTTTAATCATACTTTTACCTAGGAATGGAGTCAATTTCCATCATGGCATTAGAAACCCAAAATATTTGGAAAAATTATATTCTATAACAATAAGAAGTGTACTAATTGGTTCTCCACAGAGCAGCTGATGCATGGAATAGACTGCCAGATTACATTAAAGCAGGCACTAGTTTAGATATAGCCTGGACGCTTATTATGGGAGAAACTGTTTTGGTATATTGGCAAGCTAGTAGGGCATTAATCCCCATCCCTGAAATATTTGTATGTATATACATAACATGCAGTGATACGAGTAAATCAGGTCACTCAGTGTAATTTTGCTGAATGTGAAATTATCAAATATGTCCATAAAAAACTATATTCATCAACAGTGCAGTTCTCCTCTTTCTCCACTATGGTGTGAACTCAGATTTGACATGTAAGATCAAGAGGTGTTGTGGGGGAGTTTACCCACATGTCCCCCCTGCAAAAAAAAAAAAAGTTCCTTGGATGCTCATTGAAAGTAGTTTTGATAAACATTTTTGTCAGAAAAATATGTATTAATGTGTGTATGCTTAATGCTAATTAGAAACTAAATAAGTTAACACGTTTTTCATTCTATTTTATATGCACTGTTCTATGTACAGTTGAGTTTCATATGAGACTGAAAAGATGCTTTTTGAAACTGCAGTGTGCTTTCTGAAACTTGCAAGATGCCCTCTGACCTAGTAATTGCTAGCACAGCAATATTCATGTTTATGCCTTTTGGAAATGTACTTGAGAAGCAGGTGATTATCTGCTAGGTCAGGAAGAAATGAATGAACAATGCTATATACTGTGAATGTAATGATTTTAAACAATCAGCTCTGTTCGAAGTATGAGAACATACACAGCTACAGAAGTTAGAGATAACATAGACAAATGACTGTTAGAGAAATGAACTGCAATCTATACTTGCTTTGTGCTCGAATTAGCCATAGTACCTTGAATGGTAACATTGCATATATCTAACCGGCCAAGGCCACGTTGTTTTTCTTAGGAAGTTTCTCATAAAAATTGATAGTACCAGCAGAATATTGTAAAAACAATCACTACAAAATGATGATGACAAAACTTGTGATTCACTATGTCAGCTTGGTAGGCAATGTCTTATTAGAAAGTGTATAAAAATGTCTGCATTTCCTGATTCTAGTTAGACAAACTCTGTATTAGCACGTTTTTGTCTCCTTGCTGCAAGATTAAAGTGCCTCAACCTGAACCTACCGTGTTTTGATCATTTTTAAAGTATATTTTTCCTTTGACAGTTTTGGTCCTTCGAGCCGGAAAGTATCTCTCACTCTAGGCTCAGGTCAGAATTGGGTGGCATGTACCCGTGGCCACATCGGCTCTTCTGTCTTGAAAGACCTCTGACTGAATTGTCGTTCCAAAGAGGCCAGCCACTGTTTCTGATCTGGGATTGGAGGACGAGTCAACGTTTCGGTGGATCAACACACGGAGGGTCAGGTAAGGAGAAATTTACCTTTTTTCTGTTTTGGATCAGGGACTTGTTACAGTATTGTTGTGTCAGGGAGATTTGCATGTGCAGATCAGGGACAAAAAGATTGCTGTCTTGTCATAGATCAGGGAAACAGAATAGGTAGGCAGTTATTCTAGATAAACTGTGAAAAGGTGTAAAATTGTGGTACCACGTGATAAGAAGGGTTACGTAACAATTTCTAACTTAGCTAAGGCAACATGGGAAATCAGTGCACGGAAAGTTCCTGAGACCCGCTTCTAACCGAAGATGCGAAATATATGCAATTACAGTGTGCCAATAATGTTAAGTATTATACAAAATGGGTTGATAAATACAAATTTGATGGTAATTTAGATAAACCTTCACTTATTAAACTTGTTAGACAACTTAAAACAGATGCGAAAGGTCAGCTAAAAAAGCAACGACAATTAGGAGTCCCTCAGGCACACAGGTGGCTTGAGGAAGCAAATCGCAGGGAACAAAAGATTAAAAATTCAAAAGCAATGTTCTTAGATAAAGAAGATAATAACTTGGTAATAGCAACAGCCCCTCCTCCGCCTCCTCCGCTTCCCTTACGAGAATATGAAGCGAGTGGACAAGCTGATCCACCTCCGCTATACCCAGCTGTTCCTGCAAAATCAAAACCGTTTGTCAGAGATCCTATCGAGACCAGGTCTCGAACACGCAACTTGAGAGGGGATATTGAATTATATGAAATAAATAAAAATTCACAAGCTATGAGTGAAGAAGAGATATGTCCACTCATAGAAGTACCAAATCCGCAGGCAGGACAGGCAGGACAGGACCCAACTCTTCTAGTATATAGACCGTGGACACCGGAAGACATCCGGAAAGCCACAGAGGGAATTCCCCATCCAAAAGTTAATTTTAGAAAATTCTTAGAAGACTTACAAGGCATGAGGTTAAGTTACCATTTGAATGGAGAAGAAGTAGAGAAAGTAGTTAGACAAATCGTAGGTCCAGATTGGCACATGATCAGTGGCAACTGGAAGCCCATGACGCAGAGCTTAGACCACTCCCACATAGTAACGCAGAACTGGACAACAGAGTGAAAGGTCTGACAGACCGAATCTCTGAGAAATGGAAGCCTAGGGCTGATTGGACTTGCATTAATCAATGCATACAACAAGAAGGTGAAACTGTTGATAGATATTATGTCAGATTATTAGAATGTTTTAATAACCATTGTGGAATGCAGGTACCTGAAGATCAAACACATGATTCCCCATATGAGCAACAGCTAAAGAATGCATTTTTAAAAGGCAGTATTGCACCCATTAGCAGCTTTATTACAAAGCACATGGTAGATCATTGTACAAGTAGATTACAGTCATTGCTTGAATATGCAAGACATGCCAAAAGGCATTTTAATAGCAAAAAGAAAAAGAAAACTCAAGTATTTGCAGTAGAAGACGGATCAGAAGTCTTTGTAGTACAAACTGGGAAGAAGGGTAAGAAAAATGCCCAGGGAAACAAACAATCTGATAAGCGATCAGAAGACTTTGAAGAAAGAAAGAAAAGGGGTGAATGTTTCAAATGTGGGAAAAAGGGACATTTAGCAAGGGATTGCAGGCAAAATAAAAAGGTAACCACAGAAGACAAGGAGGGTGAGGAATGACTATATGACAGTCAAGAATCACTGGATAGGAATAAACAAGAAAAGACAAATGCAAATGTGATAGAAAGGGTAGAGGATGTGACAGAAGAAATAGAGGATGTACATGAATTCATAGATAATGAAGAAAATGAAATTTTTGGACTTAGCATTAATGAGCTTAGAGCTCTACTTGGCAGTCACAAAACCGGAAGTTACACTTCTGGTAGAGGGGAGGGAAGTCAAATTCCTGTGTGACTCAGGGGCTTCATGGACCCTGATACATCCTTCCAAACTACCAGAAAATTCAGAATCACTGGACTACATATTAGTGAAAGCAGCTAAAGGACAGCTGTATTGGGAGCCACTCTCCCACAACATAGCGATAACTGACCCAGTTTCAGGGATGACCCAGAATAGCAAAATTGTTGTTTCTGAAAAATGCCCAGTGAATCTCTTGGGCACAGACCTAATGCAGATATTTGGCATAGCCGTAGTTCCAGCTATGCAGGGTATGGAAGCACAGTGACAAATGGATACTTTTGTAGTGTGACCGGAGGGTGAAACATTTTATTGGTACAGCCAGGACTTAGTTACGACTGGTCCAGGGGCAGTAACCGAAGAACTGATGAACGTAGCCATCAGTAAATCCCCCTCCCTTGACACTGATAAACAGCATTTGTTGCATTGCACTCTATATTACTGTAACAGACCAGGACCTGATAAAGAATATGAGCAAGAACTGTTTAGAAACCATGCTGATAGGTTAGTATTACGAAATTTGTACTGGGACACTGGAGGAAACAGTGTAGTAAGCTGTTCATTGCCCCAGGAATTCCTAGCACTTTACAAATCTAATTGATTACCACATGTAAGTTTAACCAAAGATAGAAATTTGAAGTGGGCAGACCTAGGAGAAAAAGTCACAAGGTGGGAAAAACAGACAGAGTTAGAACTCTCTGAACAAGGAGTACAAAAGCAGAAATTAAATTGGATAACACAGACACACCCAGCTGTGCACTCACAGGCAAGTGAGGATAGCTGAGTAGCACTCTTACCAGAGGAAGAGGAAAAAGCCTTACGAGACATACCAGAGACTCTCTGGTCAACAGGGAAATCAGATGTAGGACTTATTCATACAGCAGGACCAGTTACTATTATGCCAAAATCAGCATTTAGACCTCAAAAGAGACAGTATCCCTTAAGAAAGGATGCAGAAATAGGAATCAAACCTATAATAGCAGTCTTACTTAAGGAAGGAGTCTTAATAGAATCTCCTGATTCACCGTGTAATACACCCTTATTTCCTGTTAGGAAAGCAAATGGAGAATGGCGTATGGTCCAAGATTTACAAGCTGTAAATGACGCAGTTATACCCAGGGCACCTACGGTGTCAGATCCACACACTTTATTAAATGATTTGAAACCTCAACAGAAGTATTTTTCTGTGATAGAGATTAGCAATGCATTTTTCTCAATACCAATAGACCCTGACAGCCAATATTGGTTTGCATTTACATTTCAGGGGAAACGGTATACATATACGAGACTACCACAGGGATATTGTGAAAGTCCAACAATATTCGCACAAGAAATGGCAAGTAACCTGGCGGGATTTATCCCACCAAAAGGCAGTCAGATTTTACTTTATGTAGACGACATTCTGTTGGCAGCCCCCACCCAGCAAGAATGCAGAGAGGATACCATAGCATTATTACAATTTTTAGCCACTCAAGGACACAAGGTAAACAAACATAAACTGCAACTTTGGAAAAAACAGGTCAAATACCTGGGATATGTAATATCCAAATAAGGCAGAATATTAGATGAAGACAGAAAAACAGCAATATTACAAGCACCTAAATCAACTACCAAGAAGGAAATGATGTCCTTCCTGGGTACTACTAACTTTTGTCGGAGTTGGATTCCAAACTATACTTTGGAATCTGCTCCGCTGACTAACTTGATATTCAAAAAGCCGATGGCAGCACAAGATTTATTACAGTGGACACCAGAAGCAGAATCAGCTTTCTGCAAACTGAAACAACTGATAGCTTCTTCCTTAGTTTTAGGATTACCAAACTATCATAAGTGATTTTTCCAAACTGTAGACTGTAAGCAAGGTTATATGACATCAGTGTTAACACAAAAGCATGGGGACAAACAACACCCCATAGCTTACTATTCATCACAGCTAGACCCAGTGGCACGATCCTTGCCCCACTGTGTACAAGCAGTAGTCGCAGCTGCAATGGCAGTGCAGGCTTCAGCCTCAGTAGTGTTATTCCACCCTCTCACATTGAGAGTGCTTCATGCAGTCGCGATTATTTTACTGCAAGAAATAGTAGCATATCTTTCTCCTGCTAGACATCTTTCCTGTATGACTATACTGTTGAGCCAACCTCATATGACAATTGAACGATGCACAACTTTGAATCCGTCAACCTTGCTCCCAACCCCTGCAGATGGCAAACCACACTGCTGCCTGCAGGAGATTGAGCAAAAGACACTACCTAGAAATGACCTTACAGATGTTCCCTTGGATGATGCCGAGGTGACATACTATGTGGACGGCTCGTGCAGGAGGGGTCCTACAGGACAGAATCTAGTGGGGTATGCAGTAGTTTCTGATACCGAGATTTTAGAAGCAAAGTCTTTACCACATGACTTATCTGCACAAGCAGCAGAATTGATTGCCTTGACAAGGGCATGTACCTTACCAAAAGTTAAGAAAGTAAAAATGTTTACTGACAGTCAGTATGCTTTTTCTACTGTACATGTTTTTGCGCAGCAGTGGAGAAATAGAGGAATGATAACATCTACTGATAAACCAATTAACCATGCGCAATTTATTTTAGACTTGTTAGACTCTATTCAGTTACCTCAGAAAGTAGCTAGTTGTAAATGTGTAGCTCATACCAAGCAACAGGATAGAATTTCAAAAGGTAATGCGAGGGCTGATACAGCTGCAAAACAAGCAGCTTCAGCTTCAGAAGTTTTTGTTTAAGTGAGGAATTACAACCATCTGAGATTTTAGACTTAGAAATGTTAAAAACAATGCAGACACTTACTACAAATGTAGAAAAACAGAAGTGGATAAAACGAGGAGCAATCCTTGAGAAGGGACTGTACATCTCCAAAGCAAACAAACCGATTTTACCATCTAACTTGTTTAGATATGCAGCTTTGTTGAGCCATGGGCAGTGCCATGTCTCAACAGGGGGGATGGTACAGTTAGTGAATCGAGTGTTTACGATGTATGGCTTTACAAACTACACACAAAATTTTTGTGCAGCATGCCATGTTTGCAACAAGCATCATGCACAAGGGGCATTGAAACCTAAGCAAGGGAGTTTCCCTATTCCACCGTATCCATTCCATACTATTTGTATGGATTTTATAGAACTGAACAAATGCAAAAATAAGAAGTACTGCCTTGTCATTATAGATATGTTTTCCAAATGGGTGGAAGCTTTTCCAACTAAAAATCCAGATGCAGCTACTGTTGCAAAAGTTCTCGTTAAAGAAATTATTCCTAGATTTGGCATACCGGAAAAGATTTATAGTGGCAATGGCACACACTTTGTAAATCAAACTATACAACAACTTAGCCGTTATTTCGGGATTTCTCTGAAAAATCATTGTGCATACCACCCCCAATCTGCAGGATTTGTAGAGAGGCATAATGGGGTTTTGAAAAACAAGCTTAGAAAATTGATTAGTGAGACACAAAAGAACTGGGTGCACTGTTTACCTCTGGCACTGTTGAGCATGAGAACTGTTCCAAATGCAAAAGGGTTAACTCCTTTTGAAGTTCTGTTTGGGAGGGCATATTATACACCTCAATGTAAACCTCTCATGCCTGCAGAGCAGGAGGCTGACAGTTCACTTGCAGGGTATATGAGGTGATTTTTGAATAACAAACTTTTGCAGTTAAATTCTGTTTCAGATAAAGAGCAAACAAGACCATCGGAAGCAGCAGTAGCCCCAGGCACATGGGTCTGGGTGAAGGTGGTGAAGAGAAAAAACTGGAGTTCTCTGAAGTGGGAAGGGCTGTACCAGGTACTACTGTCGACACCCACTGCAGTCAAGATCGCGGAGCGAGCGTCCTGGATTCATTTGACACACTAAACTGGTTAAGAACTTTGAACTGGACAAAAACCTCGTTACTGTTGTACAACGAGAACAAAATGACCAGGTATAGAGCAAACAGAGATGCAGAACATCCTCAGAAAACTTGCATGATTATTCTGGTAGCTATACTGATAACATTGATCTTTTTGTTGTGGCCTTTCCTTTTTCCTGCCACAAAAGTTGAACTGATTAAACGTGATGAGCCGACCATAGACTTGCACCCAGACTTTAACACTTATCACGCAATTACACATGTGTATGCTGAGACTTTTAATGTTTTGAACTGCTGGATTTGCACAGCCATACCAACAGCATACGGGGGGTTATTAATGACTGCAGTCCCCCTAGGGGTCAATGAGACCTGGGAAAATTTGATTTATGACACCGTAGCTATTAAAGCATATGATAAGGTAGCACTGTGTTTGCCTGTGACACAAAAGGGAATTGTATGTTTTTATAAGAATGACACAATTCAAGTGGGTTGGAGCAGGTGCAATGTGACTGTACTTTACAAATGTTATACCAAAGCAAACAAAATGGGTACAGTTTGTAATTCAAATTATGACTCATTTCTTGAGTCCATGCATAAGACTATTGAACAAGTGCAACGTAATCCTGTACTTTTTAAACAACTATCTGTAATAGATAGGAAAATGTTTCATGCAGGGCAGCCATTTCGTAACAAAGTAACTACTAAGGTAGAGGATTGTTATTTTGTGTGTGGTAAGAAAGCATATAAATGGTTACCTGAGAATTGGTCCGGCAGTTGTTTTTTTTGGGGTTCCTGGTCCCGGCCATATGACACACTGCAGTTTTGCCTCAGGGAAATATTCAAAATACCCGAGATGTGGCCAAGAAAGCTGTCAGGAAGCCTGAAAATCCAGTGGGACAGATCGAGGCGGGCTGGAAAGACCATCATACTGTGGGTACCAAACTGATGCACATGGACTTGAGTGATGCTGTTATATCGTGGGCAGGCATATTACCTGCATATGGTGCAGTGAAATCGATTTGGGAGCTGCGAAAACTGTCTAAACTTCTCGAAGTAATGAGTAATGCAATTTTTTCTGCTCTTGAATTGATAACCGATGAACTGAATGCTATGAGAACTGTAGTGCTCCAGAACCGAATGGCCCTTGACTTCACCCTAGCGGCGAGAGGTGGTACGTGCGCTTTAATCAAAGAAGAGTGCTGTGCGTATATACTTGATCATCAACATGAGATAAACATCCACCTTGAGGTGATACAGCTAGTGTCGGCCATGACCAAACCAGGCCCAAACCCTCTGACGGACTTTTTCCAGAATTTGTTTGGGGGGTGGGGTTCCATCCTAATGAACATCCTGATTGCAATTTGTGTGGGATTACTCCTATTAGGAGCATGTATTTGTTGTGGTATTCCCTGCATGAAAAAGTTAATCAAAGAATGTATAGATATATCAGTTTCTGAGACTTTGTATCAAAATACTGAAATTGAAAAATTGTTAGAATGTGAAACACTTTCATAAGTTTAAACTGAATGACTTTCTTAACTGCAAATCCTGAATGGAAGAGGTTAGGAGAAGAAGCAAACTGTTTATTCTTTTGAAACTAGAATTAAAAAGTATTAACAGGGGGGAAATGTCAGAAAAATATGTATTAATGTGTGTATGCTTAATGCTAATTAGAAACTAAATAAGTTAACACGTTTTTCATTCTATTTTATATGCACTGTTCTATATACAGTTGAGTTTCATATGAGACTGAAAAGATGCTTTTTGAAACTGTAGTGTGCTTTCTGAAACTTGCAAGATGCCCTCTGACCTAGTAATTGCTAGCACAGCAATATTCATGTTTATGCCTTTTGGAAATGTACTTGAGAAGCAGGTGATTATCTGCTAGGTCAGGAAGAAATGAATGAACAATGCTATATACTGTAAATGTAATGATTTTAAGCAATCAGCTCTGTTCGAAGTATGAGGACATACACAGCTGCAGAAGTTAGAGATAACATAGACAAAGGACTGTTAGAGAAATGAACTGCAATCTATACTTGCTTTGTGCTCGAATTAGCCATAGTACCTTGAATGGTAACATTGCATATATCTAACCGGTGGTAGCCAAGGCCACGCTGTTTTTCTTAGGAAGTTTCTCATAAAAATTGATAGTACCAGCAGAATATTGTAAAAACAATCACTACAAAATGATGATGACAAAACTTGTGATTCACTATGTCAGCTTGGTAGGCAATTTCTTATTAGAAAGTGTATAAAATGTCTGCATTTCCTGATTCTAGTTAGACAAACTCTGTATTAGCACGTTTTTGTCTCCTTACTGCAAGATTAAAGTGCCTTAACCTGAACCTACCGTGTTTTGATAATTTTAAAGTATATTTTTCCTTTGACAATTTTTCAAAGTGTTTGCATTTACTGAAACTGTGTCAACATGCATCTGAGGTGGTTACAACAATGGCAGCAGAAAAGGGTCTGTCAGCACTAGCAATAGTCACTGAGTGATTCAGAGACATGCAAATTAGTCAATAATGAAATATTTTCTCATTGTGGCTAATGTGTCTGAATCACTGTTTTTTGTGTTCATACTAAAAGGCTCATTTTACTGCAACCTTACCACTTGTGACCAAGCCTGTTTCTGAATCTTGGCCTTAGTGCATGACTCATGGCTTTTTAATTATCAAAAGACTACAGCACAAGATGTTTCATATTTAATACATCATGCACCAGGTACTATATAATGAGCAGTATATTTTTTTCATATATGCACACCCTCACACACACACACACACACACACACACACACACACACACACACACACACACACACACACACACATATATATGGGTCTACTTTGAAAAATTAACATCTAATTTCAGAACATTGAGACCAGAACATCTAAAACCCAAAACATCTAAAACCCATAACATTGAATTTCATAACATCTAACACTACGAATCACAAGAGACCATGATAACAGCATAAATCTCTTAAAAGGTGGCACTAAAATTGGGTGAGCAATGACAGATGGCAAAGCAATACCAGCAAACACTTTGGCAAACTAGTAGCATTTTCAGCCAGAAGGTAGCATATGGGTATGTGTAGAGTGCCACATCTATTATCGGGCAATCCCAGGGAAGAATACAAATTCTTGGTATTTTTTCTAAGACCTAGGACAGCAAAAAGTCTAAGGGAATTAATTGTGAGAATGAACCGTCACTGCCAGAAGAAGAAGAAGAAACTAATGCCACAGGATTGCTGAGCTGTATAGTAAAATGAACTGACAAATGAGACAGTGAAGCTATGCATCTCCTGTAAAAAAAACAGTGGTGATACCCAAGCATGAATATTGCATTCAGTCCAAGAGACAGTTTACAGAAATAAACACTAACATGGTAAAAAGGACAAAGATGAATGAAAAAATGCATGGTAAAGGGACTAGAGGTAAGCACCATATGAGAGAAGGTTTAATACTCTGAAATTCTGCTGACTGGAACCAAGGAGAGGACATGGAAATGTGATTTGTGTGTATCAGAGAGGTACCAGCAAGGGATATATATTAAATCAGTGAAAGCTTAAAACAGTGAATGCTGATTTATTGACCCTTTAATAGCAAAAGCTGACGATCCCGAAGACACGGAACAGCGATTTTTTACCTAGGGAAAAAAATCTCTGGGCTGTTTTTGGGACTTTACCATTTCCTCCACTGTGGTGCGATCTCAGAGTTGGAATATTTAAATAGGTGGGGTAGAGGCACAGCCCCCCCACATCAGTGGATGTGGTGGGTGAAGCCCCCCACTTTATTTTGTGTTTTATTTATTTATTTATTTTTTATGGAACAGTGTCTTTGTGATTGTCAGCTTTCGCCCTTAAAGGGTCAATAAATCAGCATTCACTATTTTAAGCATTCACTGATTTAACATAGACCCCCCAGCAAGAACTTCTGCCAAAAGGGAGTACTGTACAACAAGATATAACTTCCAGCTGGTGGCAAATCAGTTTGTCCTGAGCACATAGTGCTACATTTTCTCAAAGAGAATGCTAGACACATGGAATGAATGATAATACTGGGCTGTAAAACTTAAAACAATGAATACATTTAAAATGTCATTAGTCAGAGAGAGGTCAGTCTGTGGGGAGAAGGCTGTTGTAATTACAGACTTGAGGTGTTCATGTTCTTTGTCCACAAAAATGGATGTATGATGTTATAAAAGCATGTATGTATCATGAAATAATAAGCTATGACTCATTTATGCAAGCTCTGCATATCTAGCACTTTTGTACTCAGAAAATAACCACATTCTCTCAGGTCCTATACTTTTATTCAAGCAATCGAATGTCTTTTTTTTTTATTCCTTCTTTGTTCTTTCTTTGTTGTATGCCCAAACAAGGGTTTGCTATTATCCTTAAGGTCCACAGGTCTGTAGTAGAACTATAATATAATTGTTTTGTGCTGTGAATCCCCCACCCTCCATGCAGGCCCTCATGCAGACCATATCATTTACCTGCATACCCTAAATCCAGAAAAAGTCCCCTGCAAGTACAGCAGTGCACGGCTTAAAGAGACAGTCTTCCAAAAACAAAAGCCAGCACAAGATGTGTAAAGTGTAAATTTATTATAAAGTTATCACAGACAGACCAGTTTCAGCATACATTTGAACCCTTCCTCAGTGTAACCAAACAAAGCATCCACACTCCTTATATACCCTCCCATCCATTAAAAAAGAAATACCCATTGACTGCTCATAAAACTTCATTTAACCCAGGTGAAATTAAAGCACCTAGCTTTATAATCCATCTTTTTTCTTTATTTAATATATTGTGCCAACCAATTTTGTTTGTTCTGTCCCCCTTAATTAATATCAATGATAGTGAATCTAAAAGATGCTGAAGGATGATTAATCACATGTTTATATAATGCATTTGTGTATTTTTTCAATTTGATATCACTTAGATGCTGACTGATCCTAAACTTCACAGGCCTGGACATTTGGCCCACATAAAAGTCCGAGCATGAACAAGTAGCTAAATATATTACCCAGTCAGATGAACAATTAGCAAACAATTTGATGTCATAAACCTGACTGGTAGTACAACTGGTAAACATTTTGGTCTGATTTAATCTGTTACAATGAACACAATGACCACAACTGTAACAAACCTGAAGTACATCACCCATAAGAGTTGACTGTATATTGGGAGCAACCACCCGGGTTGCCAACTTGTAATGATTAAAGTGAGATGATAATGTCCTACCTTTCCTAAATCCAAATCTGCATATGTCCTGAATCAAGGCCCTAACTTTTTCATCTGCCTGTAAAATGTTCCAATTTTGTTGTATGACATCACAGAAAATGTCCGTGTTGCGCCCATATGTAGTAATTAATCTAATGGGGGAAGTCTCATTAACCTTACATTTATATTCCAACAATTCCTGTCTGGCCATACCACTGACCTCCCTGCATGCCATTGCAATCACACCTGGTTTGTATCCCCATTCTTTAAATCTCCGGACCATGTCCATTTAGTGATGTTCATATCTGTCACTGCCAGAACAGATGCGTTTAATTCTCATAAACTGAGACTTAGGTATATTCTGAATGACATGTGGCGGATGATGACTAGACACATGTAGGAGGGAATTGCATTCAGAAAATTTGAGGAATACCTGTGTTTCCAAGGAACCATCCATGTTAATGGTAATTAAAACATCCAAAAATGTGATATGATTTAAATCATGCATACAAGTGAATTCAATCCCCCATTTGTTTTCATTCAGGTATTCCACAAATTCTCGAAGATATTCTAAATCTCCCTTCCAAATAAGCCAACAATCATCCAGATAACGTTGCCAGATGTCCATTTCTGGCAAAAACAGATTATGTGAAGGGTCATATATAATATGTTGCTCTATATAGGCCATGAATAAATCAGCATAAATTGGGGCAATAGATGCCCCTATAGCCGTAGCCCTAGTTTGCCAAACGCATCTGTCCTGGTAGTAAAAAACATTTTTGGTCAAGACATGTTCCGTCATGAGAAGTAACAAGGTATTAAAGCCTGGAGGATATATTTCAGCCACACCCAACCAATACCCTATGGCCAGGAGGCCAGCCCAATGTGGAATGCTTGTATATAGGGAGGTCACATCCAGAGTACAGAAATACCAGTGGGGTTCAACCTGGGCATCTGTTAATATTTGTAAAAATTCAGTGGTATCCCATATTCTCAATCTCACCAAGGGCAACAATGGTTTTAAATATTGTGTAAGGAAGACTGCCAAGGGTTCTGTTAATGATCCCCTCCCCGAAACAATGGGTCTTCCCGGGGGGTTAGTTATTGATTTATGGATTTTGGGAAGCAAGTATAAATTTGGCCGTTTAGGATTGGCAACCATAAGATGTTTAGCAGTGTTCTTAGATATGATCCCTTCATCCACAGCCAACTTAAAAAAGTCATCAATCTGATGTTTAAACATATTGCTGGATCCAATGGTATAACCATATAAAACATATGGTTGTAGTTGGTTGTTCAGTTGTCTAAAGACTTCATTATTATATGTATCAAAATCCATCACCACAATAGCACCCCCTTTATCAGCCGGTGCAATCACAATATTAGTATTGGATTTAAGTTCCATGAGGGCCCTTTGTTGAGTCTTTGAGAGCTTATGTGATTTAATCCGGGTTTCCCATGGTAAGTGTGTAAATCTTTGAGAATATTGTGTGGAAATAATTGTACCACCAGATTCATAGGTGGCACAAAATTCGATCTCTGAAAATAAAAAACATGATCAGTAATGCAAGTTTCATTATTAGCATCAAAAAATAATTTCAAATTCAATGTTCTTCAAAAGGAATATAAATCTGACACAAAATCATTTACTGCCACAAAGAAAGCTGGTACAAAAGTTAGGCCTTTATTGAGTAAGTCCAATTGTTCAGGAGTGAGTGGTTGAGAGGAAATGTTAAGGACATTATTAGGTCCTATTTGTTGCTCATGATTTGGAGCAAAGTCTCCACATCTGATATGTTTCTTGTGTTTACGTCCCACCCTGTGTTTGGGTTTCCTAAAGGGAAATCCATGTGGGTATTGTTACATTTTGGTGTGGGTGAGGCTGTCCCTTGTGCTATTTCTGAGTCCGTATAAGAGGAAACCTCATTCCCTGAAATACCCATAGATGTAAAACTGGTTTTCCTTAATATAGATCCTGGGTGTTTCCTTTTATTGGACCTTGACTCAACATTCGAAAATGTTAAACTTTTAAATGGGCCAAATGGTCTCCCTTTTTCATAATCCATAAGGTCCCTGTTGAATTTATGTACCTTGCGTTCCTTAAGCTGTTTTTCTAGGGCTGATAAATCCTGTGCTAATTGTTGTAAACATGTGGAATAATTCCTATGTCCTTCAAATTGTTTATATTGTTCCCACAGCTTGGTCACTTCCAATATACCTGCATCTATACACCGGTCATGGTATGAGGCTAGAGCCTGTACAAATCCCATTAATACTTGTTGTTGTATACCTTCCCATTCTCTTTGCAATTCCTCATCAATGTTATTAACCAGTGGTTGGATCCTTACCCGTAATCCCCTGGGACTGATGTTCTTAAACAAATAGGCTTTAAGTAAACATAAATTTTTTTGGTTACCTGCATACCCTCTGTGTATGTCCTATGTGACACATAGCCAGCCATGTGACCTTCAGAATTAATCAAATGATTCTGTTACTCCACAAATAAGACATGTTTAGTGAAAAATAGTACTTGCTATCATGTGCTTCAGAGTATATTCCACATTACACTTGTCTCAGAGTTCAGTGCACTAGAATTAACAACTGCTAGTTCCAAGGCCTGTGCCTCTGACTTGTAACCAACCTTCTTTTGTTGGAATACTTTCCTTCTCTTTCTTCCCACAATACAAACTGGTGTTTGGTTGCCATCAGAAATGTATGTAATCTGATAAGCCTAAAATTAAACTCCATATGCCATATGTTTCTCTTTCTCTCTCTTCCCATTGGTTATTGACCTTTAATAATCTTGGATCTTATTCCCTGTTTCTAACAGAGTGTAATCTGACTAGCAGAGGAAGGTAGAGTGTGGTCATGTGGGTTTCCTCCGGGTGCTCCGGTTTCCTCCCACATCCCAAAGACATGCTGTAGATGGATTGGACACTCTAAATTGGCCCTAGGTGTGAGTGTCTGCATGTGTGTACCTTCTGTGGAAAGTTGGGCACCAGGCTGGCAACTCGACACTGTAAAACTCCACTGCCAATCATGAGCAGACAGGTGATCCATGGTGGCAACCCCTAACCAGGAAATACCGAAAGAAGAAGAAGAAGAAGAGGAAGGTAGATTGTAACATTAAATTTCTAGTTGCAGTAAGCCAAACTGAATTCTGTACTCCTTTGAAAATCTGAGTGCATGTAAGATTTCTGTTGTGGGGCACTAGTGATCTTTACCTGAAACTGACTGATCCCCCTGTAGTCTGTAGGATAAAAAAAGACAGGTATGTGCCGTATAGCTAAGAATTAAGATATTGCATCTGTCTGAGATATTATAAAAAGGATTATATAATTCCAAAAACAGAACTAGCTAAAATAGATTACTATAGAAATAACTGATCAGTGTGTGTGGTATATTATAGCAATAACCCACGCCCGGGTATGGGTAATGCTGTATTTACCCACGGTTGGCGTGGTCTGGTCACGAAGGTAAAGTCGAGTGGCCAAGCAAAGCCAGCCATGGGTAAATCCAGCATTACCCACACCCAGAAGTGGGTTATTGCTATAATACAATATTATTTAAGAAAAAAAATAATTACTTTTCTTAAATAATGGCATTGTATAATGCCGCCTTGCTGCCCTTCCGCAGCTGTCTGGTATTCTGCGGCGGTTCTGATGTACTGCTCATACGTATGCCTACCTGTACATCAGAGCTGCGGGTAAAAGCAACAGAGAAAGCAAGATCTCCGTTGCTTTTTACTATTTCGATATGTTAAATGGGTTTAACATAGCGAGACAGCTTTAAAAAACGCAACGGAAAATCTCCGTTGCTTATTTTAAAGCTGTCTCGCTATGTTAAACCCACTTAACATAGCGAGACAGTTTTGAAAAAAGCAATGGAGAAAGCAATATCTCTGTTGCTTTTTACAAACTGTTTCGCTATGTCAAATGGGTTTAACATAGCGAGATAGCTTTAAAATAAGCAAAGGAGATCTCCGTTGCTTATTTTAAAGCTATCTCGCTATTAAACCCATTTAACATAGCGAGACAGGTTTTAAAAAAAAAGCAATGGAGAAAGCAAGATCTCCATTGCTTTTTACACACTGTCTTGCTATGTTAAAGGAGTTTAACATAGCGAGGCAGCTTTAAAAAAAGCAAAGGAGATCTCCGTTGCTTTTTTTAAACCTGTCTCGCTATGTTAAACTCCTTTAACATAGCGAGACAGTGTTTTAAAAAAGACTTATACTAATGGAAAAAGTCCGGGAGACCGGACCTTTTTCCATTAGTATAAGTCGATTTACAATGTGCACGCTGACCAATCAGCGCTCACGTTTTGGAATATTAATGGAGGGTCATGGTATAATAAAGATTTACCCATGGTTGGTGTAGTTTAATAATTCAGGTGAAGCCCAAGTGATTAAACAAAGGCAACTGTGGGTAAATCTTCATTGCTATTCGATTGACGCGCATGCATGTTAACAATTGTCCGCTAATGCACTCGTGACAAGTTAAGTTATCAAAAGGTCCCGTCAAGTCTCGCTTTCCTCTAACTAAGTTTTTAAAGCGCTCTTTTAAAGCAGCTTTAAGTGCTTTCTCCGTAAAAAAGCAACGGAGATCTTGCTTAAATTAATAATTTTTTTTAAACCTGCCATAAAACATAGCTAAACAGTAAAAAATTCTCCGTTGCTTTTGCCCACTCCTCTGATGTATTCCATAGGCATGCGAGACATTTCCAGCTCCCATGCGAGTACCACAGAGCTGCTGCTGGAGGGCAGCTATGATACATGCCACAAGGAGAAAACGCCAAGATTTTTTCTTAAATAATGTCATTGTCATTTAATAACAGCAATAACATCGGTGCACTCACTTTACCGGATTTATTTACAGTTGGCTTTGTTTCGTCCCTCTCGGCTCTGGTCACCCAACCAACCCGTAATAATCTCCAGCATTACCCACACCCAGGCGTGGGTTACTGCTATAGTATATCACACCCAAGAGTCGTTTTTTTTTTTTAAATAATGTCTTTGTATAATGGTGCTGTGGTGTTCTGCGTTGCTTCCGTATTCTGCTTCTTTGTTGATGTACTGCACATGCATATGGGATTTACATTCCCATGCTTATACAGTACATTAGTGCTGTGGAAAGAATCAATAGAGAAAGGAAGATCTCTGCTGCTTCTCTTCTTTTTTTTTTCTTTGAAAAAAACCTGTGAAATCTGGACAGTTTAGAGGTATGAGAGATACAGGGCAAAAATACAAGGAAAATCCAATACATTTCTTTAGCTTTCCCTGTCTGTATGTACCTCTCAAGCAGTTAGCTCAAGAAAACTGAAAATCATTATCATATGTAAAACAGAAGAAAACCCGGGTGACTGGACTTTTTTCTGTTGGTATATGCTTGATTTACAAAGGGCACACTGGTTGGGCTGACCAATCAGCGTGCACATTTGTGAATGTTAATGAGTTACCATTGTATAATATAGCAATAACCGAGGATATCGGTGTGGTATATTGAAGATTTATCCATGGTTGGTTTGCTTTAATCACAAGGGCAAAGCCCGAGTGATTAAATAAAGCCAACTGTGGGTAAATTTCAAAATACCACAACCATGGAGTCAGTTATTGCTATTATTCAATTATATTATTTAAGAAAAAAAATACTTTTCTTAAATAATGCCTTTGTATAATGACGCATTACTGTTCTTCCACAGCTGGTGGTATACTGCTTCCTTGTGTTGATGTACTGCACATGTGTATGGGACTTCCCTTCCCATGCATACCCAGTACATCAGTGCTCGGGAATGTAAGCAACGGAGAAAAGAAGATCTCCATTGCTTTGCTTTTCCTTTCTTTTTTTGTTTTTTATAATTAAAAAAAAAGGTTTGGGAAGTTTAGGGTAGGAGAGAGACAGAATGGAGGAAATACAAGGAAAATCAGATGTGTCTTTAGTTTTAAACAGCATACCTGATTTCCCTTGTATTTTCTGCATGGTGTCTCTCTTGTATGTCCGGAGTGTGAACTACAAATTTTATTTTTATTTTTGTTGGAAAATAAAAGTTAAAATGAAAGAATATACCAACGGAAAAAAGTTCGGGCGACCGGACCCTTTTCCATTGGTGTATTTTCAGATTTACAATGGGCATGCTGGTTGGGCTGGCCAATCAGCGTGCTCATTTTAGAATGTTAATGGCCAGTCATTGTATAACATGTTTTAATTACTGATATAAAAGATAGAATCCCCTGACAGAAGTGACTACATGTCATCATCATCATCATCATCATCATCTTCTTTCAGCTGTTCCCATTAGGGGTCACCACAGCAGATCACCTGTTTCCATTTCTTCCTGTCCTCTGCATCTTGCTCTGTCACACCAACCACCTGCATGTCCTCTCTCACCACATCCATAAACCTTATCTTAGGCCTTCCTCTTTTCCTGTTACCAGGTAGCTTCATCCTTAGCATCTTTTTCCCAATGTACTCAGCATCCCTCCTCAGCACATGTCCAAACCAACGTAATCATGCCTCTCTGGCTTTGTCTCCAAACCTTCCAACCCGGGCTGACCCTCTAATATACTAATTCCTAATCCTGTCCACCCTTGTCACACCCAGTGCAAATCTTAACATCTTTAATTCTGCCACATCCAGCTCAAACACCTGCCTTTTTGTCAATGCCACTATCTCCAACCCATATAATATAGCTGGTCTCTCTACCCTCTTGTAGACCTTCCCTTTCACTCTTACAGGTACTCGTCTGTCACAAATCACTCCTGATACACTTCTCCACCCACTCCATCCTGCCTGTACTCTCTTCTTCACCTCTCTTCCACACTCACCATTACTCTGAACTATTGACCCCAAGTATTTAAACTCATCCACCTTCGCCACCTCTACTCCTTGCATCCTCACCATTCCTCTATCTTTCCTCTCATTCACACACATATATTCTGTCTTAGTCCTGCTGACCTTCATTCCTCTTCTCTCTGGAGCATATCTCCATCTCTCCAGGGTCTCCTCCACCTGTTCCCTACTCTCACTACAGATCACAATGTCATCTGCAAACATCATAGTCCACAGGGACTCCTATCTGATCTCGTCTGTCAACCTGTCCATCACCATTGCAAATAAGAAAGGGCTCAGAGCTGATCCTTGATGTAATCCCACCTCCACCTTAAACGCATCTGTCACTCCCACCGCAGACCTCACCGCTGTCACACTACCCTTGTACATATCCTGTACCACTCTTACATACTTTTCTGACACTCCTGACTTCCTCATACAATACCACAACTCCTCTCTAGGCACCCTGTCATATGCTTTCTCTAAGTCTACAAAAACACAATGCAACTCCTTCCGACATTCTCTGTACTTCTCCATCAAGACTCTCAGAGCAAAGATCACATCTGTAGTGCTCTTTCCTGGCATGAAACCATACTGCTGATCACTAATCATCACGTCCCTTCTTAACCTTGCTTCTACTACTCTTTCCCATAACTTCATGCTGTGACTGATCAGTTTAATGCCTCTGTAGTTACTACAGCTCTGCACATCACCTTTATTCTTAAAAATTGGTACCAAAACACTACATCATCCAACCTTCTCTCCCTCTCATTCTCTTCATTCATCAACCCCTCAAAGTACTCTTTCCATCTCCTCAACACACTCGCTTGTGAGTATGTTTCCCTCATTATCCTTTATCACCTTTACCTGCTGCACATCTTTCCTAGCTCAGTCCCTCTGTCATATGCCTTATCCTTAGCCTTCGCCACCTCTCTCTTTGCCATGCACCTCATCTCCTTATACTCCTGTCTATTTTCTTCATCTCGCTGACAATCCCACTTATTCTTTGCCAACCTCTTTCTCTGTATACTCTCCTGTACTTCCTCATTCAACCACCATGTCTCCTTGTCGTCCTTCCTCTGTCCAGATGTGATACCAAGCACCTTTCTAGCCGTCGCCCTTACTAGCTCTGCTGAAGTTACCCAGCAATTTGTTAACTCTTCAATGCCACCCAGTGCTTACCTTAACTCATCCCTGTACTCCACCTCACAATTACCCTTTTTCCTCCCACATTCTAAAGACATGCTTCTGGAGCTTTTATCCCTGGGTCTCCGCTGAAAACAGGATCTGTGGAACCTAGTCGGACTTTCCCGGTCAACAAATGTTAAATAAATAATAATAAATAAAATAAATTTCCACCATTTGATCCTTGGTGCTGCTCTCACACTCCTCCTCTTCTTGATAACCAACGTCATCCTACAAACCAATATCCTATGCTGTCTAACTACACTTTCTACGGTCACCACTTTATAGTCTCCAATCTCCTTCAAACTGGCCCTCCTACATAAGATATAATCCACCTGTGTGTATCTTCCTCCACTCTTATATGTCACCTTATGCTCCTCCCTCTTGTTAAAATACGTATTCACCACAGCCATGTCCATCCTTTTTGCAAAATCCACTACCATCTGACCTTCTGCATTCCTTTGTTTACCACCATACCTACCCATCACTTCCTCATCCCCTCTGTTCCCTTCACAAACATGCCCATTGAAATCTTCTCCAATCACCACTCTCTCACCCTTGGGTACAGTCATCACCACTTCATCCAATTCACTCCAAAATGTTTCTTTCTCATCCATTGCACACCCAACTTATGGAGCATATGCATTAACAACATTCATCATTACACCATCAATTTCCAGCTTCATAAACATCACTCTATCCAACACTCTTTTCACCTCCAAAACACTCTCAGCATACTGTTCTTTCAAAATAACTCCTACGCCATTTCTCCTCCCATCCACACCATGATAAAACAATTTGAACCCACCTCCGATACACCTAGCCTTACTCCCCTTCCATCTGGTCACTTGCACACACAATATACCAGCTTTCTTTCTGTCCATCATATCAGCTAGCTCTCTCCCTATACCAGTCATACTGCCAACATTCAAAGTTCCGACCCTCACTACCACAGTCCTAGCCTTTCTCCTCTCTTCCTGCCTTCAGCCATGTCTTCTGCCTCTTCTCCTCCTTCGGCCAACAGTAGCCCAATTTCCGCCAGCACCCTGTAGGCTAACACCACTGGTGGCGGTCGTTGTTAACCCGGGCCTCGACTGATCCGGTATAAAAATGTTTCTTGGTGTCTGCATGAAATGTTTTGGCGAAGTTTTACACCGGATATCCTTCCTGACGCAATCCTCCCCATTTATCCAGGCTTGGAACTGGCACAAAGAAATGCACTGGCTTGTGCATCCCCAGTGGCTGGGTTACAGAAGTGACTACATGTACATTTGAAATATGATATATATGATTATATTATTTAGAAATTTAAAATGAACACTTCTTTATTATTTTTGATAATGTAAACTACAATTTACATTTCTTGCATTAAAGTTCAAAAATAGGTCAGCCATATCTAGGAATTTAACAAAAGCTAGAAATACACAGCAGTTCCACTAGAAATTCAGCTATTGTTTATTCCTTGTTGTTAATGAAATAGTGGTTGTTCCTAATGTTCTTTGTTTTTGTTGCTGCTAAACATGTTAAAATACTTAGACAAGTGGAATATCAAAAATGGCATTATTTAAATTGAAATCCATTTTAAAATAAAACATAGAATTCAAAAGCAGAATCTAAAAATTCTCTTTTAGTGGGGACCAAATCACATTGGGGAAATACATATCAGTGGACTAGTGGCCATAGTTTCTATGTCCTTTTACCCAGTATATGAGTTATAAAACTTAAGGGCAATTCCCTATTTCCTATATTTCATTGATGAATATAGAAATGAGTTACATTTCACTGATTTCTGAATACTGCAAAATGATAACATGAAAAACCATAACAAGAAAAAAATACTTTTTTACGGGGAGGGAGGACAAGCCTACCTGAAATGCTTGGCCTGCCCCATTACACTAATGTATATATCAACTCCATGGTCACACACTACAGTGGAAAAAAAGTGAAAAAAAACATTCCCGTGTACCATCATTTTGCTCCACACAAGTCAATATGGTTTAAAAAAAATGCAATGAAAATTTTCAAAAAAATGTACCAAATGAAAGTAACCCCTTGGTAATGTCAGTTTACTTACAATTCTGTAGAGTTTAGTGGACTGGAGTTATTTCTTCATTATAGAACCTGCTTGCCTTTTGAGGGACTCCATGACTTACACTATCATATCTGCATGCTGCAGTAGTGAACATGTTTGATTCTGATTTGTGTCAGATGTCTTTGTTGCAAAGACTGTCATATTTCTAGCTGGGAGATTTCAATTGCTGCATCACATTTGCATTACTTTCTCAAAAACAGCTACTGAGAATATGTTATGAACAAGAAATATGGCAAAGAATACCAAACCACAAAGAAAAGAGCTGATTCAATATAAAGAAAATATACATGCATATGAGAGATACAAATTTATAACAGCATAAAGCCAAGCTAGTTCTGAAATCTACAGACAATTAAATCTGGCACAGTCAGATACTTCAGATGCAAATTATATTCAATCAGTGTGCAGTTTTTGAACGTGCCATTATCATAGAAAACAGTTCTCATTTTTCACAACTAGTCTTTGATTTTGTGTCACCTGAAATGAAAATGAATTTGCTATTCCTGATACGGCCTTTAGAGCTCTTTCTATCTATCCTCTTTTCCTAGCCATCCTAGGCAGTACAAATGTTAACCCCTGCTGATCACAAGGGTACTAGCATTAGTTTATATAGTTTAAACTGTCATTTCATGCTGTTATACTGCCTTGTTTGTTGCCTCTCATTCCATCCATATGTGCTACATTTCCACTTGAGCTAACAAATTTATTTAGATTTGCAATTAAAGCCTCATAAATCTCTTCCTAACATATTCTGTATCATTTGTCACTGGATAAGGAGATCAATAGCCTATCATTTGGACAGCCAATAATGCTTGGAAGAACTGTACTTTTCATTTGACTGATAGTCTAAATTCAATGCCATATCTATCCTGTCATGTTTTTGGGACAGCATGGAGCTGCAGTCCAGTCAACCAGTTAATTTAGCAGAAATAAATAAATAAAATCAATAATATTAAATAAAAAAATAAAAGTAAGAAAAGTTTGCACAAATCCAGTCAAGCTGTTTGCCTGCTATACAGACGTAGATGTCAAGAAGGTGAGAGAGTCTCCATGATTCAGCTGTGCATATTTATTTAACCAGAGAAATATGTATTTAAAAGAAGGCTGTCATAGTCTGTGGAGTAGAAAAGTCACTGTACTCCAAATATTGAATTATGCAGTCATATCATGGTAGGATATGAGAGTCTGTTTAGTTGGAAACTTCTGAAACAAATTGGGAATTGCAAAATCATGTAAACAGCAGAACGAGAGTAAAATGGGTGGCTCTGTGCAACTACAGTCTGAAGAATGTGTGAGATAGTGTTAAAACTACAGACCCCTTGAGGCCTTGTAAACTTTCATAAGTCATGGCAGCAGCTGTCAAGAGCAGGGCTGCTTAATCATAGCAGGGAAATTAGCCAAACTGTCTGACAACTAGCACAGCCAAGACAATATGTGAAATTTGATGAAATTATTAGTATATCCAGTACGTCAGGCTTGAAATCTGGGAGAGAGGCCTGAGAAGTAAGAACTTCCATTCAATGGAAATGGTTTAATGCAGTTAACCAGAAAAACTCAATGGTCTAAAATATACCAAAGTAAAAAATACTGAAGTACGACAATAGTGCCAAACTGTTAAAACACCTTTATTGAAACAAACTGACTTTTAAAAATGGAGTCTTTTATATGCCCACACTTCTGAAAAAAAATTGAAAATGAATCTTGTATACAATTAATTAATTAATTAATTAATTAATTAATAACAGTCAAGTAGTTTTCAATTGTTGTTTAATTTATAGAAGATAATTGGCTAATCTTAAAATGGCTTGCAAGGGCAGTTAGTACTAACCTATGAACCTGTGAACCTATATTACCGATTCCTGGATAATTAATAGCAGTGGACCTTACTTGACAATGAAATTCACTCAGCTCAGAGATTACAGTTGTCATTTCTACCCCAACACTGAAATCATAAAACATGGACTAATTAAGTTATCAAAATGCACAACATGGACAAGTTATGCTGTCTCTGTATAAGGAATTGTCAGTACTAGTCTTGTAAATTGCATGTAAGTGTTCTATTATTCTTTCATATAGTTTGCATATAGTTTTGTTGCCAATATAAAATGTTGAACATATAAGAAAAAAAATCACCATTTGAGTGCTAAAATAAGGATAATATATTTAACTGTACATATAACTTTTGACAGGTTGAGTGTAATACCACATATTTTGCATAGAGTGTAATATGCAGCATTTCCCACACTAATGCCTCTGTTGTATGTGAACTTCAGTGCATCATGTACTTTTATCTCCACAAAGAATTTTCCTTTTATTTCATATAATCCATTTAACACTATACACATCTCCGTAGAAATTAGTATATACCATCCTACTATGTAGATAGATAGATAGATAGATAGATAGATAGATAGATAGATAGGTAGATGGATACAGCTGTTAAACCATTGTTAAAGGCTAGGAGCTCTTTACTTAACTTGCCAGCAAACCAAGAATATACCATGATTTGGGGTGTCTAAATGTATACAATGGTTCAGGAGAAGGAAACTGGGATAGAAGTAACAATGACAATGGACCATCAGATACAGAGTGGATGGTCTAGAAGAAAAGCCCATAAGATTCTGTGCTGCATCCTATAAAAAACAGACGGCAGGCACCCGCAGGTAATGTTCCCATTCTAAAAGGTAATGGTGATGTAACAATTGCACTGCTCTGTGCACTTCTGTAGTCATGTGGGAATGATGATCTCATCCTCCTGAAAAGGGTAGTGAGGATGGTGACAAGGGTGCTAAGTGGGATGGGTAGTTTACATTCCAAGACATGGCTAGAAAGAGTAGTACCATGTAGCCTGGGAACAGGGAGAGGAAGAGGACAAATTATATATGATCATAAGAACTCAAGGAAAGAAATCGTATTCGAAAGGACAAAATGAGCAGTAGGGGGCATTAGCTAAAGAATGATAAACTTTAGGAAGGGTTTTTCACACAAATGTGGTTAACTGGCAAGATGATGAAAATAAACATGCAGTGATCAGTACAACTTTGCACTAGTTCAAGAAAGCTCAGTGGAGATGAAGAAGGGGTGGGGGCATGTTAGGATATGGAGTAGAGTGGCAGGGGGCCCAGTAATGGCAGACTAATCAGATGACCTGTCTCTTTCTATCCAATGCTGCATTTAAGTATGAACATGAATGGAGAAGAACATGTGGGGGGTTTAAAAGAAAGAAGAAGAAGCTGAAGAGATGCACCTAAATAGAAAGGACAGTCTTGGAAGGATTTTAAGTTGAGTCTATGTAAAAGATTGCCTTTTTTAAATATATTACATTTCTTTGTTTATTTTTTTTATTTATGCATAAATGCAACTTGTTAATACTTCACAAAATGAGGCTGGATGAGGGAAACGCACTCAGATAAAGTAAAGAATGGTCACATAAGAGACATGAGCTTAGGAAACACTACTATGACAAACTTCAAGATTTGTATATTTTCTTAGAAGAAGGGATACTGAGAGTTTTATATTGTATATAATGTTATACATTTTAACTGTTCTGTTCAACAATTGATGTGTTTACTGTTTCAGTAGTCACTGCTATGAAAACATTAGTCTACCTTGGGTTGGACTGGAACTCTCAATATGTTTTAAGCAGCTAATTTTAAAAGGCAGAGAGAGGAAATCTGTTCTGACTTAAAGTTTTAACCTCCTGAGAGTACTGAGCCAGGGCTGCTGTCCTTTCCTTTCTGTTTGGAGTGCTGTTTGGATTTGAGAAACCTCTAACTTACTGCTCTTTTTTCCCCCCTAAAAAATCTTAATATTCATTTCTGTATAAACTTGCTATTAAAATTTGTTTATATGCGAATTGATGCATAATGGTGTTATAATTTTATAAAGTTTTTGGAATAACTGACGAATGCATATTATTGCACATCTAATCTATTTTAGTGGTTGCTGTTAATTATTTCTGTTATTTTCTTTCAGTAGTTTAATTGAATTTTGACTGAGATCGCACAAAAGACAAAATACTATGCTGCCAGAGGCATATTAATGTGCTACTAAAGTGCTTTTTTAGTGTTTTTCGGGTCTATATTACATTATTGAACTTTCAAAAGTTTGAACGTCATATGATCAACACCATATGATTGAACTTTTAAAAGTTTGAATGTTTCAATGAAGATCTCAGTACAGTGCAGAATGGGAAGATTTCCCTTTCTTGCACTGTAGTGTGATCTCGGAGTTGGCATATTTAAAGAGTGAGGGGGTGTGGGGAGTGCAAGGGTGCTCGCCCCCTACTTAAAACTGTCAGGTAGGTTTTTTCTGTTATTTTTTTTTTATTAGCTTTTCAAACTTTTAAAATTTCGATCATATGGCTTCGACCATATGGGGTTCGAACTTTTAAAAGTTCAATAACATAATATAGACCCGTGTTTTCTGTAATTGTTTATTATCTTAGTTCAACAGTCATTTCTTGTCAACGTAGCATACTCTGTGAAGGGACTTTAACTCCAAAAAAAAAAATAAAAGGCGTTTTAAATTGTAACAACATTTTCATGCAGTCAGGCAAATCTTGATATATTATTTGTCTGATATAATATAATATAATAAATAGGGATCGATAGCCATAGATATAGATAGATTGAGATGGATAGATAGAGAGATACTTTATTATGATATAAAGTATCTGTCTCTCTCTCTCTCTCTCTCTATATATATATATATATATATATATATATATATATATATATATATATATTTATCTTTACATTTATGAGGTATGTGCCATTTTTAAAAAAGGTTTCATCATAGCTTACATTAGCTCTCTAAATAAGAAATTACACAATTAGTGTTCAGCCAGTACTCCAAAAAAAATTGTATGCTCTGAGAAATCACACTTTGCATATGCGAAAATGCATTATGACCAGCATCAGTTTTATTTAGTTGTTTATTTTTTTACATTTGTTTACCAGGATGGTGCAACTGGGACAGTGCCCATTTTCAGCAGAGGCCCGGGAAGAAAAGCTCGAGTCTAAGCTTACATACAAATTATCACAATAAGTAATAGAAATTATAAACAAAATTGACAAAAAAAATGAGTGTTAACACATTTACAGGATAAAAATGTAAACACAAAAATATATACATAGTATCAAATAGAACAAGACTTTAAATACTTGAATATAGACATACATATGGTTGAACTTATATATGTGGAGGAACATAACATTAGTTAGGAAATTAAGCAGGGAGAATCACTTAGGCAAAGTAGTGCATAATTCGGAATACTTCCATAGTGAGAGTTGCAGCTACGACTGTAACTACTTATAGAGAAGTAGTGTTGTTAGAAGGTTATGTTAACAGAGTTAGTATGTACAGCCAAATTGTAAAAAAAAAAAAAAAAAAAAAAAAAAGTAATGCTAAGTTAATAATTAACCTGGAGTGTTACATATGCAAAGCCAGGATATAAATGTGTCTTTTGAGAGATATTTTGAAATTATTAAGATTTCTAATTTTTAGCAGCAAAGTTAGAGTAAAGAGAGTTGCCTGTTGTATTGGATGCTTTGGGTACATGGATTAAGTCTTTGCTAGTTTTTTTTTTTTTTTTGTCTTTTGTTAGTGTTTTGTTTGTAAGTCTGTAAGTCAATTTGATTCATAATGCCACCTGTACTGGCTTATAGCTGACATACATGTGGTATCTTAGCCACAGCACTGCCTGACACTTGATTTACAATCATTCAGTCGATCATCTGCCATCTGGCACTAACTGTACACCAAAGAGCAATGACTGGCTGACACTATGCAGAGAGATATGAAAGAAATATGTTAACCCATCTGAGTGATGAAGAGGGATAAAACCCTGACTATGAATCAGATGACCTGAGTTTGAGAAGCTGCTTAATCACCATTAGAAACAGGCAGGGGAGGATTAGAAAAGAGGATGTGGTAGTTTCTAGCATAGCTGATTGGCTCCTGTGCAAATACAGACATAAGAAAACATTAGCTAAAAGATAGTGAAGGAAGACCCTTATCTGTGTGTGTGTGTGTGTGTGTGTGTGTGTGTGTGTGTGTGTGTACGAGTGCAAATGTGCCAACAGAGGAACATCGGAGAACATCGCAGTAACATAGGTGTTCATGTTATTCACCAGATGAGGGATTTCATGTCATAATAAAAGCACTGCCATAGCATGCATTCTGAACAATGTGAATCTGATGATATGGGACAGGCAATAAGTAGTCACTGGCCCAGGAAGAAATAGAAATGTCACCACAATAAACCAGGCTGTGGGGAAACCAAATGGACCTTTTCCAAAGGATGATGGTATTTGTGTCTGACGGTAAGAGAGTAGAGGTAGGGATATAATTAGGGGCACAAAGCATTCCCACAATTGTTTGAATGATGACCTCCTTAAATGACTCTCACATCCGTGCTGGAAGTAGACATTTTCAGGGAACAAATGAAATCATATGCAATTTGGGAAGGGGCAAATGTCAGCAATTGTGGTGGCAAAATGGTACAGAAAAAAAGCAGTAAATTGTACCAAATAGTTGACTGAATGCCATAGCACTACTGAGTGGAGGATGTGTTTAGTATAGTCTTGGTTAGTCTAATAGCACAGCAGACTGTGTTGCCCAGGACAAAATAGTACAGAATACACACCCAGGAGATTTTTATCATAAGGGCACACAATACAGAAAAATGCATCCTCTAGGTAGAAACAGCAAACTACATAACTAGGAAATATTGTAACTTTTATGTAGAGGTGCTCAGCACAGTAGTACTTTATTACCTATATTAGAAAGGCTTACTAGTTACTTGAGGTAGTACAATATGCAAAGAGTTAACAGCATAGCACAGTGTCAGGATGGCACAAAATGTGCTGTAAAATGGTTGCAAAGTATGAATCCTTTAGTGTACATATTGTTACAATATTCCACGGTATTTTACTTGTTGATAACAGTAAGCTGTATGTACCATGGTATACACAAAGCATATCTGAAAGATTAACAGCTTTTGATCATTGCATATTCTTCTGTACAGCCACTCATTGGAGGTACTTTGGTATTTGTACTTTGTTACTGACATCACCAAAGCAAAAAGCCCTGTCATGTTACAGAAAGCAGTTACAAAGTTTTTGAAAAATCCTAACTCAGGATTTCTGAAATTAAGTGACATTATCATGCAGATGGTGAGCTGATAAGATGGCATATCTTGTGCAGCACAAGAAATGGCCAGATCGAAGGATATAGTGGACATACTCCAGTGCAATTAAAATTCACAGCATAGGCTATGCGGGTGGGGCAAACTGTTGCCGAACAAAAGTGCAGCAAAGTAAGATGGAGGGCAGAAAATGTTGAAATTATGTCCAAAAGAAAAAAGTGTTCGCCTGCTTGATCTTTCTAATACTGTTTGAGTGGAAAAACTATGTGAGCACCTAAGTAGAATTAGACATTTCCAAAACTGGCCTTGGGGGCACATAATTATTGTGGGGACAGCACAATGGATAAAATGAGTAGATTCTCCAGTGCTACAGACTGAGACAAGTGATACCAATAATTCATTTATAGTGATAAAGTGTGGATGGCATCCATCAATCATGAGTAGTAGGGGCTTATGTTTTGGGAGAGGCACTAATTCAGAGTGCTTAAAGACTACAGTACTGAACTGTACTAGAGGGCAAGTATAGGGTGCGGTCAGCTGATCACTGTGAGTGTAGCTTATCTATTTAGACAAGCTCTCTTTGGTACTGGGATGTAGAAGTTGGATGCAGGACACATCCAGTGACACAGGATTACAGTCACATACTCAGATCACCTAAGTTTGAAGCACAGGTACTTGAGCATGATAAGGCAAGTTGGCATTTTCCTCATATTTAGCTGTGCGCTTCTCAGTAAAGTGAATTTGTAAGTATTAGCATTAGCTGACTTCTGGGTGGTCCAAGTTCACTGCACCTTGAAGAAAGCACTAGACAAATGTCATATTATCTGTCAGTCATTTGTATTCCTCCATAAACTGCTGACTTCAGATAAATGCATTACAAGAATGTGTGAGGTTCAGATGTCATTTTGTGTTTGCCTGACTGAGCTTGTCTGAGGCAAGATATGACGAATCAGGTAGATGAGCGGACCAGTGAATTTTAGTGAATTTCATGGAGAGGTGCAGAAACAGGTACAGGATCAGGGTAATAATGATAATACAAAAAAAAGGTATTGCAGAGTTACTCTCTTATTATACTTAGTGAAGCAACCTTTATAGAAGAGAAGTCAAGTGGTGAATGAACGTTGAGGGAGAACTGAAACGCTACATGTGTTCATGGAGCAGAAGACATGATATGATCAGATGAATTGTGAAGGGGAGTAGTTTATAGGCGAAGAATATGGCCCAGTGGAATCACTAATGCAGCACAAGTACAGCCACAGACATATTGTGCATTGGACTGGGGCAGGCCAAGTAACAGGTAATCCAGACACAATTTCTTATAGGAGGTGACATCAGATAACTTGAGAAACAGAAGAAGGTCACCTCCTGAAACAAAGCTTAGAGGATAAGGTAGCCAGAGAGTGCTAGTGCATTCAGGTGAGACCGTGAGAACAAGAAGGCCTTTTACTGGAAACTGAAAGTTAAGAGAGAATGGAGACTGCATCTGGAGGTAAATTTCAACAAACATACATGCAGCTGATAATGAGATATTTTCCTTATTTCAGCATTTTTGAATGTTCACTGAGGATAGTTTCAAGCATGTTATAATTTGCAGTGTGGTTTGTGGGCCCAAGCATGAGAAAGCACAGCCTTTTAGGGAAGTTGCAAAAGAACAAATATGAAAACCTTAAGGTGACAGGGATTGTGCATTTATTCAAGTTTAGTATGAGGCTGAAGTTGTACAAAAAATTCCTTAAAGAAGGGGCACTCCCATTTGTCTGGTCTAGGGAACAATGGACAATTCTCTTGCATCCCTTAAGGGGATTACACATGTGAAACAAAATGTCTCAATTTGTTAAATATGGAATGTAGGATGCAGTGGATTTCCCTGTTTTACGTGGTATGCCTTATTGTATGACATGTGGGAAAATCAATTTCTTTCATCACAGAATTAGAGTGCTTTTCTGAGACTTTAGTGGGTGTTAATTAAGGGGTGAAAGGTTTGAATGTACTAATCTTGTCTTACTTCTGCTGCCCAACCAGAAATTCCACAGGCAAAGACATTTGCCAGGTGCAACTTGAATACTGCCTACCACTAGTTGTGGATGTCTTCAAAAGCAACCCTTCAATACCCAAGCAATCTCAAATGCCATCTGCTGCTTCATCATTCTCTTCTCTGAGCATGAACACCCCTGCCTTACTCTTAACAAAGCCGGTGTCCTACTCAACAACAAGCAAAAGTAATCCTAGGATCTCAACTCTTCAGGCTCCTTAAGGAATATTCCTGCCCATGTCTTGCCTCTGGCCTTCGTAGATAGGCTCCTTCTAAACACCAAAAACTTAACTTCATAACTGCCCCATTCCTTCCTCATCCTAGGGCCCAGGCTCTGGCATGACTTCCCCACCCATCTTAAAGACCTTTTTAATTGCTCTTCCCTTCAAACATAATTGAAGAAATAACTCAAGTTCCAGACCTTTTTGTAAATGCTCTTCTTCAGATCATAATCACCTAATCCCCCTAAATCTCCTACACAGACACAATGGTTTTCCTTTTTTTGCTTCCATTGCTTGCACTCACTTGTAAATATTTTTCACAGCATATGTATGCTTGACTACCTCCTTTTTCGGGTCATTAGTTGTGTTATTGTCTTACATATTGTATTAATATTCATTTATTGTACATTCTTTTTTTCTTATTTTGTTTTGCTGACTGAAATTGACTGAAATTGTTTCACTGTGATCCATGCTATACCTCAGTTACCATGCCATAAAGATTTGATTACACATATTTTTGAGTCTTGATATATTAGGTGATATAATATGTAAAATTCAGAAATTAATAGGAAAGAAACACTCACTGAAACAATGATCTTTCTCAGATGCTTTTATAAAACTATTTGTCAGCAGTTATTAGAAAATAATGCCTCAACAAGCATCACCCTAAGGTGTGGAATACAACAATGTATATATGGCACTGTACTGTTGGTGAAGCAGTGATCGGAGTTGTATAGACTAATGAGTGCAATAGTTTTGAGTAAATGTGAGAAAGTGAGTAACAAAGTGCAGGGTGGATACAGTGATAAATAAGAAGAAGGGAAGAAGAAAAGGAGAGGAGGAGAGGGATTACGGAGGCTTGGGAATACTAGAACTCTGTTAAAGTTGGCTGAAAATTGTCCTACATTATAGATTGCTAATGTGTACAATGATGTTTTAATGCACTAATAGAATGTACGAGTTAATTATGTGGCAGAATGTAAGCAAATAAAATAAAAGAATTTGTGAGGGAGTATGTCCAAGAAAGGATGGAAGGAAGGGATTATAGGTGCAGTCGTATTTACTGAGCTGTAGCAATAGAATGCAATGCCCTAGGATGCATAACAGTTTGGACCTCCCCTGGACCACCACCTTCTGTAAAGAAAGGAATCAAATCATGGTCACTTAATGACACCTTGAAATATCAGTCAAACACTAACCCTTGTTACCTTATGAAAAAAAACGAACAGTTTGATAGTTAAGAAGCTGTCACAAAGTTATCACTATAAATTATATACAGCTTTTAGGTTTTCTGTCAAATTGCTCTTTTTTTCCTTTAAGGTAGGCAGCATATCTTAAAATAAACAATTTGACAGAAAGTTAATGGCAGCCAGTAAACTGTTGAGATTTCTTAAATGTTAGGCATTTCTTACACCCAGGCCTTCTTACAGCACTTTGTTGCTAGTAGTAAAGAACACCGAGTGAATCTCCATATAACCCAAATCTGGAAGAGTGTAAAGAGGAAAGGATTCTGGATTTTTGGTAGCTGGGCATATTTGTACTGTTTTACTGAAGGCTATAATAGGCTAATTTTGGGGTGAATGACTTGAGACATACCTCCCTGGACTATATGAAGAGAGACATAATTGATCTCACTAAATATGTGTCCCAGACAGGTATTCCCTAGACTTAAGCAGCATTCTACTCAACCCAGAATGATGCCTCAATGCAAACAGAAAATGATTGACTTTAACAATTGGCTTAGTTTCTGGTGTCATTCCAGGGGGATCCAGTACCTGACAACCATGGGAAGATATGATCGACAGACCACAATGTTTTGCTAAAGATGGCCTGCATCTGCCTCACTTGGGCTTCAGGCTTCTGGCAAAGGCCGTTGCCTCCCCCACAGTGTATTTTTTAGGAAAAGTCCTGAGGTCTATAAAACCAACATAAAAATTTCAATAAAGCGCAAACTAAAGGTCATGCTGCTAAACGCTAGGAGCCTAAACATGAAACTGCACTCATTGCAAGCATTCTTAACCCTGGAAGATGCTGAAATTTGTGCAGTCACAGAAACCTGTTTCAAAGTGGCAGAGAGCACCCCAGCCTTACCTGGTTACTCATCCTATCATGCATTCAGACCCCAAATGTGGGCAGCAAAGCCAAAGGAGATGGAGTTTTAATATTTATTAAAAATATACACATACCTCCAGGCTGGTCAAACAGTATGACACATAGAAGACACTCCAGGTGCAGTTAACCTTTGACAAGACCCCTATTCAGATCATAGTTAGCTAAGGCCCCCAAATTTGATGCAAGATGCCCACTCCACCTATCTGGACCTCTTCAAATCTATCAAGATTCAACCCTTTCCCTGATCCTGGGTGACTTTAACTATCCAACCATAGAGTGGAAAAACTAATCATGCCAGAATGCAAACTCCCAGAGATTCCTTGATTTTATGAATGTAAATGCCTTGGAACAGCTAGACGATACCCCTACAAGAGGTGATAATATCTTGGACTTGGTATTAACCAACATGAGTAACCACTGCAGCACCCCTACAGTATCATCCTCCCTGGTAATATCCAACCATAAAGCAGTCACATTCAAAGTCAGCATCTCACCTGACACCCCCCCCCCCAGCGAGGGTCAAACAAAAACACTTCTCCAAAGCTCATTACAACCTACTGAGGGATGGTGTAAACAGCTTCACAGCCCTTTCCCCTGTTGGAACTTGCACCAATGTACAAATCTACCCTAATGTACTATATGAGCACTTATATAGATGCATAGAATCAGGAATAATTGGCAGGACAAAATCATCCTCCAGAAGGAAGAGTAAACCTGTCTGTTGGACATCTGCAATAAATAAACTATATAACAAAAGGAAAAAAATTGCTGGCCAGGACTAAGAAGGAGCAGGTGCCCAGTTGGAAGCAATCTCTCCTTACCTATAACAAGCAAATAAGAGCACTAGTGAAATCCTCTAAAGCCAACTTCGAGTCCAAATTGGCCACATCTACTAGAGACAATCATAAGGTCTTCTTCACATACGTCTTCAATCTCAAAGGAAGCACCCAGATCTGTTCAGAAATGGTGGTCAAGGACACCACATACACAAATTCTGTAGATATAGCCAACTTACTGGCTAATAGATTCAGTGAAAACTTCACCCCTCTGTCCCCCCATCAGTAAATCAGGACATCCCCAGTACCTGCTGCCCTCCTCTTATCTCTAGGGAACAGGTCATCACTACCATCTAAAAGGCAATTAAAACAGCCTCCATGGGACCTGATAACATCCCAGACTGCATTCTATATGAACTCAGGCATGAACTTGCAGCAGCATTAGGCACCCTATTCAACCAAAGCTTGAGTACCGGCTTTGTCCCAGATGAGTGGAGGACAAGTCATTCCTTTACACAAAGGTGGAGCATCCACCGATCCAGGAAATTATACACCCATCAGCCTAACAGCCTGATCTGCAAGGCCATGGAATGGATTATCATGGACCTCATTAGCAGGGACATTGAAAGTCTCCAAGCACTCAACCTCACACAGTTTGGTTTTGTCAAGGGGAGGTCATGTCTGTTAAATCTGGTTGACTTCTTTGAGACAGTAACCAAAGTCATGGATGAGGGGAAGATGGTGAACACTGCCTACCTTGACCTGGCCAAAGCATTCAACACTATTCCCTACTTGGGCACAATAGATAAACTCTCTCAACCAGGCAGCAATCCATATGCTATCATGTGGGAAGCAAACTGGCTCACTGATAGAACCCACGTAATCAAAATAGGGGAAGCCACCTCAAGCAGTACACCAGTAATGAACAGCATACCATAGGGATCGGTCTTGGGACCTCTGTTATTCGGTATATACTTCCCTGAGGTGCAGGCCAAAACCAGTGAGCTATGGCTGACCAAGTTTACAGATGTCTGCAGGCTATGGCTTTGGCACCAAGTGTTTGTCTTTATTAGACCTTCCTGAAGGGTATTCTCTTCTTGGAGGGATTCAATGACTGTTCCCAGTTTGCAATCATCTGTGAATTTGAAAAGTAGATGCCAATGAAGAGTGAGTCATACACAGATCCCTGGGTTGACTCCACTGATGACCGGCCTCTGTGTGGAGGTGTCCTCACTAATTTTCACATGCTGAGTCCTTTCAGTCAGATAGCTATCCAGTGTGTTATAAAGGTGTTTATACCTAGTTCCATAAGTTTGTCAACAATTCCCAACTGTGGTATTGTATCACATGCTTTATCCAGATCTAGGTAGGCAGTATGCACCATTTTCACCTCATCCATTGCCTTAGTGATCTTTTCAAAGAAGGCCACCAGATTCAGTAAGCATGACCTTCCTCTGACAAAGTCAAACTGGGATGAATCCAGTATCTGTCCTTTTTGATAATTTCCATGATAATTCCATCCATGGCTTTGTAAATAAGACTAGTAAGACTAATGGGTCTGTAGTTTCCTGTATCTGTGGAAGGTCTTCCCTTATGAAGGGGGATGACCATTGCAGTACTACATTCACATGGCAAAAAGCCTGTTTTAAGACTATATTTAAATAATGACCCCAGGGGTTCTGATAAATAATATTTTAGATTATTCAGGAAACATCTTGGGATGTTATCAGAACCAATTCTATGTTTGTGGCTTTAACAAGTGCACCAGTACATGCTCCCTAGTTACAGCTGGAGGGGTTATGTTTGAGGATATTTATGAGGAGATGTTTGGGGGTAAGAGGGGATAACGTTGGAAATGAATTTGTCTGCTAACAAGTTTGCTATAATATAGGCTCAGTGAATGTGGCACCATTTACCACCAGTTTAGCACATTGTTGTTTGATGCCCTTGAGGTTTTGGACATAGCTGGAGGCACATCTCGAGTCATTTACACCTACATGGACTATTATGGAATCATACTTGTACCTGTGACATAATGACCTGAGTGCATGTATGATATGGTGGTTTCAGGCTCCAGATAAGCACCTAACAGTGATCTTCTCCTTGTTCACATTGGTTAAAGGGGCATCAGTATATCTTGCAATGGAGCACCCTATGACAAGAGTCCTAGGAAGTGTGTTTGCTTGCCTTATGGGGTTAGTATTTGAAGCGTCACTGATAGTGACAGTATGTGTGGAGTTAGGTGTGTTTTTTTTTCTGAGTATCTTTGGGCTTGCTGAGGCACAGCTTTGATAATGGATAATCTAGGTGATATTTGTTGTTTAGGAGGATTGCTTTTAAGTGCCTCAGTGTACTCTGTGTGTGTTGTCTATGTGAGGTGAGTGTTGTGTGTGTGGTTTCAACAACCTGATGTGCACTTGCATGCAAGAGTTTAGCCTCCAGTTTCATTGCGTAAGTACACCTCTTGCATATGGTATCTGTTTCTTTAAGGATTAAGTGGCCATCAGTAAACATGAGACAATTGCTACATTGTCTCAAGATGTCTATATCAACCAAGATGGCTACAGAGAAGTTAGAAAATTGCATAGCCATACTGAACAACAATAATCTGTTCCACAAATCAGATAAAAACTGGAGATAAGGATGTCTAAGAGTATTTAATGGTAAATAAGCACAAGCACAAACACCAAAGCACAATAAACTCTGTTAACCCAGGTTTCGTCCTAATAAAACAGACTTCTTCAGAACAATGAACAAACCCTGACTGGCCATATAAAAAACGCTTCCAATTACAATGGTTCAAGGAATAAACCTGTACCTAATTACATGCACAAATTTTAAAGAAACAACACACTAAAATGATATAAAATAAAACGTCACTTAATAAAGAAGCCACATGAACATATCATAAATAACATTATCAAGACATTCATGAATTGATGCATTTAAAAACAAATATATAATTATAACAGTGAATAAAAACCACTAAAACACTCAGCATATATTCAATTTAAAAAAGGAAGCCAGTTATGGACTGAAATAACCCAAGAAAGGTATACTGAGTTAGCCCAGAATATGTCTTAGCTTAAGAATAGGTGCTAAACTGATACTTTCATTGATACCTGGAAAATTCAGGGCATCTAACCGTGAATTTGCCAATCAATGAAAGTATCAGTTTAGCACATATTCTTAAGCTAAGACATATTCTGGATATCTAGAGTTTTCCCTGTATAGTCCATAACTGGCGTCTTTAACTTCTGGGCATGAGTTCAGGTTCTAGTGGTTTTATTCACTGTTATAATTATATATTTGTTTTTAAATGCATCAATTCATGAATGTCTTGATAATGTTATTTATGATATGTTCATGTGGCTTCTTTATTAAGTGATGTTTTATTTTAATTCATTTTAGTGTGTTGTTTCTTTAAAATTTGTGCATGTAATTAGGTACAGGTTTATTCCTTGAACTATTGTAATTGGAAACGTTTTTTATATGGCCCATCGGGGTTTGTTCATTGTTCTGAAGAAGTCCATTTTATTAGGATGAAACCTGGATTAACAGAGTTTATTGTGCTTTGATGTTTGTGCTTGTGCTTTTCTACCATTAAATACTCTTGGACATCCTTATCTCCAGTTTTTATCTGGTGCATAGCCATACTGTCCAGTCATTTGATTTGTGAACTACAAGGGGGTGGTGCATTGAGGTTAGAAGGCTATTAAGGGTGCTTTATCCAAGCAGAGTATGCTAAACAGTACAAAATTCTACTAACTTAATGTTTATATAATACTGAATTAAAATAAATCTGTAGGTATTGCCACCAGACTCCCAACTAAGCTGCTCTAAGCTTGTTGGCACACAAGGTATTTTACTATATTGCTGTTTTACACAGTACAGTTTTATGAACTATTCTTTCTATATGTTTGCTATTGTACAGGGTTTTGCTAATCCACATAAACTCAAAAAAATTAGAGTGGCACAGAAAAAAAAACAGAATGCTAACTAAAGAGCCATCTGGCTATTAAAACAACTACACTATTAATCCTTTTGTGGATTTCCTAACTCAGACAGACCATGCAAACACCTCCTGCCACAAAATAAATAAGCCCAGTCCTCCTAATGTAAAACCACACAGACTCACAAATGCAATGCTACCACAAACCACACAAACAACAACCTGGAAATCCCTTGCTGAAAGCAATTTCAAAACAGTCTTACAGCAGTAATGATGAGAGGAAGGGCATTAGAAATCAGCAAAATGCACACATAAAAGCAGGAAACAATATCAATCCCTCAAAATACTTAAGTGCAATTTAGCAATCAAAGGTACTTAATGGCATTGGATGCAGATAAATTACTTCCTGAATGCAGTCTGGCACTCAAAGCTTTGCTGAGCTCCTGGAAGATGAGCAGTAGACAATATGTACTAAAGGACGTTTACTCAAAGAAATGCTGGCTTGCTGGGTGGGCACTTGGTATTATGGATCTAAGGAAAACAAGGGTGGGAAGTGTACAAAAATAGCTTATACAATAGTCTATATCAATTAAGGGGGCTGACTTTGGAAATCAGATTATCATAAGGGGTGGAGGCCAGACACACAGCCTTATTATAAAACAACAGCAGCAATAAGGGTGGGACAGTTTCAGAAAACCAACCAGGCTAACTAGAGAGGCACACAATCAAATAAGGGCAATACTGGAGCTCTTTCAGAAACTTTAGCTTAATGTGTTAGTGAGGAATTGGGAAGGCAGAGAATGCAACTTTAAGCAGGTAAAAGATAAGCAGAATATAAAAGCACCAAAGCACAAACTGGAGCAGAGATAATGATCTCACTATTGACTTTCTGCTACAGTTGAAGGCACGAGACTATGTAGAAGTTTATCAGTAACACTGTTTATGGAAAAAATGCAAGAATAAATTACTAAGGCTCAAAATCTCACAAGAGTACACAGCTCTGCCACAACTGTGAATTAAACTACAAATCTATGGGCCAGCAGGGTTTAAAATACAAATGGATAGCTTTATCAAGTAGTTCTGCTTATGGAAATAGAAGTGTGAAATAACACAGAAACGCAATCTTCCCACAACTGTTAATAAAATTGCAAGATTAATGTCCCAGAACAAACTTAAAAATGCAAACAGATGGAACGGAGTAGAAAATTACAAAGTATTATTACCATACGTCACAAAGTGCAACTCAAAAATTTAAGCAGAATTGAAAGAGAGGATGAAGAGGGGTAGATTGCGGAATATGCTTTGCATGCTAGAATAGTGAGGTGGGGGGTTCACACAGATTTTAATATCACACACAAGGCTGTTAGGGTGGAAGCTTGATCTTGCTAGTCTAACAGCAAAGACAGTAAGGGCTAAAGATGAATGACATTTGGTGGGGTGGAGAGTCAGGGATCAGGAGGAGACAGTTCTCAGACTCTCTGCAGGGGAAATGTAAAGGAAGGAGATCATAGAAGCGAAGTTTCTGACATTTTTGGTGAAAGCTCTATTGGTTTCAGGGGTCATAATCTGTTTGTAGGGGAGGCAGAGATCAAATGACATCGAAGGTCAACAACCACCTTACTATTGGGATGAACAGGTCAATACCACTTGCAACAAGGTAGCACCATTTGGATATGATGGCTGTAGCAAAATATTCAGACAAGAGCTCCAGGTAAGGGTTTTCATCTGATCCTGAATTTCTATAGTCATGGCATTTATATCCAACCTGGTTTTAAAGATGTTATCATCATCGTAATACTACAACGTATCTCACTTCATATCAATAGTGCTTTGCCCAATCCAAAATCCAGTTTTGCTTTTAAGTTTTGCGATTAATTCTGAAAGAAGATGCAGGATTGTGAGCATATTGATAAAAAAGGAAAACCTGACATCATAAAGACAAAGTACTGATGAAAATATTTCTAACAGCAGGATTGAAACGGCTTGTATAATTCACTGAGGCAGATTTTGGCAATTGCAATTTTGCTAAACAGAAATGGGTAAAATGGCAGTCAACAAAAATGAAAAACTCAGATTTAAACATTGTACGAGGAGGGGCACAGCCCACCATGCAGCAGAAGACCAATAATTATTGCACCTCACAGATAATATAAGAAAATGTGAGGTCACTCTATATATATATATATATATATATATATATATATATATAATATATATATATATACATGGATCATCTTTAACACACCGAATGTTCAGTACACTGACAACAAAGATTTCATGACTACTTAACCGACAATGTAATACGTCGACACCACACATTACTGACAGCTGATTGGCCAACAATGAAGAGAGATACGTTTAAAAGTGTAGATGTACTATAGCCACCATCCAAAAACCATGACTTGACAATGGCGGAGATAGCATTACTAGGACCAGGGCTAGTTGGGAATATTTACCCTGTTGTAAAGTCCCAAAGGGGGAAGGAAATGTTACAAATTGAAGGATACCTATACCATCTAGAGCATACCAGACGTAACAAGAATTATTGGGGATGTAAAGAAAAGCCAAGCACACCTTGTAAGGGTAGAGTGGTAACCCGTAAGAGTACAGATGGAGAAGAATTAGTAAAAACAGTTGCCCATCACCACAGTGTGAATCCGAGTGAGACTGAACGATATACAGTCACAAATTTATTTTGGACGTCTTAGTGTGATTTGAACACATTGTTGGGCTATGTCATGCGTGATCACTACTTCCTTTTAGTTAATGATGGTACTATCATTTCCTCATTCTGATATGGACAATTACACAGTGAATCTAACGTCGGTGTATGGTAGTTCGGTTTATTGCACTGTCGGCGAGTGGGAATGTCGCTGAATTGGTCGTGGGATCTTTGTTGTCAGTGTACTGAATGTTCAGTGTGTTAAAGGTGATCTAGATATATATATATATATATATATATATATATATATATATATATATATATATATATATAGGTCTACTTGAAAACACTGACACACCAAAACAGCGACGACAAGAACACCGAGACCGGAAGATCAACCACTGAGATGACTGACAGTTTAAAAGCCCAATGCTGAGAACACCAACATGTTAAAGTAAGTGTGCAATAGTGACAGACTTTAGGGTTAGGGGCGGGTTAAGTGAGTTAGGGTTAGGGTGCGGGTCAGGTAAGTGTGCGATAGTGACAGACTTTAGGGTTAGGGGCAGGTTAAGTGAGTTAGGGCTAGAGTGCGGGTTAGGTGACTGTGCGATAGTGCGGACCTTAGGGTTAGGGTTTGGGTTAAGGTTAGTGCATAGATAGCTGTGTATGTAAGGTTTAGTGTAGGTTTGTAAGGTTTTTGGTGTGCTTGTGTTGTGTGTGTGTTTTTTTGGAAAATGTATTTGTTTTTATTTGATTGTCGGGATTGTGGTTTGTCGGGCATGTGAAGTTTTGTGCTTTTAAATTGTCAGTCATCTCAGTTGTCAATCTTCCGATCTCGGTGTTCTGATTGTTGGTGTTTTGGCATGTCAGTGTTTTCAAGTAGCAATTTTGCTAAACAGAAATGGCTAAAATGGCAGTCAACAAAAATGAAAAACTCAGATTTAAACATTGTACGAGGAGGGGCACAGCCCACCATGCAGCAGAAGACCAATAATTATTGCACCTCACAGATAATATAAGAAAATGTGAGCTATTTTCATTACTACAGCGGTTTTTAAGTGGGGAAGTATGGTCAGTCACATACACACTTGTACGCACAAATGATAAGCAAAAACAATTATTATTTATTTATTTAGTTATTTATTTACTTATTTGACATTTGTTTACTGGGATAGTCTGACTGGTTCTACAGAACCTGTTTTCAGCAGAGGCCTGGGGAGAAAAGCTCCACATACAGTACAATACAAATATAGTATAATCCAATACAATAAAGATTACATTAGAAATACTATACAAAAATAAGTTGAAAGAACAAACTGCTACAAGATGTTGTAATATATTACTACACATCTAAACAGTTCTATACAGTTAAAACATTACAGACGATAATAGTCACTCTCATCATAAATGCTGTAGAAATCGCAGCCAGAAAGTTAGTGATGCAGACATATAGTGAGAGAGAGTTAAGAAGAATAAAAGTAATAAAGCCTGAAGAGCATCTTAAGGATAGGGTATAAAAGCAGAGAAGGAGTTAGAAGAGCTTTAGGATCTTGCAGTTTGTGAGGAATTGAATTGTGACAGAATAGGAAGACCTGAGCATTAGGTAGGCTTTATGCAGGAGCACAGCCATATATTTTTGAGATAATTTTTCAAAGAGGCTTTGAAATGGGTTAGGCCAGGAATAAACCTGGTAGCTAGAGGTAGTGAATTCTAATGTTTAGAGACAGAGTATGAATACAGGGAGTGATCAGGTTTTCTTGTGGGTTTTGAGATAGCCAAGAGATTTTTGTCTTCTGATCATAGGGATCGATTTGGTGTGTAAGGTGTGACTAGATTGGCCAGTGCAGGGCAGGCAGTAGGCATGAAAATAAGGTTGTGCAAGGTGGATAGCTGAATAAAGGCAAGTTGGTTGGGTAGTTCAAGCTCATTAAATTCTAGGAGTGGTTTACAATGGTGTGTGTGATATTTAGAATTTGTGGCAAACTTTTCAACTTTGTTGTAGCACTGTTCCAGCTTGCTTAAGGTAGAATTTTGTACGTTAGTTAAAATAGGGGCACCATACAGAAGAGAGCAAGTAAAAATGTTTTTGCAAGGGTAACTTTGGTTGCTGCAATAAAAAAATGTTTGTTTATATATAAGAGTCCCAGTTTTTGATGAGTTTTCTTTATATTTTGATGTATATGGGGGTCAAATGAAAGTTTATTGTCAATGATAACACCTAGAAATTTGGTTTCCTGCGCTATTTCTATGGCAGTGTTGTCAGATGCAAGGATGTTGAAATGATCAGTGACAAGGGAGGTGTTTTGGGGATGAAAGCGTATAGCTTTGTCTTGTTTAGATTAAGAAAGAGTTGTACATTTCTTAGCCAGGATTCAACTGCTGTAACGGACTATTGAGTTTTTGAGAGTAGTTCTGGTAGTGATTGAGCAGTGCAGATTATGGTGGTATCATCAACATATTGAATGAGGGTCCCAGGATGAGAGACAGTGTGAAGCTTATTTGTGAAAATGTTGAAGAGTAGGAGTCCTAGGTTGGAGCCTTGGGGGACTCCAGTAGGGTTGTGGAGAAAGGATGAGAGTTGGTTGGACCATTTCACTGCTTGTTTATGATCCTTGAGGTAGCTCTGAAACCATTTTACTGTTTTATCTGAGAAGTCTAACTTAAACAATGTGTTCGAAAGTAATGGGTGAGACACTGTGTCAAAGGCCTTGGAGACAGCAAGGAATACTGAGGCTGTATAGCATCCTGCATCTCTGGCCTTGTTCACTGTGTCTGTAAAAGATAATAGGGCTGTAGCTGTGCTGTGGCTAGGTCAGAATCCATGTTGCATTTTGGTTAAAAGATTGTTTTGCAATAGATATTGCATTACCTGCTGATGGATACCCCTCTCAAGAATTTTGGATATGGGTGACAATATGGATAATAGGACATAAACTGGATGGATCAAAAGAATTGCTTCCTTTATGGATGGGAGTGATGTGAGATTGTTTCCATTAGGTAACTACTTCTGATTCAGATAAACACCTATTTATAAGGATACTGACTGAGTAGGCAACTGAATTAGGAGCCAGTTTGAGGTGGGAGATTGTCAGCTGAAGTACAGCAGGGTTTTAGTTTTTGTAGCAGTTTCTTAATGGTGTTAGTGGGTATGGGCCAAAATGAGAATGGGGTTTGTATGACATTTTGTTGGGTATGGGGGTTAGTAATGAAAGGGTTATAAGTAGTTGATGGACTGGGGTCGGTGTCTGAATAGGTTGAAGGGTGGGGGTCGAGCATTATGGGTGTTAGTTAGTAGGTCTGAAATTAATTTTATGAAGTGCTTGTTAAAGTTTTTGGATATTTGTGATGGAGGGGTATTAGGTGATAGAGTGTGCTCTCCATTTCTTCCATGATTAAGTAGAGAAGATATGGAGTGCCAAAATTTACTGGGGTTGATTTTATGCTGGAGCTGAAGCTGGGAATAATATGACTTCCCATCTCTGTTGATTAGTTTTTTTGTCACTTTGTTACGTCGTGTTTTGAAATTAACATGATTTTGTTCATTTTTGTTTTGTTTCCAGGTTGACCAGGCTAGGTCCCTTTGCTTCATCAGGTGTTTACATTCCTTAGAGAGCCACGGTGCAGAGTTCTTTTTGATTCTTTTCATAAGAATGGGAGCTAGTATATTAAGTATGTGAAGGAAGGTGTTATTAAAGAATAGTACAGCAGCATTAAGGGGGAGTTGTAAGGGGTGTCCAGTCTATTTCATGTGAATGGGAGCTGGTGTATTAAGTATGTGAAGGAAGGTGTTATTAAAGTATAGTACAGCATCATTAAGGGGTAGGTGTTTAAGGGGCATCCAGTCTATTTCCTGTAGGAGATTGTTGAATTAATGCTGACAAAAATTAATTGAGTTCCTACTTGATCTTATAGTGTGTGCTTTTAGTTGTTGGGAGTTTGTTCTAAGTCAGTAAGCTGGTAGATGATCGCCCAGGGAGCTAGGCAGTGTACCAGAAGAGGGGTAATTAGTAGGGTGGGATACTAGGATCCAGTTTAAGGTGGACTGGCAAACAAGATCTTTGCTGTATCTTGTTGGAACATTGATAAGCTGAGAAAAAACATGCAGATTTATACTATTTGTGGGGGAGTCGGAAGCTATGGTTTGCCAATCTATATTTACGTCTCCTAAGATTATTGTTTCAAGGTTTATTGTTTGGGATATCCAGGATAAAATATTTTCCAACACTGGTATATTGTTACCTGGTGGGATATATATTGCTATTATGCAAATTATTTTTGATATATTAAGGTTCAAAAAGGAGATTATTACCTCAGCACTGGAAAAGATGGGTAGTTTACTGGTATAGGGTGTGATGTTGAGTGTAGAGGGATTTAGAAGTGCTATCCCTCCCCCTTTTTTTTAGATCTATCTCTTCTTATTATTGCAAAGTTTGGTGGTATTATTTCTGAGTCTTTTACATTGGGATGTAGCCATGTTTCAGTAAGGGCTAGTATGTCAGGTTTATTTTGATCAATCCAGGCATGCAGTAGGGCTATTCTATTACACATACTTCTAAGGTTAAGAGTAAGTATGTTAAAGTCTTTGGGGTTACTTTTGTGGTTAGGATTAGAGGGTGGGCCAGGGTTAGGATGTATGTCTCCACATTTGAGTAGATAGGTAGTGAGAAATGCGTACCATGAAAAGTGTTTTTATTCCTAGGTGAGAGTACTGGTGTCAAATGTGGTTTCATAGGAGGTGAAGAGACCAGTTTGTGGCTTGAATAGAATGGGAGGATTTAGGGGAAAAGCTGGGAGGAGATACATGAGAAGCTGTGCTGTTTATTGGGGAGAGGGTTAGAGGAGGTTGCTGATGTGTATTGGTGTGTGGGGGTATGCACAGATATAGCTGTAGTGAAGGTGAGGATTAAGAGTAACGAGGCTAGGCAAGTTAGGAGGAGCATGTCAACTGTGATAGTGGGTTTAAACATAGTAAAAGTGGGATTTGTGTGTTTGAATGTAGTATCAGGTGTAAATAGAGATTGTTATCATATGATATGTGTGCAGCTGAAGGTAAAGTTGGAATATTTTGACTTCAGAGTGGGCTTTGATAATGTGGTTATGTGTTTTACCTTACAGTTTGTGATAAGGATGGGTGGGGTTGATGTGATTGGCCAGTAGTAAAATTATGGTGCGATGCTAGTTTGTGTTTACAGTAGAAGAGAAGGTGGTAAGCCTGGAGTTAATTTAAAATAGTTTGAGGTGGTGATTGTATTGTGATGGTACAGTAGAGTAAGATGCAAAAAAGTATAGCAATGGGCATGTTAGTTCAAGGGGATGGATGTAAGGCACAGCAGATAAGTTTGGCAGGGGAGAAGAGTGAGTGGAAGGAATGGAGCGAGAAGAACCCTCCAGATGGTTTACCACCATAAACAATCAGTGAGGTAGGATGTTCATGGATACAAAAGACAAGTTGTCTGAACTCTAAATACTTGTCTCGAGTCACAGCATCTAATTTTATATTTATGGGCTTTTCGATGTCTTTCCAGGGATATGTTACACTGATAAGAGTGAAATATGCTGAAGTGTTAATGTAGCTTCATCTTCAGCAATAAAAAGGCCTATGAGTGTGGGTGAATGTGTGGGGGGTGGGGATATCCTTCCAGCAGCTTCAACACTACAAAACAATGCAAACTAGACTTAACTTAACAAATTAAGTTATTTGCATATTGCCTTACATAGATTCAACTTTATTTGTTGCTTGTGTACTTCTTGCCAACTGCAGGTGAAATTCAGCTGTGCAAGTTCTTTAGGTAGTGTGATATGATGTCTGACTACTGTTGTTGCTTCAGAAGGTATATGTGCTTGTTTCACTTTAAGAGTGAAAGCAGCTGAATGGAGACACACACTTGGGACATGGGGTAGTGAAGTGACTCTGGCTGGTGCCAAGAAGCACCGAGAAAAGGGCTGGAATAGATTGGCTTGAGGAACATTGGAAGGATCATATACTTGTGCATAAGATCTTACATTTTCTCTATAGACTAGTGTGAGCAGACGAGCCATCTTGACATTATACTTGACATTAAGAACACATATATCTGTGACCGTGCACAGGTAAGTTTGAAAGAAATGTAAAGCCACCAAAAACATCAAAAGAGAGAATGAGTAAGGAAAGAATGTCTGTTTTTCATGTTGTAACGAGGGAATTTATAAGTGGGAATAAGATGGCAGAGGCCATTAAAGAGAAGTGTTATGGGTTGAAAAACAGTCTGGATGTGCAAATTAATACAGAAAAGTGTGTAACCGAAGCAGGGGAAATGAATCAAAGATTTGGATAAATAACTTTGTAGGATAAATAATGAGTACTGATGAGGTTAATGGACTCTGAAATGGAATAGAAAACAGTAAGATTAGAGAGGATTAAGGCTTATATATCAAAGAGGTAATGGGTAAAGTGGAGACAGAGTTAAGTAGGAAGAAGAAGTTCTTATTTTTGTAGGGGTTGGAGGAGCTATTTTTCCTGGTAATGTGCCTGAAGAAAGAGAAGCATGAACATAGTACGTAGGTGATAATGACTGTGGGTGAAGGTGTACAAGAATAGGAGGTTGGAAAGGTCTTTTTGAACTTCCATGATGACTTATATAGGGATGAGGTCTATAAGTAACAGGGATGGTGCAAGGGGTAGTTTTGTAATAGGAACACCTACAGTAATTGAGGTGGGGAGGGGGTTGTTCATTGAGGATGTATTAACTACTTGCGAAGTAGGAAAACTGTGCTGCTGATGTTTTTTTTTTCCCTAGACTTTTACAAAATGGTGAAGGGACAGATGTTGGGACTTAAAGGGTAACATATGGGTGTGTTGTGGTAGGAATAAGGTTTGACCAGATTGATCAATAAGGTGAGCACTATATATCTCAGTTGAAGGAAAACCAGGAATTTCTGGACTGGTTTCTCTGGAAAGTGTGGATGCAAACGTTTGGTATGAAGTTTGCTAAATAGATATATGGATAGATAGAGAAAATGGTAAATTAGGGAAAAGAGATGTTTATCAAAGTGCAGTCCTCAGGTAGTAATTAATCATTGGTAGAAGTGATTGTGGACTTGAACAGACAGGATGGAACATAAAGGGTAGGGGCAGTGTATTGCAAGGTGTTTAAATTGGTGAATCAGGACTTCATGTTTGGACTGTTAAGAGAAACTAATTTTGTAGAAAGGTAGATAGGGTAGAATCAAAAACTGATGGCAATGTTTAATGTGACTAAACACACCATATCTGACCAGTACCAAACCAAAATAAAAACCACAAAAGGACTTGAAATCATGTGGTGAAACAGACACCAAAATTAGTGTATAAAACCTTTTATTAAACGCTTTTGTCCTCAGACTTCTTCAAAATAATATTCATTAATCAGACACACATTTGTTTATGTTTATGTATGTATATGTGTAGTGTTAAGAGAAACTAATTTTGTAGAAAGGTAGCTGTGGTAGAATCAAAAACTGATGGCAATGTTTAATGTGATACAGTCCAGGAAGATTCAGCTAGGAAGAATTACTTAACAATGGTCCCCACTATCATCCTATTTATTCCTACTGATTATAGAAACCCTACTGAGCAGGATTAAGGAGGTATTCTGCCAGATGAGGAATACAAAAAAATTACAGAAAGCTATTTACTCATGTATGCATAGTCTTACTTAAAATGTTAATAGGGCCTGTTTTATGTGGTAGAAATATTTAGATAGTTTGGCAAGAGGGTTACAGCTGTGTAAAATGAATACAAGTGAGTGTCTGTACCCTTTGCGGAAGGCTCAGAAAGAGAGTGATTGCAAGTGATTAAGGACAGGGTAAATTCCCTGTGGATATCTGTTGTTGTATGACTCCCCTAAGACATTACCCTCCCAGTGCCATGGTTCCTTCTGATTACCTGGATTCCCACCCCCCAGGATGGATTTACCTGCCATCTCCTAACTGCTGACAACTGGTGCTGTGGAACGGGTGTGATCCTAGGAGCCACCACTGTTACTTTCAGAAAATGGCTTAAGAGCTTAGTCCCTGTCTTCATTCCGTGAAGGACCATAGAATTCAAGTGGTTGGTGCACAATTGTCCTTGTATTTTACAACAACATTTCTAAATGTGATGCAGCCTCCTTAGCAGAGGTGCCAGAAGCTGTTGAAGACTGAGGGGGGTGGAGGGTGAGAGGGGCACTTAGTGATCTAAAAAGGGCAATTTTTTAAAACTATTTACTACCACAACATAGGTTCACTTGGAGGACATTTTAAGCTTAGCCAATTTCCCTTTTGGTGCTTGAATTAACATTTCCTGATTTGTCTTACCTATCCCATGGCTATTAATTGTATACTAGCCCTAGTGAAAATAAATGTGATCATACCACAGATAATTTGAGGGGACCCATGTAAGGGATGCAGCATTTAGAAACTGTCTCTATCCATTAGTGGCATGAGGGGAAATCCTGGAGTACATTTTCTATTACCCATCCTTAAATCCAAGTTGCATTTGAATATGGACAGGGATGAGCTTTGTTTTACTTGAATGGATAGTCTGTTCTGGAACAATGGTAGCCTCTGTGATATATATCCATCTCTCCACAACATTCAGTTTAGATACCTGGGCTGAGTATTTCTGATGCCATTTGACTTGTTGATGTTCAGTAGGTCCATCTGTATTACGTCAATGCCAGACATGTCACCTCTAAGCACCCTGTAGGATACTAAGTATAGTGATAAATCTTTGAGGTGGTCTATGCAATACTTATTGTTTAGGAGTTGTATCCTTTTAGCAAGGTATCTCTGTGGGTATTCCAATTGTTGCATGGGTCTGGACAGATGCATGCCAAAGTGGGTATTATACAAAATGATTGATCTAATGAAGGCTTTGTAACGGTGGGACAATAACATCTCTAGATCTAGTCACAATCAATTTGTTTTTAAGCTGTGCAATATAGAAAGACTTTCTTATGACTCTGGGCATATTGGTCAAAAGTTATGTCACTGTACACACAAGTTCCCAAATGCAAAACAACTGGGTCACTTCTCAGGGACCCTTGTCAATTAGGCAGTTCCCTGGAGTAGATGACTTCCCAAAGGATATGATAATGTATTTCTTGGAGTTTGGTTTCAATTCATGATTCTGGCACCAGTTATTGTTTGGGACAAACTTTCCTGCATGATGGTTAATTCATTTGGGGATTCAATAACTGCTCCTAGCTTGCAGTAATCTCAAACTTAATCGGACAAAGCCCTTTGGTATTTGCTTTTACTTTTGAGATGTATATGCCAAACAGAAAAAGTCTCAGCACCAAACCCTGGGGGACTCCATTGGTGACTGGTCTCTTCCCCTATTTTGATCTCCTGCATCCTGTGAGCAAGAATACATGTATGCATTATTTGATTCACCTTCCTGATTGTATTAATCTGATTGCATTAAATTATATTCCTTGTATAATACAGCACCACTTGTTAGAATGTGTTTTAAATTTGTAGTTTGGAACAGTCTTCTAGTAAGCAATGAAAGAAAATGTATGAATAAATAATGACAAAACTATCCATTTCAGAAAAGTTCAACCATAAAAGGCCACTCGAACTTCTGTCATTGCAATCCACCAATATCAGTAAATATGCAAAATCTCTGCAGAATTAAGTCATCTAAATAATTCCACATTAAAGGGATCTGTAACTAATGAAAAGGCTACTGCTAGCAAACAATTTTATATTTCATTGTTTCAGCTACAAATAAAGTGCCTGTTGCCCTTGAAGAATAAATTGCCTATGTGGCATTAAAAAAAAATAAGCTAGTAATTTTGCAATGGGGAATGGATGGCAAATTGATAACAGAAACATAGTTACTAGGTAACTCCTCCAAAGGAGGACATTCATAGGACTGTAGCATCCACTCCCTTTAAAGTACAAACGAGTACAGTATCAGTGATCCATCTGTATACTGTGGGAGTAGAACCCACAGCATTCTGCATCAAAAGCAAGTATACTACCTGTTGTGCTACTAACAATGCAAATGACTTAGCATAAGTAACACTAAACTCCTCTTCCCCTGATGCTCTCAGCTCCTTGTAAAATCCATTTGACACTCAACTAAATCTCTCAACTTTGCAGGACAGGAAATCTGGAAAAAGCCAAAATGTATTTGGGGGAGAAGGCCCAAAACCAGGGGCACTTTTTAAATATTGCTTGTATAATCTTGGAAAGTTGCTAAAATAAAGTGTTATGTGTTACTATGTGTTTCCTGAAAGATAGGAAGACTGAAATCTACAGGGCTATCATTTTTTTGTGAATTCAGTTCTCAATGATTTGCCAGAAAACCAGAAATTTTAAGAGGAACAGACCAAAAGTATGAGCCAAATATTTGTGAAAATCTGGACAGTTGAGAGCTATGGAGTCAACTCCATAGATCATAAGTGGTGGTATGGGTAGAGAAATCAGGCTCTTGTTTGAGCCTGAGTAACACTAACCACTAGGTATACCTAACTGGGGCATTTTACACACACACACACCCACACACACACACACACACACACACACACACACACACACACACACACACACACACACACACACACACACACACACACACACACACACACACACACACACACACACACACACACATACACACACACACACACACACAGGAATAGCATAACTCCTGCAAATAAAAGAACAAAACTTTCCATACTGATATGACTCTGGCTCTGGCAGCATCAACAGAACAATGACAGCATAACTCCAGTAACACAGAGCAGTAAGAGAACAAGAACAGCTAGTTTAGTTAGTTTAACTTCCATGAACGAATCCATTTTAGTGTGAAAACTCCACTTAAATAATTTTTCCAGACAGGTCTTCCAGCTGTAAAAGTGTGTGGGGGGGTCTGCCCCTTCCCCTGGCCCTATGGTTCCAGCACACATGCTCCTTAGTATAGAGCACCATCATGTGATGCCTAGTCTTTACCTATCATGAAGAGTATACATGAGCACAACATCCCCTTCAATGCACAGAGATGAAAACAGGTTAATTCTTTCTATTCCTTTTTTCCCGCATGAAAGGTCCTCCAAAAGGTATATAAACCTCTAATCAAATTCACTCATCTGTGGGTTGTAGTCAAGGCTTTATCCATCTACTGTAATGGAGCTGGTAGTGCATTACACTATACTTAAGGATTAATTTCACAATAATGTGGAAACTTGTTGTGAAGCCTGTGAAAAGTGGTGTGAAATGTGGTGATGCAAACCAGGAACACTTATAAGCAGAGTATAAGAAACTCAGATGATGGTACTGCCCCCAAGTGTTGTACTGGATTAGATATCTAGATCTAAATACAAGGAAGGGGGTGGTACACTGACTTAAGTATACATATCTTAATAATGCAAGGTGGCAACAAAGAATAAGGATACCAAGAGGAAGGGGGAGTCATAAAGGAGCCTTTGTCTAAAATTTGAGTCTGAAAAATAGTGGATTTTATGCTTTCATATTTACAGCTTTACAGCAATGGCAAACCAAAGGACAAAAATCTTTTCCTGATAAAAGTAAAATCATAAAAAAACAACCACAGGAAAAAACTGTGAAAGAAGCCCACCAATTCCAATAAGAAGTCCTTTAGAAGTACAATCATCAATAAAATTTATTCCAGCAAGCCAAATGATTAAGTGCTTTCATCTTGGTCCATACCAAGACTTCTTCAGAATATAAATACACAGAAAGCCCCAACTTAAATACAAACGCTCAATTGAATAATTAGAACCCAATTAATTAATGCATATCTTTACAAAACTTTAAAAAGACAGGCTTAAATTAAAAACAGACTTGAAAAAATGCCAGATGTCTATCTAATCAACGCCCTGAATTTTAAAATAGATAATAGAGAAAAAGTGTCATTTAATCCAGGTTCAAAAAAAGCGTTTAATAAAAATTGCCACTTTAACTCACATAGTTCAGTATTTAATTCCCACCAACCTCCTCCTGGTGATTTTTGAACTGTTTCTAAAATACCAAATTTAAACCTTTTAAAACCAATACATTTCAAAGAATGTTTGTACAAAGCATTTTTAGCATTTTTTTGAGACATAGCATAACCGTGTTCATTTATACATTTTCTTAATTGTCTTTTGGTCTTGCCAACATAAACATATTTACAGGTATCACACATAGCTAAATATATCAAACCTTTTGTGACACAATTCCCAGGTTTTAGAAATGCTGGTCTTGTCCTTTCAGGTAAAACTATACATTTTTCATCCAAAATAAATTTACAAAAGGCACAACAACCACACTTCATTGTACCATTTTCAACTGGGTTATGCACAATATTATGTTCATACAAATATTTAAGATTTTCCCCATTCTATAAATAAACCTAGGTTCTTCCCCTAAAATTCATGTGAAATCTGTGTTGGTCCTAAAAATAACCCAATATTTTTTCATTATTTCCTTCACTTCTTTGGAGCCCTCCCCAAAAGGAACAGCAATACTTCTGTTAAATTCTTTTACTAGAGGGTTTGTTTTATACCTCACATTTGCAGTGCCTTCCTCCAAAAGGGTTTTAAATTTCATACCCCAGGCTTGTGAATGGGGAAAAAATCTTAAATATTTGTTTGAACATAATATTATTGTGTATAACCCACTTGAAAAAGGTACGATGAAGTATGATTGTTGTGCCTTTTGTAAATTTATTTTGGATGAAAAATGTATAGTTTTGCCTAAAAGGTTTGGTATATTTAGTTAGTGCAATACCTGTAAATATTTTTATGTTAGCAAGACTGAAAGACAATTGAGAAAACATATATATGAACACGGTTATGCTATTTCTGAAAAAAATGATAAAAATGCTTTGTACAGACATTCTTTGAAATGTATTGGTTTTAAAAGGTTTAAATTTGGTATTTTAGAAACAGTTCAAAAATCACCAGGAGGAGGTTGGTGGGAATTAAATACTGAACTATGTGAGTTAAAGTGGCAATTTTTATTAAATGCTTTTTTTGAACCTGGATTAAATGACACTTGTCTCTAGCACCTATTTTAAAATTCAGAGCATTGATTAGATAGACATCTGGCATTTTTTCAAGTCTGTTTTTTATTTAAGCCTGTCTTTTTTTAAAGTTTTATAAAGATATGTATTAATCGGGTTCTAATTATTCAGTTGAGTGTTTGTATTTATGTTGGGGTTTGCTGTGTATTTTTATTCTGAAGAAGTATTGGTATGGACCAAGATGAAAGCGCTTAATCATTTGGCTTGTTGGAATACATTTTGTTGTTGATTATACCTCTAAAGGACTTCTTATTGGACCTGGCTGGCTTCTTTCAGTTTTTTTTCCTGTGGTTGTTTTCTTTATGAGCTATATAACAATATCAATGTGGGTAGCACAGTGGTTTAACACTTAGAATTATTGCCTCAGAACAGGAGGTTCTTTGCACTTTCTGTGCTGAGTTTGCATGTCCTCCTTGTGTTTGCGTGGGTTTTCTCCCAGTGCTCTGGTTTTATCTCACACTCTAATGACATGCATTAGATTGACTGGGGACTCTAAATTGTCTGTAAGTATGAGTGTGAACATAGGTGACATGGATGAAAGACTTGGAAACTTACTTCTCTCCACCCCCCCCCCCGCCCCCACCAGCCTTCAAAACTTCTAGCATAGCTGTGCCTGTTCACTGGGTCACTCTAAGTCATCTGTGACTTGTGAGAGTGAGAAAAATGTCACCATCATAAGAACCTATTTTATGTTCAATATTAATCACATAAATGCCCTCATATGGAAGGACACTATTAATCCTTAGATATGTTATTCATTTTATAAGTGTACATAACATGAGATGCCAAACTAAGAAACACTGACATCATATTTTTCCAGAAATTTGTTGCTAGTAGGATGTAAAGTCAGATAAATTTCACACTTTAACCTTAGGTGCTCATACTGATTAATCCTGCATTGCTTCTGTAGATTTTTCCAGGATTCTAGTTATTTCTGCTTTCACCAATACTCACTGCATATTTATATTTTCTTATCCCAAGCATAACTGTAACTCATCAATGTCTTTTCCATCAAAGTTTCCCTAGAATGATTTTGGAGGTGTTTCCTACTCTGAATTTTTTTTGATCTCTCATATGCTTTAAGAATTTGGACCTTTCTAACTGACTGACTGCATGCTGTCATCTATTCCCCATGTCTGTGTAAAATAACATTATTGTGAGTTATGAACATCCACTATTCATCATGTAACACACCCTATCCAGGGCATGCACTGTAACATTTTTGTTGTTGTTTACTCCACCTAATGACATTGCAAATAGATCCCCTACCTTCACTAAATTTGCTGATTTGTTCAAGTGAAACAGGTATCGGGTATTTCATCACTGGTTGAAAGCCATACAGCCAGACATTCCCACCAAGCAGTCCCATTGAGCCCTTTGATTCCCAGTGATAGGAATGGGCCAGGTTGAAACTGGTCCTCTGAGGATGTCTACTCCCTCCACTTGCATGCACCTCTTCTCCCTTTGGAAATTCATCTGAGCCCTCATTTGCAGCCTCATAAGGGGAAGAGTGACTCCATCCATCACTTTTCCTTTGGTTGCATAATGCAAAAGCATGATGTCAGCTCAGGCTTGGCCCGCTTATGTGTCCATTAGATGAACACCTAGTGCGCTCATTAGGTGTCATCCAAAGTGAAGGTCATAGATGCATCCCTCCCCCCAGATGATGGATACAGCAGTGGCCGCTCACTCCTATCCCACCATTCCAGCTCCTCCAGGAACTCAGGACACTAAATGATCATGGGTCACCTGCAATGCAATCAGGACTTTATACATATATCCCATGGAACAAGGCATATGCAAGGCTTGCGCAGTAGTTTCTAGTGCTGTTCCTTCTACAACGGAACTTTTGAGACAGGCTTTATATTTTTGCATTTGTAGTCCCTACATGCTGGTTAGTAGAATAGTTATCTACTTGCTGACATTCTGCTGGTAAATTTCTAGTGTCTCATTCAAAATTCCAGTTATCCTGTTCATTATATGTTATTGTCATACTTCTCTGAATTTCAACTACTGTGTCCTTCTTGTCCCTTTCCTGTCAGAGACTGTGTTCTTCATCTTACATGAAGGAACTGAGTTTTCAACATAGAGATCACGACTTCCTTTTTCACACCAAAGTCAAAAAGTATTAGAGATCATATCACTTAAAGATATTATCAAATCACACAATTAATCACCAGACACAGTTTTATTTGCATGGGTTCACTAAGATTGGTAATATAGTGCAATTTTCAGATTAAATCTGCTACACAGCATTCATTCTTTCCCAGCTGGTTACTTAATTGTTCTCAACATGGAGTGGAAGTGATAGTAATACTAAAACAATTGAGGAAATGCTGATATTTACATTTCCTTTTTACTTTAAATCTATACAGCTGGCAATTACAAGAGCAGATACCTTTGAGATAGGCTGTTTTTCGAAGGTTTAGCCAGAACTGACCTTTACTAAATGTATTCCTTTATGTAGCTTTACTTTATTATGATGCTGCATATGGCATATAGAAATTTGACTGGCAAAACTCAGTTAGTGAGTAGGAACTATACCATATTCAGTCATTAAACAGTAACAACAGCAAATTATACACTTTCTCCTTCATAAACTAAAATGTTTTTTTTTCCTTTTTTTGTTCCTTTTTATGACAAAGTTAGTTATACAATGCTATTAAAACAGAATGTAATACGTTCACCTTCATCTGTACGTTGTCATAAGACTTTTCAGATAGGATTTGCCATTCATTATGTTAACTTCTTCAGAAAAGAAAGCCAGCTGTAGATTATATTCAAATTCCACTATTCCAAGCAAACGCTTACATGTAACAAATGTATAATATTCATTACCTGACTGTCCAGACACCTTGACTTAGTTGTTTATAGAATGTGCATTATATATATTAGGCTATAGATAAGGGAAAGGAGGTACACACGGCTTACCTTGACCTTGCTAAAGCATTTGACACCATTGCCCATTCAGGTATTATTGATAAGCTCACCAGCCTGGGCATAAACCCTTACATCAAAAGATGGATCGCAAACTGGCTCTCAGACAGATCCCATAAAGTAAGAGTAGCGGGATCTATGTCCAAATCCAGACCAGTAATGAGTGGTGTGCCTCAGGGCTCTGTCCTAGGGCCCCTCCTGTTTGGCATATACTTCTCAGAAGTACAGGCAAGCACGGAAGGGCTGTGGCTGACTAAGTTTGCAGACGACTGCAAACTGGGTGCTATAATAGAGTCTCTGGCCGACATGGAGATCCTCCAGAAGGGCCTAAATGAGACTGATGCATGGTGTCAAAGCCATGGTCTCAAGCTAAATGCAAAAAATGCATAGTAATCCCCTTTGGAAAAAACAGAGTAACCGCAAACTACAACATAGGAGGTAATCCCCTGAAATCTGAAGAAGAAATAAGGGATCTAGGGACCCAAGTAGATAGTCAGCTTTCCTTTGATAACCATGTTGCCAAAGTGGTTAGAAAATCCTTCTATGTGACCCATCTGATCATGAAAGGGTTTGCATCAAGATCTAAGGATGTAATGGTGCCCCTCTACTCTGCCCTCATCAGACCCATTATTGAGTACAATATACCAATTGGAATGTACCTGGCTAGACATCTCCAGCAGCTGGAGAGACCACAAAGGTACCTAACCAAGAGGATTACTGGCCTCAAACAGTTGCCCTATGCAGCACGATTGAAAAAGCTAAGACTGTTCTCTGTTGCATACCACTTTCTCAGATGCGATCTCTGTCTAACGTACAGAGCCATGTCCAACCCAGAATTGTTGAACATGCTCCATCTTAGCAAAACCAAATCTACTTGAGCTACATGCTCTAGAGATATAAACCTCAACACAACAATGAATAGAACATGCTGGAGGGATAGATTCCCTTTGCAGAGACTTCCCTTACTATGGAACAGGGTCCCGATCTACATAAGACAGAGCCCCTCACTATCACTCTTCAAGAGGAACCTTGATGAGTGGATGGGTAACAGAAAGTTCACACCGGGGATCACACCAACAGCACTACTAGTTAGGGGACAAGGGTACTAGCTGCTAGTACAAGGGTCTAGGGAACTACTAAAGGGGCGGTGAATACCACACAACGTGGCTGGGCTAATATATGCCTTCGGGCAGATAGCCCAGTGCCTACCTATGAACCTATATAGTGCCTACAGTGTGTTTTTTCTTTAAATACAAGTTTACTAAGCACAAACGGCACTTCTGTGCAGACATGGAGAATATCTCAGTGTGCATTTTTTATGTAAAATGTTGGCTGATTTATACTTTTCTTCTAAATCTAACTATAACTAGTTTTAGGTTGATATTTACTATTCATCTTTCAGAATTTCATTCTGTATGTTATGGTAGTAGGTAACAGTACTCTGTTTAGTGACCTGCAGTGCTCTGTGCATTTTGTTTTGTCAAATGTTCTGTTTTTAGCATCCCTCAATATTTCCATTAAGTAACTAGTGATTTCATTTTTTCCAATTCATACACTGTATCAGAACAAACATACAATTAATTGTAGCTATATAGCACTGAAAGGCTGTAATTTAAAAATAATATAAATGACTTTCTATTACTTACTCATGTAAAAATAAAAAAACAGCTAAACCAGCAATACATGTGGTATAAGTAAAATAACATACCATAAGAAATTAAGCCCTTTGTCCTTAATAGCTGCTTCAACCTATCATACTTGTAATTCCTTATCAGATATCCTTATTAAGATTGATAATTTGTACACCAGAGCCCTGATTTCATACTTGGCATTTAGTTTACTATCTAACTATTCAGGCAATTGCAGATTACGTCACTGATGTTCATCTAGCCATCTGATTACTTGAGTACATGCATATGTGTGTGTGTATGTGTGTGTGTGTGTGTGTGTGTGTGTGTGTGTGTGTGTGTGTGTGTGTGTGTGAATACATAGAATAGCATACATGTCAAAAAGCATATATTTGAATTATTACCAGGTAACACCACATAATTTTTGTTCATTCCTTGTAGTAATGACAACTGTATTTTCTCTTAGGTCAGTGGGAAGTTTATCATGTATGTTTAGTTATGTATGGTGACCTGCCAGTAACAACACACATGCAGCTTTGTGCACTAGATTTCAAATACCATGGAGCTGTAGGACTCATAACATGCACCTTTGTCTATATTTCATTTTTAGCTACAATTATACTAGATATCAACCTAGCTATCACAAAATCTTCTGGAGACTAAACTCAATAAAAAGCAAGACAAAACATGTTGTTCCATATTCATTTTCTACAAATCAGTGTACAGAAAGGTAGTGATTCATACTTGGAAAGCAGATCAAAAAACACTGTCAATAACATAAAATATGCTAATCTTTCCTATAAAATGACAACTAAAATTATTCAGTTGAATTATGTAGTTTTCTAACAAACAAAATCAGAATTCAGAGTATAGGACTGTCATTTTTAGATGGAAAGAAAAGACAGAATAACAAACAGAGGTAAAACCAAACTCTTCTACCACCAAAAATTCTGCAACACCAGAGAGGTAATTTTTAGATACAAGTTTTTTTTCTGATATCTAAAAGTGTGACTCATGGACATTGCATCTTGTATGTGTGCACTTGCTTGAATTTTAAAAACAGTCATTCTAAACTAATAATAATAATGAAAATAATAAAAATAACAAATAAGCCAGCAATAAAATAGTCATCAAGATGACTTAATAAATTAAAAACAGACCAAATTAGAGTTAACACTTTTTTTCCTTCTGAGGACTTCATCAGACTGTGCAATGAAGTCCATAGAAGGATGAAGTGCTTAATGTCATTTGGTGTATTGTCAATGTTATTAAAGTTATTTCTATAGCTTATCATTTATCTGCTTAGTTTGCGTGGTTTGATTGCTATATTATTTTAGACCCAGACAGAAGTGAAATATTGTTTTATCAAGGAATACATGAGAATTAGCCATTGTATTTACATGAATGCTCATGAAAACAATTCTATCTACAATGCCTGGAAACAAATTCTGCTGCATTTGACAGATAAATTATTTTATAAAATGATTATTACTTTCTTACTATTCAGAACTGTGAAAGTGAATCATATACTCTCCTGAAAGGAATTACAATGGTCATTAATAATCAGAATATTATACTTCATTGTAGCAAACTCAAAGCACCCGCATCTGTTATCTATTTCTTCTCATTCCTTCTATGATGCTAGCATTCATAGCATTAAAGGAACTTCAGTACTAGAACTGGTATGAAAAGAAAAAAATAGTATATATACAAAGAGGAAGAAATTGAGCATCAATGGCTGTTTTCCAGCAAATATCAGGACTACAGTTCAGAGAAGAAATTACAACACTGACTTTTTGTGTGTGAATGCTCTTTCATAAAAATGATACTTTGATTTATGGTTTCTAATGTTGACAATGCAGTTCCTACAAATGAGGAGATATTTAAGGTAGGTGAATCTATGCTTAAACATGTTTGTTTGTATATTTAATTATTTATGTGTTTATTTATTGGTTACATTACATAAAGAAAAATCTGCAATGCCATGTCTGTGTATACTGGATATAAATTAACTAAACTCTCTGCTGGATCATTTTTTTTAAGTCCTGCCATGATTATGAGATTGTTTTTCTTCACTAATGAATGAATGACATTTTAAAAACACATTTAGAATAACTGAAAGAACTGTGTATTTCTGACTAGAGTATGTTACTGAAGTATACTATGTTTGCAATAAGTTTTGTTTTTCCTTAGAATGACTACCAGCATAACTAAAACTTTAAAATATTAACAGCTGGCACTGGCAGAAAGGTAAGAAAGAATAAATTAAGATTTTCATGCTATAGTGAGATGTGAGTGTAAGTATGGATATATAATCATTCACTCAACAAGAAAGGAAAACTCTGACCATTATCTGGGGACTGAACCCAGGATCTCCCGCATTCCATATGATTGTCAGTGCCATTAAACCATCAAGGAGTCTCAGAACAGTTAGGAACTTGTTTTTCCCAATGACAATTTTTCCTTTCAACTAGGAAACTATTATGAAGGTGATTTTTAAACACACAACCATTTAATGCTATAAAAGACATGAAAGTAATATTGTATTAACAACTCAGCAGGAAAACAAAACTCTCTGACCTTTGCCTCAAGATCAAACATGAGACCCCCCCCCTCCCATTCTCTGTGGTTGTCACTGCCACTAGACAAACAGGGAATCCCTGCACAGTTACCAGTTAGATGCCTGGTTTCCCACAAAGACAGTTTTCCTTTCAACTAGGAAACCCCCATGAAGATGATTTTTAAACACACTAGCATCTGGTGCAGTGCATACCAAGAACCTGATATTGTATTAAAAAAATAAACAAAAAAAGTCTTCAAAAATCACCTTTTATGGTGGTTTTCTAGTTGAAAGGAAAAGCTGCTCTTGGGGCAGGGCAGGTACCCAACTACTCAAAGAGTCTTTGTCCTTTGGCAGTGACAACTACCTGAAATGTGGGGCATCCTGGGATTACAAGGGTCACAGTTTTCATTTCCTGTTGAGTTGCATTTAGCTCATTCATTATTATTATCTTAATCGCAAGGGTAAGAGATTTCTTCCTTCTCAAATGAGTGTTGCAACGTATGTTGGGAACATCATTTGTAACAAGGAGATAAAGCAAAATCTAATGGATTTGTAAAAGTATACTATACAAAAACAATCAATTCCAGTAAATATACCTGGTAATTAGCGGCATGATTAAGGGTACAAGCTTTTAACAATGTGCTTCATACAGTCCAGAGTTTAATTCCTTCAGTATCCATTAGCTTACCAAAGTAACTCTGAGCAAGTAACTTAACCAGACAGTACTCCAGTGATGAGCTTCAGAAAGATCCAGGAGGGTCAGTGCTCTACCCCACTTAAATCCAAATAAAAAAGGTAAACTTGCTGTTATTTTAATGAATAGTGACACTGATTGTATGATTGGAAATGCCTGACTGACATTTGGGATTTGTATAATGGTTGCACTGCTATCTAATTTTCTCATTCATGTGTGGATGGTGATACATCTATTGCTCTGTCTGAGTTTATCAAATCAATATAAATAATTTGGTATATCCCCGATGGCAAGACTTTAGCATGTGCTCTTCATTATGACAAAAATTAGACAGTCAGTTTATTACTGATTATCTGGAAATGGCATATGGATCCGTTTCTACACCACTGAGAATGTAATGGAAATCTCTCTTTTCTGTTAAATTAGCTGTTATTCTGGGTGTCTTTAATTACCCAGGGACAGAATGATTAAGAGGGTAGTGAATCAAATTGCTATAATGAACACAATTTAGGAAGGTCTTATGAGTAATGCAATAATGTTTCTCATTTAATATGTACTCCTACCTACGGTTGTAATATATTAATCAGATTGCTGGCAATATTGCAAACATAATAGTAGACTTAAAAGTAAAATCTCCCTTCATTCATCTGATTAGAAGACAGCTGCTATAAATCTTAAGAGCTTTAGCATATATTGAACTTCCTATACTTTTATTCACTAAACCAAAGGGATTAGCTGCACTAGTCTCCTGGGGCTTTCAAAGAGTTTCTATCAGTTTGTTTCTTAAAGCTGGGAATTCTGAAATGTCAGTGTGTCTTTCTCTAGTGACAGAACTCCATTCTGTTACACTGACAAGGCCTCTAGCCTCTGTACAATTGAGAAGAGTAGGAGTAATAAATAAGGTAGTTCGGTTAGGACAGGCTGTCATATCTATAAAAGCAGAAATCTATACACAAAATCTATACCTATGAGATTCAGGCATATAGTGTCTATACTAATAATTCTCCTCTTGTGTATCACCTGGACAGATTGCTCCTGTTTTATTACTGATTCTGTTTCCAACCCCTCAACTCTCACCCCTGAAATTGCTCAGGTCCTGTAGTCTAGTTACAGTTTTCCACCATTAAATTCATACCCTGCTCCGTTTTTGCTTTTAGAAGTGTTTATTACTATAAGTCGCAATCTGAGTCCAGGAAATGGAATTATGTATCCTTCACTGTTTTTGAATCTTAAAGAATGAGCAATTTTTCCAATCACTTGTCTAGTAACAGTGGCGACACTTTCAACATTCACAGTTAACATATTTCTTGGGTTTTGTGGGTATCTCACTCTGCTTCTTAGACAAAGCTTGCAAGGAACAAGTCCTTTCTTGCACATGCAGCTAGTTATGGAAGTAGTCTCCTATTAAGACTGTCATTACCATTATGGGGCCAGGACTTGGCAAGCCCTAATTTCCTACTGACTGAATTAACTTTAATAGGAAGACATGTAAATGTGACTTTCTCAAATTACCTCACCTCCACCTCTTATCCTTAGCTGTCAGACACTAAATGGATTAAAGCAATAAATATATAGTTAATATGTCCCTCCATTATTCCATATCGTATCACACAAGACGCACATCTTCTGCCTATCAGTTAAAATTGTGATATTTCAGCATTGATATTTCTCACATGCCACACTAGACTTAGAACCACTCATCAAGTCATCCAGCACCACACTTGACTTAGAGTAATTAAGTCAACTCACATCACACTAGTATTAGAACCAGTAATTAAGCTAAATCATATTATACTAGACATAAAACCACTAATCAAAACATCTCACATCACACTAGACTTAGAGCCATTAATCAAAAATCTCCTATCACAATAGACTTAGAGCCAGTGATTAAGCCATCTTATGCCACACTGCACTTAAAACTACTGATAAGGTCTAAAGTTAAGATAAACAAGTGTATGCATCCCTTGAGTAAACTTTTGCAACAGGATACATTGGAACTCCACTCTCTTGCTCCCGTTGGGGCCACGCACTCTAACCTGGATTGCCATCGCATGCAGTTGTTACAGCATAGCCCATAATTTAAAACATGCACATATGTGTGCCCACAGTATATGCACCCAGTTGCCTTCACTGTTATACTGGAAAGTGCTGATATCCTGACTATAGCAGAAACTTTGCCTAGGATGAATCATCTAGGCACTAACGTTTTGCTCCCTGAGTTCAGCATACTTGAATAAGACAAGCTAAATAGAGAGGCATATGGTGTGGCTATCATTCACACTGGTATTCACAAAGATGATCTGCAATAAGTAATGCATATTCCAGCCAATCCCTGTCCCATAACCAACTCATAAAGAGCCTATAGTCATCCTAATACATGTAAAAACATCAAAAATAACTAGCCAAGCATAGATTGACATGCCTTTTTTCTTCCACCAACCTCCCCTATTTCTATTATTGAAGAACAGTTGAAGTAGCTTTTGTTCAACATTAAAAATGAATTGTGATTGTACAGCTGCACAATGATTGGACACTCTCCTCACACTTTCTACCCTCCCCAACCAAACAGTTGCTTGGAGTCATACACCTAATTTTATACCTACCAGGAGATAAAATATCATGCAAAAAATAAGCATACATACATACATACATATATGCATACATACATACATACAAATATTTCAAGCACAGGCATCAATGCCCTTCTACCTTGCCAATATACAAAAATAGTTGCTCCTATAATAAGTATTCAGGATTTTCTTAAAAATATCTAAACTAGAGCTTGTTTTAATGTAATCCATTAGTCTATTCCATGGATCAGCTGCTCTCTCAGAGAACCAATTAGTACACTTCTCATTCCTTTAGAATCTTCTACATAGGTTGTCTGATGATCCTCTACTACGTTTTGATATCCCTAAACATTCGCAGAGGTACCTGTCTCCAAATGCCCTGTATACCTGAATAAAGTCTCCTCTTAAATATCTATATGAGACACTGTTCCAGCTCAAATATTTTAGTCTTTCATAATAACTTAAATTTTCTCATCCATGGATGCCCTTGGTATATTTATGCTGTACTCTTTCCAGTTTACTCGTGCTTGTTCTGTTATAGGGTTTCGATATTGTTATTCCATACTCAAGTTTGGATCAAGTGCAAGTAACAAACAATGACTTCATCATTTCTGATTTCCTAGACTTTAAAAATCTTTTTATACAACCCATAGTTATATAACTATCATTAACCAATTGGCTGATATGATTAGAAAAACTCATAGCTCGATCTACCCATATACTCTGATCCTTAAATTAATCTGCAGTTTAAATCACTGTTTGCTGTATTAAATATTCACCTTTCAATGTATGTGTCCCAAATGTCATCTGCTTAATCTGTGATGTATTTATCAGCCTATTATTCTTCTGTGCCCAAATGGTCAATTTAGTCAAGTTCTATTGCAGACATACCCTATCTGTATCATATGTATTCAGTTTACTCAGTTTCAAGTCATCTGCATACAGACTGTAGAAGACCTCAGATGAAAAAGATAGATCTGAAAGATACACAGTGGGATTCAATAAACTCTATGCAGGCTTCAGTAAAAGCCTATATAGAGTTTACATGTTTGCGTGGTGAGCAGCAGCGGTAATTACATATTCATGCCACTCACTGTGTTTAAATATAAACAAGCATGATTTTCATGGCTACCAACAGTGTTGATGGCCAGGAATCCATGTAAAGCAACACGGATAGCAGCAGACATGTAGACCTGTTAACCTACGGGCAAACTAGGTCTGCAGAATTGTGCAGAATGCCACAATGATTACCAGGGTTAATGATATAGCAAAGCATATGGTCCAAGCACATAACCAAACAGTGTATACAATGCAGAGTATTGTAGAATACCATTTCAGGCATTCTTAGCAAAGATGTGTAAATGATCCATAATGGTACATGGACAACCATTTACAATATACAGTTAGAGGAAGAGCGTATATTAAATAGGGACACACAGATTAATTGTAGGAATGAACACTGGGAAAGAGAACAGGTGAAACATCATAATGCACAGCAGATGAGGAGAAGTAAATAGAAGACAGTTGTAGAAGGAACACTGATCAAGTATTGACATGGTACAATACAGATTGCACAGTGAAGGTGTATGTTATGTGACTGTTACACAAGGTGACATAAATGGAGAAGATGTCTTTGTGATATAAGCATCCTGACATGAACAATGCAGAGGACATCTATCAGGGATGTTATATACAACTGGGGTTGAGTGCATACTGTGAAACTGTGCAAACTGATTTGCCTGAATATGAGTGTAATGTTATCAGAGGTCTCCACTGTAATGTCAGCAGAGGTCTCCACCAAGTGGGACACAGTTACAGGCTCATTGACAGCCGTAAAAGAAGCACACACAATCATGGACAATATCAGAATAATATCACCAGTAATCCCATGTCTCTGACATAACATATGTGATACTGAGTGATCATCAATGGTTCTGCATGAACACACTTGTACAATTATTATGACATGTCAGCAATCTATGGGGTAATCAAGCACACTGTCCTGACACTGTAACATCTACTGGAGGTGTTAGGGGAGACACTGCTATATCTGTATATTACATTATGATAAATCCAGACTAGTTGACTGGTGTACATGGCATATTTATGGTAAAATCCACACTGTCACAAATGTAACCCCAATGCTGTCAAACAGCTATGTACATACTGTACACATTACCAGAACAAGTATCACACATGCATGTAGTATAACCTGTGTCTATATTGAAACATTGAATGCTGAAAACAGCTCTTGCCAGCCCTATAGTTCCTCTTTTAGGCAAAGTTCAAAGGAAAAAAACACCACCGTAACAGGTACAAGCATGCAAAATCTGAAGGTAATGCTACTCAATGCTAGAAGTCTAAACCTCAAAATGCACTCTCTCGAGGCACTCCTAAAAATGGAGAACATCGATATCTGTGCAGTAACTGAGACCTGATTCAAGGCTCCAGAGAGCACCCCTGCAATACCAGGCTACAACTCTTACCACACTTTTCGGCCACAAAACCAGGACCTAAACACTAAAGGTGGAGGAGTGTCAATATTCACCAAGGATATTCACACCACCAGGCTAGTTGCCCAACACAATGCGTCTGAAATTCTCCAGGTGCAACTAACACTAGGTAAGACTGCAATCCAAATTGTAGCTTGCTACAGATCCCCCACCATACCCCAAGATTCTCACTACACCTTTCTAAACATACTGGAAAATATTAAGATAGAACCATTCACCCTAATACTGGGTGATTTTAACTGACCTGCCATTAACTGGAAAAACTACTCATGTACCAACACCTTTGCCCAGCGGTTCTTGGAATTCACAAATTCCAATGCCCTGGATCAACTAACCCATAGTCCCACCCGGAGCTCCAATATCCTAGACCTGGTCATTACCAACATGGGAAATCGAGGCTCCACACCTATGGTCACCCATTCATTATTCAGGTCTGACCATAAGCTAATCACCCTTAACATCCACATCCCACCCCCACCCCCCAGTAAGGAAACATCCATAAAAAACTTCTCCAAAGCCAACTTCATGCTACTCAAGTCAGAAGTGACAAACTTCATGACACCCCATGCAGATGGGAACTGAAAGTTCAACTGCTGAATCCTACACTAAGGCACTGTACGAGCACATCCACTCATGAATGAATAATGCCATCCCAAATAGAACCAAGATGCTCTCATCCAAAAAAAGGAAGCCGATCTTGTGGTCCCCTGCCATAAACAAACTTTACAACAAAAGGAAGAAACTGTTGCAGAAAAGAGGAAAATCCCAGGATGCAAAAAACTCCCTTACCAGCCTCAGTAAGAAACTGAGACCCCTCATAAAATCCTCCAAAGCTAGTTACGAAAATAAAATTGCCAAAGATTCCAAAGACAACTGGAAGGCATTCTATAACTATGTCAAGAATCTAAATGTCAATGCTCAGATCTGCTCTGAGCTAAAACAGAATAGCATTAAATATACTGATCCCAAGGATATTGCCAATATCCTGGCAGATCAATTCAGTGCCAACTTCACCCCCCTCTCACCCCATAAATGGCCCATCTCAATACCGGAAGATTGCCAAATTCTGGTAATAACAGCCACACAGGTATAAAACACTCTCTCCAAAGCTAAGAATACAGCATCCATGGGACCAGATGACATCCCAAGCTGTGTACTACATGAACTACAATATGAACTGGCACATCACCTAACTGTCATGTTTAATCATAGCCTCACCTCAGGTTTCGTGCCCACTGAGTGGCGCAGAGCTACAGTTATCCCACTCCACAATGGGGGATCCACCTTGGATCTCAGAAACTACCGTCCCATCAGTCTGACAGGACTTATCTGCAAGGCCATGGAGCGTATTATCATGGAACTTATAAACAAAGACATTGGCAACCTTCAAACACTGGACCCTACACAGTTTGGGTTTGTGAAGGGCCAATCTTGTCTCCTGAACTTGATTGACTTCTTCGAATCAGTCTCCAGAGCCATGGACAAGGGTAAGGTGGTCCACACAGACTATCTAGACCTTGCCAAGGCCTTTGACACCATCCCCCACTCTGGAATCATAGATAAACTTACTAAGCTGGGCATTAATCCCTACATCACCCAATAGGTTGCTAGCTGGTTTACTGATAGAACCCACACTGTAAAAGTAGCCGACTCCAAATCCAGCTCCAGGCAAGTGACAAGTGGAGTACCTCAGGGTTCAGTCCTGGGACCACTCTTGTTTGGCATCTACTTCTCTGAAGTACAGGCCAACACTAAAGGACTCTGGCTAACAAAGTTCACAGATGACTGCAAACTGGGAGCCATTACTGAATCCCCAAATGATGTGGATACTCTGCAAAAGGGCCTTACAGAAACAGATGCTTGGTGCCAGAGCCATGGGCTCAAGCTCAATGCCATGAAATGTATAGTTATCCCCTTTGGGAAAAAACATGTATCCGTGAGTTACCATATAAGTGGCAGTACACTAAACACCAAAAGTGTGATAAGAGACTTAGGGACACAGGTGGACAGTGGTCTCACCTTCGATAACCACATCGCCACAACAGTCAGGAAATCCTTCTATGTGCACACCTCATCACTAAGGTCTTTTCATCCAGAAAAAAGGAGGTCATTGTCCCACTGTACTCATCCCTCATTAGACCCATTATAGAATACAACACCCCGTTTGGTATGTACCTCTCAAGACATCTGCAACAACTGGAAAGGCCGCAGAAATACCTCACTAAAAGAATCACAGGCCTAAAACAGATGCCCTACACTGACCGCCTTAAAAAACTCCAGCTATACTCTGTCGCATATTGTCTACTCAGAGGCGATCTCTGCTTAACATACAAGGCCATGTCAAACCCAGAGCTGTTGGACATGTTACACTTAAAGAAATCCCAATCCCTCAGAGCCACACGCTCCAGGGATCTAAACCTTGTCATCACAATAAACAAAACATGCTGGAGGGATAGGTTCCTGACCCAGAGACTCCTCAGACTCTGGAATAGATTGCCCATACATGTCAAGCAGAGTGCCTCTTTGGCCCTCTTCAAAAGGAACCTTGACGATTGGATGGGAGAAAGAAAATTCACCCCAGGGATCATGTCAGTCACCCTGCTAGACAGGAGTCCAGGGAAGTAAATAGTGTGGGAAGAAATAGCCAGGGAATTGTTATGGCTAGGCTTGTATAGGCCCTAGGGCTGATAGCCTAGTACCAACCTATGAACCTATTTTCAGCAAAAGCTTAAAATGTCTTAACCAAAGAACAGTAATTTCTTTCCTAGGGAAATAAATCGCTGTTCCAACCCACCAAAAAAAAAAATATATTAAACACTTCCAAACACATACACACATACCCTAACCCTAATTATACCCACCCAAAAACCAGTAAACAACTAAATACACATATGCACGTAACCCAACCATACATCTAACAAAAAAAAAAAAAACAGTAAACATTTTAAAAGATATACACTTACATTAACCCATATCCTAACCCTATGGTCAGTAACTCTCGCACATTTACATAAACCGTTTCAAACACATACACACTTACCTTAACCTTAATTCTACCCCTTCAAAACAAAAGTAAACAGTTGAAAACACATACACAAGTAACTCAACCATACATCTAACACAAAATAAAAAACAGTAAACACTTTCATACATATGCACTTACCTTAACCCACACCCTAACCCTAAGGTCAGTAACTGTTGCACATTCATGCTCGGGAGCTATACCGGACAAGGGACCACACTACACTTCAGAACACGGTAAAGCAATGAAGCGGTCAAGCAACTTCTTTCCCAGGGAAAGAATTTGCTGAACAGCCACTTCGCTGTTTTGCCTGTTCGCCCTACATGTGTCGACGAAAACACATTCGACAAAATGCGTTTTCGTCGTTCTAATAGGAACCCATAACCCCTTGATGGGGGTTGTGCAGCATCAGACAGTAATGTTTATGCAACAAAAAGAATACTTAGGTATGGCCAATAAGATGTGTGGGAGCTCACTGTGGCACTAGTCTAAACATGGGCTAAACTCTTGGCTAGGCTTATAAGAACCTCAGGGCCAATAGCCTAGTAACTTCCTATAATCCTATGAAAGGTGGTACACTTGAGCTACACATCACTGTAAGATGTGTAAGGAGGTACATGAAGAAGGGTACATTGTACTCAGTGGGTCTATATTAGCTGAGCGAAAGTCCATTTATGCAAATATGTAAACATCAACACGTATTGCGTGAAACGGACTTTTAGCAAACTTCCAAAACTGCGATTTTGGAAATGTCAAATTACCATGGTTGGCCCATCTGTGGAGTAGCTGTATAAGGTAAGTGTTGGATAGTTATGGACTTTAGGGTTAGGGTGCGGGTTAAGGTAAGTGAATAGATAGGTTATGTATGTTAGATTTAGTGTAGGGTTAGAAGTAGGGTTTTGTTAAATGTATGTATGTGGATTATTTATTTTGTTTGGATATATCTATGTAGGGGAAGTGCGCGGTAGTTACGGACCTTAGGGTTAGGGAGGGGTTAAAGATAGTGCATAGATAGTTGTGTAAGTGGGGTTTAGTGTAGGGTTAGAAATAGGGTGTTTGTGCTTTACTTTAGGGTTAGAAGTAGGGTTTGGTTAGTGTATGTATGTGCTTTATTTATTTTGTTTGGGTAGGCACTATGTAGTGGGTGGTGAGGTTGGCCGAGTATGACAGTTCGACATTTAAAATTTTGCGGTTTAGTGCATTTGGGATATTAGCGGTTCACGCAATAGGTGTTGGGGTTTTAGTATTCGCTTAATAGTATTTTCGGTCCCGTAATATAGACCCATACTCAGTTATTGGTGTGATGAAGTCTGTGAACTATGGAGGTATTATGACCTTTGATGTGGATATCCTGCACATATTCATGAGTTATACTACACACAAGGGGGAAGTCACCACTGTGGGCACATGCTAGTGGATGTTCCGCATACCATCTACCAAAGGACACAGGTCACATACCACTTGGTCTGCTCATAGGGATGTAATGTCTACATTATCATTGGGTTGTGCATTTGTTTTCATAAAGTAACAAATCCCTCTGTTTCTGTTTCATCTCATGTGTTGTTTTGATTGTGGCAGCAATATTTGGTGTGTGTTGATACTGTCTGTATTATACTAATATCACAGATGGAGTCAATGATCACCCACAATCTCTAGTCCTCCAGACAGCTGTTTTGACACAGGATGCATATGTAATTCATGTTTGCGAATTAAATAATGGACAGAAAAGGGCCTAGCAGACAGCCCTGATGCATGGACCTGATCACTGAACTCGAGATATAGGTCACTTCCCACATTTCAGTATATTTAGATGCCATGTATGTGATTTAGTGGTCTACCCACTTGGTGATATAGGTGTTTATGGCCACTTGTGACAGTGATAAGTTAATTCCTCAGTATGGATTTGTGTGAAATGCCTTGGCCTGGTCAAGTTCCACAGGATGATAGTGTTGCCATCAGGCATGCCCTAGATTACCTTCTTGAGGACATCTAACAGATGTAAGAGACACGGATATAGCATTAACAACTCACATATGTCACATATAGATGTATCTAGAATTATACATATATACAATTTGTGTACAAGCAATGCAATGTCTTATTATTAATTGTTTTAGTAATATAGGTTTTAAAACAAGTTCAATTATTAAAATTGTGAAATATGTTTATATTTTATATGTTTTATATGAATATGTATAAGTGTTACAACATTGCAGAGATTGTAATAAGTTATTTATGTATTGCTTGATTGTGGACAGGTGTGTGGCATGAACCGTGGATGCCTGCATGTGGAGCCAGCACTTTAGTCATTACACTGTCTCGGCTTCTTTGCAATGCAGTTTTTTTACATATGCATTTTAATATGTGCATTTCAGTTCACTTTGTTAACCAGCATTACACACAGGATATGATGTCAGCATCAACTTCCTGTTTAAAAGTGAATAATGTTAGTAACTGCATGACTCTGATGATGCCTGAATAAGAACAGGTGAAAGCACTTAGTCTGAGGTGCTTTTAGCATTTATTTTACTTTGTGGATTTTTAATAAAGGACTGCCTTGCTGTGGAACATGTGGTTTGATTTTTGCATTTTGTTTAGGATTGCCTCATCATTTTTGTGACTAGAGGATGCATTTCCTGATTCAGGATATTACCAGAGTCCATTTAGAAAAGGTCGATGAATACATGTTGGTCTACCTCACAGATGAGGAGAGTCAGAATATGACTATCTTGCCTACATCAGGTACTGTTCCCTCCAACTCAGATAGATGGATGTTAACGTACATCCTTATACGGGAACCATCAAGAGGTTGTGTTGAAGTATGGCTCCAACTGTGTCAGGTATGTATGTTTTGAGTCATGCTTTAGCCAGTCTGTGATGTTGTCTGTGATTCTGTGTGATAGGCCTTGATGAAGGTAAGACAGTGTATACTGCCTATCTTGATCTGGCCTAGGATTTTGACACAATACCCTACTCAGGTATCATTCAGAAACTCTCCCAGCTGGTTATTAACCCTTATGAAACTTGATGGGTAACCAATTGTCTCACTGACAGAATACATACTGTGAAAGCTAATGAATCAAACTCTACCAGTAGAGTTCTCACCAGTGGCATACCCCAAGGATCTGTGCTGGGCCCTTTACTGTTTGGAATCTATTTCTCGACAGTCCAGGCTAAAGTATAGGGCCTTTGGTGTACCACATTTGCTGATTATTGCATATTTGATGCAATCATTAAGTACACCAATGATGTTAACATATTACAGGAGAGGCTAACAGACAAATGATTGGTGCCAAAGCCACACAATCTAGAAATAAATGCAAAAATGCATAATTATATTTGCCTTCTGCAAAGTGGAATTCTCTGCTAATTACAGCATTGACAACACCCCCCATGCTCAGACCCAATGGTGCAAGACCTGGGAACACATGTAGATAGTAATCTGAACTTTGAACACCAAGTTTCCACAGTGGTATGAAAAGGGTACATTGTGCACCTCATATGTCAGGCCATCATATCCAGATCTGAGGATCTTATAACAACACTGCACTCGACCCTCATCAAAACACTAATAGAGTACAATCATCTACCTCACCACACAAGTGCATCAGCTGGAGAGACCACAGGGATTCCTTACCAATAAAATACAGAACCTACAGACCATGCTACGATGTATGTGGATAGACTGAAAGCCCTGTCACTGTAATGTGTATCATATAGGATGAAGTGACTTGTTCGTAGCTTACAGGTCATTCTCTGTCCCTGCCCTGATGAGAATACTGCACATCTGTAAATCAGCTATAGCTGATGACATCAGCAGAGTCTGATGAGAGGAAGATGATAATAGCAGTGTCCCACATACTAGTGTAAAATGCTCTCTCTAGCATCAAGCAAATGCATAGACAGACACACACGTGCACACACACACACACACACACACACACACACACACACACACACACACACACACACACACACACACACACACACACATACACAAATCTACTAGTTTACTGCAGTGAGAACAGAAACCATACCTACCTAAGTAAACAGACTAGAAAGCTCAGTATTTTTACAAGTGCCACACACTTATGGTCTTCTGACTAGATACACATACCTCCCAGTTGACTGCAATGAGAATAGGACCCCTACCTTCCTAAGGAAATAGACTAGAAAGCTCAGTATTGTTCACAAATACCACAGCACAAGTCTGACTTTTTCAAGGCTGCAGGACAGTTTATAGTGGATGACATTAACAATGGATGCTGGAGACAAGATGCTAGGAGGCCTGCATATAATGGATAGCTAGCCATGTCCAACTGTCAAGATATTAAAGTTTTGCATGTTACCAGATTGATGAGTGTGCAGTTTGTAGTATTTGGTGTTTGTTCATAGGGTCATAGATGTGTACTAGGCTAATGGCCCTGGAGTCTTTACAAGCCTAGCTCATAGAAGTGCCCTGGCATCGTGCCACCTGACATTAGTTCCCAGTGCCTCTATCAAGTAGAGCCATTGGAGTGATCCCCAGGGTGAGCTTTCTATTACCCATCCACTCATCAAGATTTCTCTTGAAGAGGGACAGCAAGGTGCTCTGCTTGACATGTATGGGAAGTATATTCCAGAGCATGGGCAGTCTCTGGGTGAGGAACCTGTCCCTCCAGCATGTTTTGCTGATTGTGGTAATGAGGCTGAGGTCTCTGTAGCATGTGGTGTGGAGGGGATTGGGATTTCTTTAGATGTAGCATTTTTAACAGAACTTAGTCAGACATGGCTTTGTAAGTCAAGCAGAGATCTCCTCTAAGTAGGAAATATGAGACCGAGAATAGCTGGAGTCTTTTGAGTCTGTCCATGTAGGACGTGTGTTTAATGCCTAGGATCCTCTTTGTCAGGTACCTCTGTGGTCTCTCCAGCTATTGCAGGTGTCTAGTGAGGTACAGGTGTCTAGTGAGGTAAATGCCAAATGGGGCATTATACTCAATGATTGGTCTAATGAGGGAAGAGTAGAGACAGATGATGACCTCTTTCTTCCTGGATACAAAACCCTTGGTAATGAGATGTGCCACATAGAAGGACTTTCTGACCATAGTGGCAATGTGGTGGTCGAAGGAGAAGTTGCTGTCAACCTGCGCCCCCAGATCTCTTATAATGCCTTGTGTTTCCAATGTCAGGTATACTTTAACAGATTTACAAGTTAAACACAAACAGGTGCCTGCATTACTACAAGTATTGGAACATTTGAATGTGTATTGTCATTATAAAGATGTGCATGGTATAAAAGACAGCAATTATTATTTATTTCTGTAGTGTAATTGATATATTTGTATGGCTGCCTTATAAATATGTGTTATTTTCTTAGTGCATTCATTTTTTGTGATTCCACATGTAGTTTCATGGTATGAACACTAAATGGACAGTAAACAATAGTAATACATGGTATTGTCCACTTTGCATAGTGCACCATCGAACAGTTGGTTTGAGCAGTTGATAGCAAAGTCTCTCCACATGTGAGATACACATTTTTACTATTTTTACTGTTTCCAAGCCTCATTGCTAAAATTCTGAGCGTTCTCAGTATTGAGTGTATGAAACACACATACTGCTTAGCTGACTCTGAGGAAGCAGGTGTAAATGCATTGACACATTTATTTTGGAGCCCAGATGATATAGGGTTTGCATTCAGGTGTATATAACATTTTAAAATAAGTAGTGATAATACAATGAAATAATTATTTATACTACATTCACTGTGGGTTAGTGTGTGTTAAAGCAATGCAGCTAGTTTAAGTGCAAATTGCATGGTGATAACCACACCATTAAACAGCCATTCACCATTGTTTGGCATTGCTGTACAATGCCAATTTCCAGGCAAACATAGACACCAAAAAGTGAAAGGCTCCTTTGTTTGTTTGTTTTTTTTTGTTTGTTTTTCATAACTTTTTGTACGTTGTGTATGATTCTAGTTTTCGACCAGACTATAGGTGTTAAAATTGGGTAGATATGAAGGTAGTGAAATGGGGGGGGGGGCAAGCAGGGGAGGATCAAAGGGAATGCAATATAGGAATGTGCAGGAGGGAGGTAGGAAAGAACCATAGCTATACATTTCTTCAACAATGTAAAATGAAAATATGCACAGATTATTAGCTGAATTTGGACTGTCATCTCCAAAAAGAGGGATGACAACAATGCAATCATGTTATATAGTCAATTGGACTAAATCAAGTGTGTCAAGAAGACACATGCATGAAGTAGAGAGCTATGTAGGGGATGATATTTTTTGGTGGAACAGGTGCCCCCTCCCTTTTTTTTTACTTAAGAGAGGAATGCTGGGTAAGGGATGTTAGTATTTCTGGGTCAGGTAAGTTTGGTAGGTGAGAAAGCAAATGCAAACAAACAGGACAAACATGCAAGACACAAGGATGGTGAGGGACACAAAAGGTTGGAGTGAGGGAGGGGACGACACAAGCCCATGCTCGTCAAACATGAGGGCAGTGAGAATCTAGTCTTCACTCGTAATACATCATCACCGTCCCCTTACTCTGCTAGCTGTTGGGATTCGTGACATCTCCCCCTCCTATGCACCATGAGGGAGAGCAGCCTCTTCAGCTGGTGTTGATGTATACCAATGGTGCTGTACACCATTATGCACCAACCCTGGGATCTCCTAGTGGTAATGAAATCCCCACCTCCACCAGTACTCCTGGTGGGTTCTGCAGCACTACCTGCAAGGGTGGTGGGACCTGAGGGAACAGGTTGTGCAGGGGCAGCAGAGGCAGTACTGCCAAATTTGGTCCCAGATGTCCTGGGTTTTGGTGCTGGAGCCAGTGGAACAGGGGTAGGTTGAGACACTGGGGTTGGCCTACCTCCCTGTGCTTTAAAGCATTTAGTGATTTGTTAGAAATGGATGACATGGAGACATTTTGATGACATAATAAAAAATAAAAAAGGGACAAGGGTTGGGGTGAGAGGAAAAGAAAGAGATAAAATAAGTACCACCATATGTGACATACAATTCATTAGCACAATAATGCAACTATTTTAACTGAAGTTTTACGTTTAAGTGTACTTCTTAACAACTGCAAGCTGTAATTATGGATTTTTCAAAGTAATCCTTGCAAAGTGCAGATGTTGCACATATGCTTTGTCCAGTTATACAGACTGAAGTTAACAGCAGGGCATTTACGACACTTGTGTAGAATTTAATTTATGTAATATTATTAAAGGATTGCACTGTTTTATACTTGTTACACATGGTATTTGGACCCACAACATCTGACTGCAATCTTACACTTGACTCCTAAAGTTGGTTTGTGCTACAGACTGATGCATGCATACTTGCTTTTACAGTTAGGATATCCATGCTTACTTTGCTACTACTGTATAGGAAAGAAAACATTTTTTTTAGTTTTGCAGCTACAATAATACTTTTCTTGTGCTGCATATATACTACTTACTTCCCTCGGCCTCTCTAGATGCTCCACATGGGCCTCCCTATTCACATCTATTTCAGAATTAGCTGTGAAAAGAAAAGACAAGGAAAGGAAAGAAAAGAAAAAAAAAGAAAAGAAAAGATGAGGATTATGCATACCAGTCTTGCCTATATTTAGCTTTCTATGTATTATAACATACCTACACAACTGTGGAATGTTGCTAGTTTAGAACTCATCCAAACACTGATTGAGTGTATCCCTTTTTTGCTTTTAGGTAATTAAAGTGGTGCTTACACTGTTCTCCAGTGTGTCGAATGCCAGTTGCACTGGCTACAGCCTTGGCCATACTATCAAATTATCACAAGGTCTCCATCTCACTCCATCAGTTGTATTATTAGTATAGATATGTCCTGAAAAATAAGGCCTGGCATCATTAGCTCTCAAGTCCAGTACTTCCAAGCTCATAGACTTAGTCTCTTGTGGTTTATAACCCCTGACTAGGAAACCTTTCTTTTTTAACATCAGATCTCTAGCAAAAAGTAATTTGGTCCCTCTGACCTGAATTTATCCAGTGATATCAGGAATATGTGTGATATTATTAGAGTCAACTGGCCCATCTTGACAGCTGATGATAGGGTCAAGGATATAGTTGGGGAAACATGATTTAGATATAAGAACATGAAATCTCTTAAAAGACAACTTTGCTATAGGACTGTGAATCTAAGACCTATTACATCAGCAACTGGATATGGCACTAATTGCTGTGATAGGTGCAATTTTTGTTGCTATATTGACACTTCTAGTAGCTTTATACATCCTATATCTGGACTCGCCTTTAGCTTTAAGGTTAAAGCAGATTGTTGCACTTCTGATATTGTTTACTTAGCAACTTGCTCACTCTGCACCGCTTTTTATCTGGGCAAAACTAATCATCCATTTTTTTAAAGAATAAGGGAACATGTTTAATATATATGGGTAAAATATATTAGACATGCCTTGGCTAAACATGCCAATGAGCTAGGTAGTTCACATACTTTTAATTTTAAAGTTATAGAAAATGTTATGCATTGCCCTTGACTTGGTGTCTTTAGGAATTTTACTGAAAGTAGAGATTTGTTTTGGATAGTTAAGCCTCAAGCAGATAATACACCTGGTCTCAATGGCATAGTTTCTCTAAAGCCACTGCTAAAATCTAAGGATTTGTTTAAATGATGTGTTTTCTTTTTAATTGAGTAATTGGATGGTGTTTTTTATTGGTGGGAATGAGATGGGATGACCTTTTTATTTATGATTTTTGCACTGGTTGATTATGGTCTGATGAATCACAAGCTTGGTGGGGATTTAATAAACTACATGTAGGAGTGGTGTAAGTCCTACATGGAGGGTACCACGGTTGTGTCTGTGGCTCCACCTCAGCAGCCACCTTGCATATTAATGAAGGTACGCTACTGAGGGGGAGCCATGTGACATGGTTACTGAATCAGTGTAGGGGGTATGTTATAGTGTCCAGAGATGACTAACACACCACCTTCACTATCAAAGTGCCAGATGGCACTGACATATAAAAGTTAAATATTTTATTTCATTTTGTGTGTGTGTGTGTGTGTGTGTGTGTGTGTGTGTGTGTGTGTGTGTGTGTGTGTGTGTGTGTGTGTGTGTGTGTGTGTGTGTGTGTGTGTGTGGCGCGGTGCAGAGCTTAGCAATTGACATGTGCCAGGCATCTAAAAATAGAAACCGGATACTTTTAATTTTAACTTAAAGGTTATGTTTAAACATAGCTGAGCATGTTTGCATGGTGCATCGCTGTGCTCAAGAGTGCTTAAATGTAGCTGAGAGCTATATATAAATGTATAGCAGTAGTCATCATATCCATGTAGCTGAATGGTTAGAGTCATGGCCCTTTGTGTGGTAGGTGCATGGTTCAATACACAGACAGACCATTCAGTTTTACATCTGATAGCAAAGTTTTTTAAATTCATTTTTATTTTATTGAATGTATGTATTGACATATGCTAAATGTGTTAGTCTAACTGGGCCAGAAGCCTATTATCAGTGGAGACCCAATGAGAAAAAAATCCAGTTACAATACCTAAAATACACACTCCAAGATAAAGAAATTAAAATACATAAGTTCAGGAAATATAGAAGTGCAATACATATGCATAATAATAAAGCAGTAGTAATGAACAAATAATTTAATATTAGTTTTTTTTTTTTAAATGTAGTTTGCTCTTAGCTAAACTCTGCTAAGCACTGCTATACCAAGCCAAGCAGTGCTTAAACAGGACCCATTTTAGCAGTACTTAGCAATGCACAGCTCTGCTTAGCTGGTTTGGGCACTGCTAAGCAAACCCTGTTTAAGCAGTCCTCAGCTCAGCTAAGCTGGTTTTTGTACCACTAAGCATTGCTAAGCATTACCAGTTTAAGTACTGCTTGGCTGAGCTCAACGGGTTTGCGTAATGCTAAGTGGAGTCCCACATTTTTAAAATGGCCCAATGGCAGCAAATGGTGGGAAAACAGCCTTATTTAAATGCAACAGGTTGGACTACAGCCAGTATCTGTTGGAGTTTGATCTTGCCAGAGACTATGGCAGGTGTTGGAGAGGGTGCATGCTTCCGGGTGCAGCAGTGGGCATTTTGAAGACCAGGGTCATGATTGGACTCCACGTGAAAGACCATGACATTCAGCTGCTGCAGGGCTAGTACCAGGGGTCAGAATACAAATCAGAGGCCTGAGACTGGCTGACACTGGTATCCCCTATACAGGTGACCAGGTGTGTCACCATTATGATGACCTGAAGTGTAGGAAAGGGGGTGTCCTGGCCACATGGATCCAAGATGCTTGGTCTGAAAATGTCCCACAAGTTTGTAAGTATTGTAAGCATTGTTTTACCAAATTCTAGTATGAATATGTGATAGACAGGTATGGATAATGGTGTTTTTCTCTCCCCACAGCTGCAGAGGAGAGAGCTCGCAAACTGGAGGCCTATGCAGGGTGTCTGGTCAGGTTGCACTGTGAGTGTGATGAGTACAGATATATCTTGCAATCTATAGTAATATAAATAAAAAAAAGAGTACAGTAGTAACTGCCAGTAGGTATATTCTGTTTTGAATGTACTGCAATGAATGTGGTCATAGACCTGGACTGATATAAGTGAATGATGCCAGGTACAGTTCAATATAGATGAAAGCATGAAACCTGCTAATGTTAAGAAAAGAAAGTTACAACTGCATTAATAGTGTTAAAGAAATAAAAGTTTATGCTGTATTAATAATGTTAAGGTAGTAAAGTACAACTGCATTCATAATGATAAGGACATAAATTCAACTGCATTCATAATTTTAAGGAAATAAAGTTCAACTGCAGTCACAATGTTAAGGAAATAAAAAGTTCAACTGCATTCAGAATTGTTAAGTAAATAAAGCTACTACTGCATAAATTGTGGAATAACTACTGCCTTGCAACATCTGCATTATCTAAAGTGTTCATCAATAAAGACTGTTAGATGTATACCAATCACTGTTTCTTGTCACCCCTAATAAAGCTATGGTGTGGAAAATGTGTGTATTTTGGGCTGTTGATCAAGAAATTGAGTATTACAAGTACTGTGAAGTAAACACGGGAATAATACAATGAAGTGACTGAAGGTTAGCTAATAAAGAATTGTTGTGCTAAAGTGTAGATGTGGAGCTGTACTACAATATATAATGCATTATATTTGTTCTGCACTAAGATCTTAACCTAGAATATTAATGGCTAAGATAATAGTGTGTCTCTGCCAGGATTGTCTTGTGTTAACCATTGCATTTCAGCTATATGCATTCCTGAACATAGTTACGCTGCTGCAAGCAAGTATGAAACGGTAATACCTGTAGCCTGCAAATATACCATCTGCAACAGTGTATGGGTCAGGTAGGCAACCCAGCACTCTGATATGGTCTGTACACATCGCACATCTTCCCATCCACTAGGGGTTAAATGTGTACACCTGCATTACAAGTATTAATACACAGTCCACCTACTATCTCTGTCATGCATGAATATCATGCAGGTGTGTTCAAGTGTCACTGCAGTCTTGTATGACACTATACCTCTATTACCATGTCACAGTGTGTTACTAGGTGACCTCTAGGCATATATTACTCAATCAATATTTCACAATGGCTCAGAGTCTCAGAGTGATAAATGCTAGGTTTGATATGCATTTTGTCATACACAGACCGGGGGTTGAATCCAGGGGCAAGTATTACTAAATAGTAACAGAAACTGTTATGTATTGTTTACAGATGTTCTCCCCACAGGAATTACAGGTAAATAAATGGCTGTAGTATATGTTCGAATGGGTTACTAATTTGTGTATCCTGATGTACCAGAGTGTTAAAAGCATTGCTCAGCAAGGTGATACAACAGCAGTATATAAAAAGTCAACAAGTACAATACTAATAAAAGTTATTAAAACAAATAAAACTGTTGAATCTTGGTACAGCTGTATGCCTGGTGTATCTGTGAATGTCTGCTGATAGTCTAACCCCATGCATGTATGCATGCCAAGGACAGCATAATAAGCATAGAGTCTCTGTACTGTGCACGATACATGTGTCTCACGTGTCACGCTGTCACAGACTGTGATCCCTCTTGCCAAATCCCTAGGACACATATTTAACGGCTGGTTGATTTATCTCAATAGCACAGTCGCACTACATCAGTCCACATTACACCTTGGTAGTCACATATGTTCCCCTGACATGATATAGTCTCCTGTATTTGTGTACCTGTAGGTGTTACAGCTTGCCTTAAACTGTCCCATGTGGATAGCTTGAGAGGTATGTAGGTGCTATAGAAACTATATGGCACATGTATACATATATTAAGGGCAGACCTAAGAATATATAAGAGTTCTGTTGCAAACCATATAGCCTATACAGGTAGTAATGGCACATATGTCTCTCTCCCACAACCCCTTATCTGCATCATAATTTATTATTCCTATACATTGGATATGGTATATTTTTATCATATGTTGTTCTCAAAATGTTATGTTGGGCCTTGTGTTTTATTGTTATGTATTACAATGGTTGCATACAAACATACCTTGTTGAATTACCTATGTTGTTGGCCTTATGCATAACTGTTACTGGCATGCTATTACACTACTGACTGTTATCCTAATTATTGTTGTGTTCTATATAATATGCAATGCTACATTACTGGGTTATGTGATTTGTTCTGGTATGCTGTTACAACTAACCACATATTCTCTTCATTACTCACCTATATACTGTGAAACATCTCAACACCATAGCTCAACTGGGTAGGCCGGTTCTGGCAGATCCACTTACCCTACCTCAACAGGCCGGTTCTGTACCACCTACTCGTGGAAACACCTTAGGGGACAGGGAACCCCCCCAGGAGCGAACATGGAGAGGGAGTGGTCACCCAGTGACAGCTACCAGGCATGGTGTGCAGGATCATGCAGCAAGGGTTTGATGATCGACTGTCCTGGATTGAGGGCAGACTGGAGGAGTAGGCTAGCCCTGGTGCCCAGACTCCAGCTCTGCCATCTTTGAGGCTGTGAAGAAGCAGTGGTGACTGCCCGTGGATGGGGAGCTTAGTCCGACTGCTGCCATCTGGGGCCCTTGGTTATCCGATTCCACAACATCTTCCCTGTCCAAGTTGTTTACCCCCCCATGTGTTATACACCACCCATGTCTGCTGTCTTGTCTGTCTTGTCTGTTTGCAAATGCTACCTCTCCTACCGAACTTACCTAACACGTACTTATATCCTTTCCCCAACATTCCTCTCTCCTTAAAATAAAAAAAAATGGGCATCTGTCCCACAACAAAAAATCACTCCATACATAGCTCTCCATTTTCACTCACACCTACACTGTCCGCACTCAATAATTACAGCAATTAATCAACAAATTCATATCACCCACACCCCTCTCTCTGGGATGTGAGGCTCCAAATTCCAAATTGTCCACAACCTGCACAGCTGTTGCTGTACAACAATTGGAGAGCTATTGTCCTTTCCTACACCCATCCTGCACATCCCTACCTGCCTTTCACATTGTTTTTCCCCCTGCTTGCCCCCATTTCACCACTTTCCTATACCCCCTTTTTCTTTTTTTTTTTTTTTGAAATTAGCTCAGTTTTAAGCAGACCTGCGTGGCGAAGCATATCTTGCTACATTGCACAAACCAGCTTAAACCTACTTAAAGCTGCTTTAATCACCTTATATGTTCTTGACACTGTTATGCACATAAGCAAAATAATCACTGCTGGCAAGTCTCGAACCTGGGACCCTATCAACTACAGCATAGTACATTAGCCCACTAGGGAATAGGTGTTCCCATAAACATATCCTGATTGCCATTGATGCACATCAGCAGAAATAATTACATCTGCCACTGTTTAACCTAGGACCCTGTTAACTATAGCATAGTGTATTAGCCCAATAGACCACTCAGCTCTGATGAATCACAGCTGTTTCTATAAACAAATCCTGATTGCCAGTGGCACACACATATAATGGGATAAATGACAGTGTACTTGGGATGGTGATGCAGACACCAAACCAGTACACAGGTGAATATATGTTGATGGATGTATGTGAGGCCTATGATAGCAGGTATAGCTGACAACTGCACAGACTGTTGCAGAATGTCCACAGTTGTGCCACCTACTTTTGGCATGGTTGTCACAAAACCTATTCTGTGTGCTGATACACTGGCAAGTAAGTGCAGATTGAGGTTACAAAATCATGACAGACAGTTCATTGTCACTCATCATACCCATCCAAACACACATGTTCATGCAAATCCTGTGTAATGCACTGTATGCATGCAGATATGTCTTGCAAATACACCTGCTATAATATTGCCGCAGTACCTCTGTTACCTTCCTAGCATGCTTTACATATGACACCTACAGTCCTGGCTTTCATTCCAGTCTGTTGCACATCAAGTACATGCTTGTCAATACAACAAATAAATAACTGAACTCTGCAATTTCCAGCAGAACTGTTTGCTACTAATGCAGTCACTGCCACCCATATTACCATGTCAAAGGCTGTAAGTTGGGCCACACTTTACAAATATGTATAGGTGTCCTAAATGTCACCTACCACTCTCTGGATGGCAATATTACATAACATATATACCAGAGGCACATGCCTCACCTGGACTGTTATAGGTGCCCTCACCCTGGCTATGCTGTGACAACAAAGCTGACACTTATCCCTCACTGAAATATACAGCTTGCTGTTCCACAATGTTTTCACAATCCCCAGTATGACTCCTGGGCAGAGTGCAGCAGCTGCAGCCTGCAACATATGCAGCAGTGTGTTCATCTACCTGCTACAGACCTACCATACCTCACAAATACTATAACAGGGAATCCACACAACACCCATACATAAAGGGGAGGGGGAAATTATCAATTGACAGGGACATGTGTCACAGTCTTCCCCTATAAACATACACAGGTGATAGACCAGCGGCTACTGCAGCAGCATGCATATTCTGATGCAAATGACATATGAAACTCACATCTGTCTGTCTCTTTACTGACCTCAACCCACATTGTTAAACAGTAAACTGCCACATAAGCAGAATGTCTCTTCACAGTGACCAAATATAGCATGCAATGCTGTGGACATACCACATAAATCCAAACAGTGGACAGTATTTCTATCTACACTCAGTGATGCTGTAGTCCCCACACCTCAATAATGTCCTTCTCACAGGCCAGGAAAAGGACCAAGGCCTACATGAAGGCCAGAAATATAGCACTGTGTTGCCATGCCATTGGCTAATGAAAATGCAATCCAGCTGTTCTGGATGCAATTAGTAAGTGTGAGCCACAGACTGGTGCACAGGCAATCACCTGTTAATGAGCATTATATACAAAAGGAAAGCTTCTGCCTATGGTACACAGGTCTGTGACTTTGTTTATAAAGACAGACTGTGCTATTCTAGCATTATACCACAGGATTTCTGCACATAAAGGAGTACAGTTCTATACCAGGTGTGTAAAAGAATTCCCCATGTAATGGGATGAAGATGGGGGAATGCAGTCATAGGAAATAGGGATTACAACATTAGGTCTGTAGTACATATTGTGGAATGACATGTTGGGGTTAATCAGCTGTCCAGCACCTACAGGTTGGGCAGCTCATGTACGAATGCTACTGTATTGTGCATTAGACAATAGTGACAGTAAGTACTGGTTGATACAGCTGGCATATCACATGATATACTGTTAGTCTGCTCCTCTCAGTCTATGAATGTCACACATGCATAGTTCAAGCATTGTACAGGTATCCCTGACTGTTCCTAATGTACTCTGGATATGTCAATGTGTATTCCACACCTGTATCTCATTGCCTGAGACCTATGGCTAGCATGCCTGTTGACACCCTACAGCAGGATAGCAAGTTATAGCCAGTAGTAGTAGTGGGTTGACACAGGCTCTGCCTCAGCAACATAATGTAGATATTGAGCATGCAATGTAAGGGTATGAATACAGTACCAGATAGTAATGTACCACAACTGTTTCCTGAGCTGTCTTATATGTGACATCCAGATTCCCCACAGTCTGGAAACAACTATTACATATTGTCCTACGGTTTTCCAGACATCAACATTTGTCTGGCAGAAACATATATCATATAGCTGGCACATGCAGATATTCTGCAGATCTCTGTGTACTGTGGATGTAGGACAGCTACAAGAGGATACCCTATAGCACGTTTGCAGTGCTGTCTGTAATTGTGTCACACAGATGTTGCTGGACTGTCCCCGTACATCTGTAGTATCACTCACCTATTTGTCAGATGGTGGCTCTATGACATGGTACTGGAATGTCACCCATAGGGGACACACCACAGTAGATAGCAGTGATGGCTGTGGACAGATAACAACACAGTATATCACAGAACACAGAGCCATAACTGGTATACTTATGATCATACAAGATTATTAGGCTAATGGCCCTGAGGCCCTCTTAAGTCTAGTTCACACTTTAGCACATGTGTATGCAATTCAGCACCCAATGCCCCAGTCCTACAGGGACAGGGGTGGTATCCCCAGGATATATGTCCTATTAACCATTCACTTATCCAGGTTTCACTTGAAGAGGTGTAAATATGTACTCTGCCTGGTGTGGACAGGGTGTCCATTCCACAGGTGGGTGTGTGGGACACACATCTGACCCACCAATAAGTCTGTTGATATCAGGCCAAGTTGAGGGAATGTGTGTGGGGGTTAATAGAATGGAGCTTGACTTGCAGTTGTGCAGCAGTCCCATCAAGGTGGAGTCTGTGATCCTCTTGCATGCCAGACAGAGAGTAACATATGGACTAATAACATATAGACTGAGGCCTAGTTAGGAGCATATATCTATCATGTGCAAGTGGGAAATACTGGCAAAGTCTTTGGCCAGGTCAAGGTAGGTAGTGTGCACTGTCTCCCCATCATCCATGGCTTTGATGACTGTGTCATAGAAGTCAACCAAATTTAAGAGACATGATCTCCCCTTGACAAAGCATAACTGTGTGTGATTGAGTGTGTGGAGGTCGCCAATGTCCTTGTTAATGAAGTTCATTATAAACTGTTCTATGGCCTTGCAGATCAACCTAGTTAGATGGATTGGTGGACACCCTACCTTAGTGTAAAGGAGTGACAGTGGGTCTCCCCCACTTGGCTGGGACAAAGGCAGTATTCAGGCTTTGGTTGAATACAGTGCCTTCTGGTGCTGCAAGGTCATGCTTGTGGTCATGTAGGATGCATCCTGTGATGTGCTTGGCTCCCATGACAGCTGTATACCATGACTATGAGATGGCACTGATGACCTGTTCCCTACATATAAGGAGAAGGGGGTAAGTACTGGGGATGCCCTGATGTACTGATGGGGGGCAGGGGATGAATCTTACAGTGACTCTGTCAGGCATCATGTATGCTATGCCTTTAGGACTTGTATATCTGGTTTCCTTACTGTTATGTTGCAGAGATATGTGAAGAAGGAGATATGATTGTCTGTAATGGATGTCACCAATGTGGCCCCAGGGTTTGCTATGCAGGATTTCAGTAGTGCTCTTATTTGCTTGTGCAGGCTAAAGAGACACTGCTTCAAACTGGGCACCTGCACCTTCTTTGTCTCAGACAGCAGTTTTTCATCCCTGTTATAGACACTATTTAATGCAGATGTCCACCACACAGGTTTATGTATTCTTGCAGAGGACGAGGATAATGTTGTCCTGTCGGGTATACCTGAGTCCATACATGTATACAAAAGCATGCTATTGTGTATTTTTGGATATTGGTGGCAGCTCGTAAAGAGGAAGTGGGGGCTGCAAAGCTGTTTTTACTATCACTCAGGAGGCTGTAGTCAGCTATCGAGTTGTTTGTATGTCTGACCCTAGCTAGATGGGTATTGTGGGAGATGGTGACTACAAACATGACCACTTTATGGCTGGTTTGACCATGGATGATGACACTGTAGGAATGATGCAGTGGTTAACCATTTTGTTTAATATCAACTCCAACAGACCTTCACCTCATATAGGGGTAGCACCTAGCTGCCCCAAGATGTTTGCATTTCCACTGTTGATGGATCTCTGGCCATTTGTGTGCTGGCATGAGTATGTCCTACAGTGTATGTTTGGGTAGTTAAAGTCACCCAGGATCAGGGTACAGACTCAAATCCTGATAGAGTTGGTCAGGTGCATATAGGCAGAATGGGCGTCCTGGTCACATGTGGGGCTAGTAGCTGCCTATGCTTTGAATAGGTGTCTTTGCAATAGTTAACTGCCCCTGCAGTGTCCCCTGTGCATCCTACTGTTTGAATATCCTGAAGGTGTGTATGTCTTTCATATATAGTGAAACCTCACACCCCATGGCTTTACTGCCCACACCTTGAGGAATGACTGTATAACAGGATGGTTGACCAGGTAAGGCAGGGGTGTTTTCTGCAGCTTTGAACCATGTGTCTGTGACAACACAGATGTAAGCATTATCCAGGGTTAAGACTGCTTGCTATGAGCACAGATTCATGTTTAGACTACTAGCATTTAGCAGCATGGTCTTCAATGTGTGATGTGCTGACAGTTGTATGTTGGTAGTGTTAACCTCATCACTTTTCCTAATAAAGGCACTATGGGGGTGTCAAGAAACATTGCCAGACACCTGAAGACCAATCGAGACAGATGGAGGCCTTCTCTGGCAAAGCATTGTGTTCTGTTGATCATATCATCTCAGGCTGTCAGATACTGGATCCCCCTGGAATGGCACCTGAAACCAAGTCAATTGTTAAGGTCAAGCATTTCCTGATTGTATTGTGGCATCATTCTGGGTGACAGTGGAATGCTGCATAAGGCTAGGGACATACCTATCTGGGACACATAATCAGTGTGCTCATTCATGTCTCACTGCATATATTTCAGGGAGGTATGTCTCAGGTCATGCATGCCAACATCGACTGTGACAGACTCATAACAGTACAAGTTGTTGAAAGACAACAGTGTGTATGTGATATGGCAGATTCTGGCACCTGACAGACAAGTAACTGTGACCTTCCCCATATACAGCCTGGTGAGAGGCACATTTGTGTGTCTCAAAATGGAGTCTCCCGTGACTAATATATTTGACTATCGGTGACGCTTTTTTCACTGTGGGTCACAGGTGTGTAGCCATGCATGGTATGTGCTGTGGAGGGCTGTGGAGTTCATGTGCGTATTTGCCTCAGAGGTCTCATTTGTTTGTGGATGTGTATGTTGAGGACCTCTGCATATGTGGCTGTGTGTTGTGTAGGTGTGGGTGATGTGTGACGTGTACAGATTGTGTCAACAACCTGTTCGGTGCCAGATATGTGGGATTGAGAGGGAGATAACATGGACTGCAGGTTCCTAATGACATTGCATCTGTCACAAATTGTGTTCCTTGGTGGTGTTTGTAGATGGTTGTCTGTGTACATGAGCCACTGCTACACTGTGCCAGGATGCCCATATCAACCAGAGTGGCAGGGGAAACTGTAGGACATTGTCAAGCCATATTTTACAGAATCTGAAAAAGGAGGACCAGGGAGACGTAAGGCGTGGGCCTACAGCCCATTTTTTTAAAACAAAAGTAGGAGGCTGAAGCTACTACATACAATGCAAACAGGCTATAAACAAGCTGTAATAGGTACAGCCAAAAATATGCAGTTGAACACCTTAGAGAACATGCAGCAAGTAGTATGAAACAGCAAGATCAGGCAGGTAATGCATGATGTATTGCCACTATTTTGCTGATAGCCACATACATACTGTGGTGATATATGGCAGGGTATGATGTGGTAGTTAGCAAAGGATAGTGCTGGCAAATGTGGATGTACAGGGTGTGCACATAATGGAGAGCAATGTATGTTGTTGTGTGATGTGTTACCCTCTTCTTGTCTTTCAGTAAAGATGTACAGATGTAGGAACCCACCATTTTCAGCAGCAGAGAATGATGCCATACTTGATGGACTGAGACTATTTCACCAGATCCTGCTGTCATGGATTTGCCATAATCAGCAAAAATGCACTGGACTGTGGGCAGACCTCATGGCATCTGTAAATCACATCGGGCTACAGGAAAGGAGCTATGAACAGGTCCAACACCGGGCCACAATTATGATAAATAATGCACAGCAAAGGACTGCAGCTGTGTCCAGGGAATGTGCTGGCACCAGTGGAGGGCCTGCAGCACAGCAACCACTCTCGGCCACAGCAGAGTTCCTGGCATTCCTGGGTTTGGCCACCAGCCCACAAAGAACCATTACCCCATATGTTGTGGAGGTGGGTGACACAGCTTCCACAGTGGAGGAGTGTCCAGGTAAGCCTCCTGTGGTCATCATTGTAATACTGTATCATCATAGTGCCATCCTCTGCATAACTGTACACAGATGTCAGGTCAATCTGCACTTGGGGGAATTTGTAATGCACACGTGTGCACACATAGTGTGAATGTCAGCAATGTGGGCAATATCACAGTTCATACTGTACATGTTGATATATGCACATATTATCCTGTAGCAGTGCCACATTTGTGACTGCTGACAATACCTCTTCCTCACAATTCCATAGGTACTGCTGCTGTGGCCAGAGTCCAACTTCCTGTAGCCAATGAGTGTGAAACTGTTTTGTTATGGCTCATCTATTCTCTAGGCAGGTTAAGGGCTGCCAGTTTGCTATGGACACAACTGTGAAGATTAGCCATATTGCAATACATGTATGTTCACTTGTGGAGGGTTTCACTGCAGTGCATTACACTGGTAATCAAAGTAGCATATTTGCAGGAGCTGTAACATAATTGCACATATTTTTGTGAAAGTCTGGGCAGTCTGTTATAAAGGAAGGCATTAGTATGGTGAAAATGTACTCACTGCATTTTAGGTAAAGGTCTATCACATACACTGACATGTTGCTCATCTCACAGGTATATAGTACTGGCAACATTAACTGGATGTAGCTGCACTTCATGTTGTTGAGGGGCTGTCTTGTCTGTGTCTGTTGTGGTCTGTTTCTGTGTTGTGCATGAGATCAGTAATAAGGTGTGGTATGTAGAATCCATTTGTGACACCTAGTGTGTGTGTGTGTGTGTGTGTGTGTGTGTGTGTGTGTGTGTGTGTGTGTGTGTGTGTGTGTGTGTGGATCAGCAGACATAATAGTGCAGGAATTAATGTGGTCATGTTGTATTCCTCCTCACAGGTGACAAGCAGCACTCAACCAAAACCACTTCTTGCACTGCAGTTCAATTATAATTTATATTCAGCTTTATTAAAGTAACAAGTAACATGCTGAAAGTAGAAATCTCTCATGTCCCCACTTGTAAAAATGTTCCTTATCCAAAAAAGGACCTGCTGCCTGACATCTACTTGTTTCATGGGGAAAACATGATCAAAGTAAAAAATGAAAAGCAAACAAGAAATAAGCGCAGGATACATTGCTTAAAAGGATTACTGTACAGGTTATGGACCACGCGATTGGCATTCGGTTTACGGGTAAAGCCTGCAGAGATGACTGGAAGTCTCCAAGTGTAATGAGACTCTTAAAATAATGTAATTCTGTCCTTTATTACAAATACTGGCATATGCATTTCAATACCCAAGGCTTATACATCATCTAATTAAGTATTCTCTACATGGCAACAGAAAGGCTTTCAATGTTGGCAATTCTTTAACAGTATGCTTATTAAAGCTTACTTGCATCTTGCAATCTCAGCCAAGCTTACCTGATGGTCATTAAAGTATTGCTACTTAAACACAGAGCAACAGGCACTTTGAGTAATAAGCATAAATCAACAGTACAAAAAATATGACAGAAACCAGGCCATTCTCTAAAAATCAAGGACAGATGAAAAGCCACTCTAGTACTTGTGTCTACCCTGGATGGATGGGATTCTCTGCACATTTACAATGCATAACTATTCCTTCCCTTGCTTTGACACATCCAGAGTCACTACATGGGGGAGTGGGATGCAACAAGTATGTCACAGTTTGAAATGTCTCTGGCTGAATTGTGATGGCCCTGACACATTTGTCATACTTCTCAACCTCAGAGCAAGAAATCTGGACAAAGCCATACAAAGAAATGGGACAAACGCCCAAAAATAAGGACAATTTTTAAAATATTGCTCTTATAAACTTAGAAAGCTAATAGAGGTCTTGCATTAGTATGAATTTTCTGAATGGTATGAAATCTGAAACTCAAATGTCTGTCATTATTTTCTAACTTCAGTCTTTAATTATTTGTCACTAATTTGCCAAAAAAAGCACAATTTTATGAAAAATGGACCAAAAATGTGATGTAAAAATATAAAATAGCAACACAATACAGCTGGGAACCTGTCAAAGAAGGAACACTTTAATATTAGTACTGCTAACTTGAGCAGCTGACAAAATAAAATAATCTACATGCATTCCTGAAATAAAAGTAATCTGATTATTACAGTTATTTCTTAATTATAAACCATCCATGTTTTCTTTCAAAATTGCTATTTTGCGGAGGGATCATTAGGGGACGAGCAACATTTTGAGCCAAAATCAGGGACAGTTGAGAGGTTTGGCTATGCCTAATTCTATAAAGCAATTTATTTGCATGTACATCTCAACCTGTCTGACTTGGAACAAAAAAACAATTTTCAGCAGAGGCCCAGGAAGAAATAATGCAGACATGTAACATGGGAGGACACAAAAGCAAACCCACACAAACACAGGGAGAAGATACAGACCCCCCCCCCACAAAGAAGGCATCCGAGCCAAGAATCAAACCCAAGAACCTGCAGTTGTGAGGAAACAATGCCACCACTGCACCATCAAATATCAAGCATTGCAATATTTACAAACCACAGATATTATGAGGAATAGATCAGATCAAATATGAGGCAAAAATCTGCAATTTTTTTACAAATGGTGGTGGGTAGGGAATTCAGGTCTTTAACACCTGCATACAAGGTACAGGGTTCAAGCCTGAGATATTCCCTACCACACCACCATGAATCTAACCACCAGTATATTGCACCTGGGGAATTCACACACACACACACACACACACACACACACACACACACACACACACACACACACACACACACACACACACACACCTGTACACCATAAATCCAAAGTACACCACCGTAAAGTCCAAGTCCATAACTCCAAAGTACATGTAAACGACCACCACCGCACATCCGATCCCTATCCAAAACCCGTGCAAATCCGACTCTGCCCATCGCGAGATCTTCCCCTGATGAGACTGCAGCCAGACCCTGCCCATCGCGAAATCCTACATCCCTGACTGCCGACGTTGCAGTCCGACCCCGACGCATTTCCCCAGCGAGTTCCCAGGACAGTCTATGCAGTTTAAAACTGCATAGACTTGTGGGAGCTCTGTTGTCCATGTTTCCCAGTCAGGACTGCTACTGAGACATCTGCGCATGCTCCAGACTGTCTCAGCAGCATTCCGGACTAGTGCGCATGCGCGAAGTCCGCGAATTTTAAATTTTCTTTTTCTATTTATTTTTTTTTATTTTTTTATTTTAAAGTTGAGGGGGCTGCCGTCCAACAGTCCAATAGTATGGGCCACCCCTGGCTACTGGATTGTGTATTAGACAATAGTGACAGTAAGTACTGGTTGATACAGCTGGCATATCACATTATATACTGTTAGTCTGCTCCTCTCAGTCTATGAATGTCACACATGCATAGTTCAAGCATTGTACAGGTATCCCTGACTGTTCCTAATGTACTCTGGATATGTCAATGTGTACTCCACACCTGTATCTCATTTTCTGAGACCTATGGCTAGCATACCTGTTGACCCCCTACAGCAGGATAGCAAGTTATAGCCAGTAGTAGTAGTGGATTGACACAGGCTCTGCCTCAGCAACTTAATGTAGATATTGAGCATGCCATGTAAGGGTATGAATACAGTACCAGATAGTAATGTACCACTACTGTTTTCTGAGCTGTCTTATATGTGACATCCAGATTCCCCACAGTCTGGAAACAACTATTACATATTGTCCTACAGTTTTCCAGACATCCACATTTGTCTGGCAGAAACATATATCATATAGCTGGCACATGCAGATATTCTGCTGACATCTGTGTACTGTGGATGTAGGACATCTACAAGGAGGATACCCTATAGCACGTTTGCAGTGCTGTCTGTAATTGTGTCACACAGATGTTGCTGGACTGTCCCCATACATCTGTAGTATCACTCACCTATTTGTCAGATGGTGGCTCTATGACATTGTACTGGAATGTCGCCCATAGGGGACACACCACAGTAGATAGCAGTGATGGCTGTGGACAAATAGCAACACAGTCTATCACAGCACACAGAGCCATAACTGGTATACTTATGATCATACAAGATTATTAAGCTAATGGCCCTGAGGCCCTCTTAAGTCTAGTTCACACTTTAGCACATGTGTATGCAATTCAGCACCCAATGCCCCAGTCCTACAAGGACAGGGGTGGTATCCCCAGGATATATGTCCTATTAACCATTCACTTATCCAGGTTTCACTAGAAGAGGTGTAAATATGTACTCTGCCTGATGTGGACAGGGTGTCCATTCCACAGGTGGGTGTGTGGGACACACATCTGACCCACCAATAAGTCTGCTGATATCAGGCCAAGTTGAGGGCGTGTGTGTGGGGCTTAATAGAATGGAGCTTGACTTGCAGTTGTGCAGCAGTCCCATCAATGTGGAGTTTGTGATCCCCTTGCATGCCAGACAGAGGGTAACATATGGACTGATAACATATAGACTGAGGCCTAGTTAAGAGCATATATCTATCATGTGCAAGTGGGGAATACTGACAAAGTCTTTGGCTAGGTCAAGGTAGGTAGTGTGCACTGTTTCCCCATCATCCATGGCTTTGATGACTGTGTCATAGAAGTCAACCAAATTTAAGAGACATGATCTCCCCTTGACAAAGCATAACTGTGCGTGATTGAGTGTGTGGAGGTCGCCAATGTCCTTGTTAATGAAGTTCATTATAAACTGTTCTATGGCCTTGCAGATCAACCTAGTTAGATGGATTGGTGGACACCCTACCTTAATGTAAAGGAGTGACAGTGGGTCTCCCCCACTTGGCTGGGACAAAGGCAGTATTCAGGCTTTGGTTGAATACAGTGCCTTCTGGTGCTGCAAGGTCATGCTTGTGGTCATGTAGGATGCATCCTGTGATGTGCTTGGCTCCCATGACAGCTGTATACCATGACTATGAGATGGCACTAATGACCTGTTCCCTATATAAGGAGAAGGGGGTAGGTACTGGGGATGTCCTGATGTACTGATGGGGGGACAGGGCATGAAGCTTACAGTGACTCTGTCAGGCATCATGTATGCTATGCCTTTAGGACTTGTATATCTGGTTTCCTTACTGTTATGTTGCAGACATACTGATTTGAGCTTGTCTGCATGGGACAGGTGTTGGAAGTCATGGATCACCTTTGTGCTATCACTATGGCCTTTCTAGTTAGTGCAGCTGTCTGGATAGGTACATACCAAACAGGGTGTTGTAGTAAATTTTTGGTCTACTGACTGAGGACTACACAGAGGTAATGACCACCTTTTTATGGATACAATCCCTTTACCTATGAGGTGAACCATGCACAAGGCTTTTCTGACCATTGCCGCTATGTGATGGTTGAATGTGACATTGTTATCAACCTGAGTAGCCATGTCTCTCAACACAGGTTGTGTGTTTAGAGGGTCTCTGCTGCTGTGGCAAACAGTTGGGTCATGCCCTTGCCAAATAGTATGATGGTACAGTCTTCTGCATTTAGCTTGAGGCCAGGACCTTGGCACCAGTCCATACTTGATCTAGGACCCTTCTGCAGTGTTTTAACATCATTTGGTGGGTTAATGACAGACAGCACACAACTTACAGTCACCGCAGCCTTGGTCCGTACCTACAAATGTAGGTGGTGGTAGTTAGCATTCATGCCTAGATACATGTGGATTATTTAGGGCAGCAGCTACTCACAGGGCCTCAACATGTATACATATTGCACACACTTAGGCAAGACAGACTAGGGTTGCCACCTTATCAAATGGTCAATGCGGGACACTTTTTGTAGTATCATGAGAGTTGCCAGGACAAACCATACCCTCAGCAAGTGCAAAGGACAGAACTTCTCTTTTTCTAACAATATGACAACTTACTTTTGTAACATTTGCCAAGATTATGATATTTCACATAACATTAAGGTGTTTCTGATGTAAAATGACTGCTTTACGCAACTATTACACAAATGTAGGACATGTTTATTATCTTGCACTTTTGGGATATATGCATTGTTTTAGTTGTTTTCACAGAACACACCTGGCCGAGTATGGACTGCAACTTGCACAGTGGGACAGGTGGTGGCCCTAAAACAGTTACACTGCTGCAAGGGGATACATGAACACACACACATGAACTGCCCTTGTTGAGAGTAGAACACCTACCTGTCTAGTTGTACATACTATAGCGCTACATACATATCGCACAATCCACAGAGCTTATATGTTTTTGTAGTGTCTGTCACTACTATTCAGGTGGATGACATATCCAGGCACTGTAAAGGCTGCCACTGGGGGGTTAACAGGTTTGCACAAGCTGTTAAAATGGTATAACTGCTAAACACACATGGGAAAGACAGCCACACTGATGCAAGGAGATATGCATACCCACACACATACACTCACAGAGTTGCCAGTTTTGAGATTAGATCCCCTACCTATCTATTTATATACACTATAGTACTACATACTTATTGTATGCACCATGGAGCTATTACATTTAAAGAGTGTCTAACTTTGCTTCTAAGGTGGATGTCATCAGTAGCCCCTGAATAGGTTGCCAATGGGGGGTTAACAGGTTAGCACAGGCCCTTAAAATTGTGTAACCATCGCACACACACAGGTAAGACAGCCACACTGCTGAAGGGGGATATACTTACACACACATATACAAGCACTGAGTTGCCAGTTTTGAAATTAGAACCCTACCTACATAGTTGTATATACTACAGTACTATGTACATATTGCATGAGCCACGGTGTTTATGGGTCCAGAGAGTGTGTAATTGTGCTTCTAAGGTGGATGATATCAGCAGGACCTATAACGGAAGCCAATGGGGGTTTCAGAGATAGGCAAAGGCCTTAAAATGCATTGGCATTGCACACACATAGGCAAGACATACACACTGTTGCCAGGAGAAATACTTATACACACACTCACTAAGTTGCTATTGTTGGGAGTAGAACCCCTACCTATCTAGTTGTATATACTTTGTGCTACATACTTATTGCATGTGCGACTGAGCTTATATGTCTGGTGAGTGTCTAACTGTGTTTTTAATGTGGATGACAACAGCAGGCCCTGTAAAGTAAGCCAATGGGGAGTTAACAGGTAGGCACAGGCCTTAAAATGTATTGGCATTGCACACACATAAGCAAGACATACACACTACTGCAAGGGGATATACTTACACACACTCACTCACTCACTGATTTGCCATTGCTGGGATTAAATGCACTTCTTATCTAGTTGTATATAATGCAGTGCTATGTATCTATTGCATGCACCACATAGTTTATGCGTTTGGAGACTGTCTGCTACTGCTGTTGGTGTGGAAGACATCAGCAGCTGCTGAGAGGTAGGCCACTGTTGGGTTGGACACTAGTCACAGGGCTATAAAATGAGTGACCATTGCACAAACATAGGTCTGCTGCGCCTGTGCATACTACTGTATGTGGAATATATACACAAAGACACACGGTGGCTGATGTGAGATTAAAACCCCTACCTACCATTACATACTACAGCTCACAGTGCTAACATCACACACCACTGGTTGCAATTGGTGTACAAGTGGCTGCAGCAATACAGCTCTCTCTCGGATATATATATATATATATATATATATATATATATATATATATATATATATATATATATATATATATATATAAAACACTACAGATCCATATCTATCTTATATGTGCCACATGCTGATAGATAAGGGCATTCATGCCTGATGGGGATAGGGAGAGATAGGTAGGTATACATAGCTGTCTGTATGCACAGAGATATATGGACATCTCAGCTCTATAGTCAGATGTGGCTTCAGACATGGGCTGACATTAGCTAAGTGCAGGAGTATATCCAATGTGACCATTGGTACTTACAAGGGGACTCCATGTCATTCCTAGCATTACTCCAGTCCGGAACTTTGTGTGCTACAGCCAATAGGCTGCTGTAACTGATTACACAGTCCAGTACCTCCCTGATATGATACCCAAGGGATTTCCTGGCTGTGTGCTGCCCATAATATCTGTCTCATATCTAGGGTGTGTATTGAGTGTATTAGACTGCACAGGGTTTTGCATCATATGTCTTGTACATTTTACATAGCAATGTGATTTGCTGGTACATCAGTGGCAGATCATTATAGAATGATGTGAGGAACTGCTGACAGATATTTGGGTTACTGACTCCATACATTGCTGCAAACCCATGCTACTGCATGGACTGTTCTATTCTGCACTTTCTACATTTGTCTGGCCAGTAGTTCCCCCTTCGCCTTATATGTGTGCCTTTGTCCTGCCCTGCTCCAGTTCCTGGCTTTCTGCACAGTTGCTGCTGCATGTAGTTATAGGTATGCTGTGACTGGGATATATGATGTAACACCACACACAGGGTTACGGAGTTCACACCTCTGACTGTCCCTGTTTTGCAGGAAGTCCAGCCTTGCACCCTATATGTCTGCTCTGGTCCACAGATGGTTTGTGTTGTACTGTTATTATAAGGCTACATGGTGCCCATAACTCAACCTCTTAGAGGCAGATATTTGGTCAAAGTCATATATAAATGTGGGACACAGACACAGTCACAAACATAGTGACAAGTTTTTAACTCATTAACCCCGAGTACTTTCTCAGGGTGCCTTTGTGCTTACATCTGAGTGCTGTCTGAGATGCTAGAACATGTATGCTGTTCCACCCGAGTGCCTTCCACAAGCGCTGGTAACTTTGCAAATAGGTTTTAGCTCCACTGCTAAAAATTAAGTTGAAAAAGTACCTGAACTTTCTCAGGTACTTTCTTAACTTAGTTTTCAGTGTGGAATAACATCAGGTTAATGTTTAAGTTTTATGAGAAAATCGGCTTGCCATGCACTGTGTATCTGCTTGTGATCACAACAAGCCAATTCTGTATGTGTTCCAGGAAGCAAGTGGTGGCAGCCAATTGGGTTCTTGCAATCCAAGCCATCACTTGCCTAACACTTCCACCCCCAGGCATAAGTTTTCTTTGTTCTGTCACAATAAATAGAGGGTCCTCCAGTAGCAATTCCCTTTCTTTTTCAGTGATCTGCTATATTGCAACTGGATCCTTCTATCTATTGTGACAGAACGTTACTGTGCACCATTTCGGTAGACCAGAAATAATTCATCCTGCATCTGAGAATACATCCAGAAACCCTGAAAGACAAGTACCATACAGCTGCAATGGAAATCTTCCTTAGATCCACAATAGGGTAAGGTAAGTGTCCACTGCGGAGAATTGCACCCCTTAATGCCCAGCAATCATTCAGACAACATATGTTAACATATCTTACTCTGACAATCTCCCATTGTTTCCAGCCATTTATTGTCTAAATGTTCTTCACTTACTGTGTTGAATACATTCTTTTACAACTACTCACATAGCCCGATTATTAATGTGGTTTGGTTTACTCCTCTAATTTTAATCCATTCACTGAGGAATTACTTTAAGGCTGTAGATCAGGTAATTAGCTTAATGTGAACTGGTATTTGTTGTAAAACACCCTGTTCCACCACATCCAACTTCACACTCTTATGAGGGGTGATTTTTAATGTTGGTACATGCCACCATCTAGATTATTAATTCATTTAACTGACTTTTGCCACCTCGTTTAGTTTTGACGATTTGATTTAACATTGATATATGTATACTTGTTCCTCAATTTAATATGTACTCTTTTAAACTTTAAGCCACATTTTGGCACCATTGGTTTTAAAGTGATTTTTTACAAGAATGTCAATCAAAGCTGGGGATATAAATCTAATTTGAACACCCCTTACATGTTTCATCTAAACATGCCTACTTAGTGTTGTTTGTATGCAGCAGCTATCGTTTATTTATTCAGCAGTGAGTGATGCTTATCTGCCATAGCTGACCTATTCATTTAAATAAAATAAAACTAAAAGAATTTAAATTTAAGTGGTTTATTTTTTGGTTATTGTGTGTATGATAAGTATGGGTAGTGAAATTAAATCTTGGACTGATTTTTTGAAGCAGCACTTTATATCAACAATGTTTTTTCTGACCCTGGAGTGCAATCAAGGTAACTTCCCGATTCCTGATTTTGATGAGTGGTGCAAACTGCTTTCAACATTTCAGTTACAAACTTGGATATTTGTTTTATCACCCATCAGAGTTTTGGGATTACAATTGTCTCAGCAAGATTGCATTTATTTATACATCCTTTAGTCCCTCATTAATGTTGGCTTGAACAAGTGGGCGTAGAGTGTGATTGAACCCTCTGCCAAATTCAATGTAGCGTACAAAGATGCATCTGTTGGAGCTCATGTAAGTAGTGCTGCCTGTGTATCAGATTTGCAGTGCATTTGTAATTGTCATGCAGAGTTTAGGAGTGGACCGACATTCCACTGTAATGCCTTGCTGTTTATTGTAAGAGTTTAGCTTTCATGTGCTGAATGTGACTTTTACAAAACTCCTCAAAACATTTTAGTTTGTAATGAAATCCTTCCCAGAAAAAAAAAAACTGTTGTACGTTAGCATCTGCATCTGTAGATCTCCCGATGCTTCTGCGTTTGTAATTTAGATTTGTTTTCTTTTGCAATTTTAAATTAGGCTTGTGATTGCATTGTCATGTCTTCCTAACTACCAGGTAGGGTCTGCATCTTGTGAGTCCCCAGAGGCCATGTAGAAGACATTGAATGTGTTTGCATAAGCAATATTTTAGCCATTTTAATGGATGTTTATCCGGTTCTTTATTTATGTTTCAAGGCTGTGACTGAAAACATAAATACTTTTCATTTCTGAGACTGGGACAAATCTCTGGTATTGCTAAAGCATTTGAATGGGTAAGGAAATCGGGCAATGTTCACCCTAGTTAGAGAACTTTGCTATGTGGTGGTTAAGGTTTTAATTTCCCAGTTCCCCAAAGTTCTAACTTCTGTTTATGTTTCCTGTATGTCATCTAGACCTCTTAACTGCTCATACTTTGGAGGAACGCTCCTGTTTTGGGGCCTGATTTTACCCTTGCACATAACATATTTTTGCAAATATGTCCCTATTTTCAGGCTTGATTTACCCTTCACACAATTTTATTTTTGAAGATGAGAGAAGACAAAGCTCCACTACATGACCAGCATCCCCCTGGCACTAATAATTTAAAGAAAGGACACATGCCTTACATATCCCTTTTTCAGGAGCTAAAGATGATTGGTATCCAACTTTCCTATTAAGAGTGGAAATTCATCCCTGGTTTGGCACCTATGTCTGTAATGGACACGTAACCTGTAAATGGGTCATCTCCCAAACCCCTGCTTACACTTATCAAGGGTATCAGAACCTATTAACCTAAATGGTACATGTATACTTTATTTTTAACCCCAATGAGTTAAGTTGCTGTTGCACTATCTGGCAGTTATTAGTCCACATCTTTTGTATTAATTCCAAACAGTGAGATGACCATTGTCCCGTAGGAGTGTTGTCTGTCTTAAAATGGAATGGTCTCTGTCCATTATGAACTTTTCTGCCATTCACCCATTCTCATTGGTGGTATAATGACTAGCTTCCACGTGCCCTCTATTTGGATTATCCAAGAAGTTAGCTAATGAGCGTTAACACCAAATTATTATTGTAATGCTTGGAGCTCCTTAACATGTATTGAGGATACCTGCTGTGAAAGTACTACCTCATCTACTGAAATTTCAGCTCAAACCTCACTGAGAGGCTGTAATACCAGATTTCTATCTGCTTCCTCTTATGCATAGAGCAAGTATTACTCTCTATATGTCATGGTAAGGCCTCATTGTAATAACATTGTAGAGACTGTATTTTGCCTCATAACTGACAACCCAAGCATATTAATAGCTATCACTCAGCTTTCTTGCAGTAATGAAAGGTCCCTCTCATTCTGACTGTAGCTTATAATCTTAAACAGGACTAAGCACCACTACCATTTGAGTTTATACTCTAAGGGGCTCTTGCTGTCCTACAATACCAAAACTTTTGCTGCTGCTGTTTCTGTGTTATATGCTTCTGTAACAACTCTTTCCTTAGTTGTCTTCTTCAAACCTTTTTTTGTTTTTCTTTTGTTTTTTTTCATTTCTCAAAGTCTTTGGGGTTTCAAATACCATAATTGGAATGGACCCCACTATTAAGTAAAAGTATGATTAAAGTTCATGAAATTAGTATTGTTACAATCTTTGTTAGCCAGAAGCGTTCTTCTCAACACCCACAATGTTCCCAGAATTGAATACTCCTGCAGTTCATAGAGTTACATGTATCTGTAACATCTCAAAGTACAATTGCCAATTGTTTTTATAAGACCCATTGCTCCCACTACTATTGGAACTGTCTGGGTATCCTCCTTCCACGTTGCCCTTGTTTCTGCCTGCATACCCTGCTATTGTATGACTTTGTGTCTCTCTGTATACGTAAGACACTGTAGTCACTAGGTGTAGCAATTTCAATCAGCAGTGCTACTTTTTGTCTTTTCATGGAATACTACATCTGGTTTTCTCGCATCTATTTATGAACTGTTGGCAATGGGTGATACACAATCCCCAATACAACAGTCTTGCCACATTATTATTCCTTTCAATATACAGTCCTTCTACCATTAGTATATTATAGCCAGCAATATGTGTGACTGTTTCCAATTCTGTTTTACAAAGGTTACAGTAGTCTGCTTCTCCCACGTGTTCAATAGACTTACTAAACCAAAGTGTGCGTACTCGACTATGTCAGGCCACCAATATTAACTTTTGTCTTTTGGTTTAAATGTGAGGTCAGCAGATATGTATGCAGTCCTACAATTGCAGATCTATACATGTAATCAATTTCAAGGAGGCCTGTACTTCCCTCAGAATGAGGAATGTATAGTCTTGGTTATACATAGCATTCATCAGACTTATCAGTCAGTACAATGCCCCCTTTGGTATGTACCTAAACATACAGAGCATTGTCAGACCCCACCCTGATGGACCTCCTGCATATCCACAAAACAGGCAGCACCAGAACTACCCGTTCTAAAGACTTAAACCTTGCTTGTGATATGAATATGCTCTATGCTGCCCCTGTCCTAATGAACATTCAGTCCACGACCCTGTCCAAACTACAACAAACATACCACAAAATAGCAAGGTTCATCACCAACTCTCACCACTGTCTTGCACTCAGCTCCCTCCAATGGCTTGAACCCCGCCCCCCAACTACTCCTTTTATCACAATTTCAAATCATGCACTCTGTACTAAACAAACCATCCTCCTGCCCAGGTCTCTACTCCCTGGTATCCACCCACACTCCTTCTAATACCCTCCACACCTCAAGCCAGCAGCTTCTTGACATCTGCAAACAATAGAAAACTGTGGGCAAACTACTCTAAAAATGTTCTGTAGCCAAACCTCGGAATAAACTTCCTTTAAACATATGCTGTATGTACAATACTGCAATTTTTTTTGTAACTGGAGATGTTTTCTGTTTTTTATCTGTATTGAAATAGTATTATTCTTGTAGTGTAAATCTGTACAATGCTGTATTTTGTTTTTGTAACTGGAGCTTTTCTCTTCGGGTCTCCACTGAAAATGGGCTACAAGCCCAGCTGGACTAACCTGGTTAACAAATGTCAATAAATAAATAAATAAATAAATAAATAAATAATTAGGACTTGCTGGAGAGAAAACTAATATATCTGTGCTTATAAGTAAGAGTCCTTTGGGGCACTTTACTAAGAGCTATAAAATACTGTTGTAGAGATTGGGGATGTGCAAGTGATACATCTAATGCTGAATGTAATCTATTTCCCCATTAATCCCTAGATCCCTATTAATCGCATAAGCTGAAAATCATAGTAGCTGCACACTACAGTGACTGGTTTGTATTTGTCATGTGAATGTTTGAATAACTATTTTTGACTACTTTTAATTAATAAAATAAAACAAACCAGGCTAGGCAGAGAAGTACAAACATCAATTTTAATAAAATTATAAAACAAAAGACTATTAAAACAGAATAAGTGCTTTCATACATGAAGATACTTAATCAGATCCAATACTTTTAATTAATGTTTCATTTTATTTGTATTCTTGTAAAGAAACTGTGTCATGGAGTTCTAGATTTTGAGGTAAAGAGCAGTACATTTTTTTAGGGTTTAGTAGTAGTGGTGAATTATTTAGCCATGTTTCAATCCATAAGAAAGATTTTGTGTAAGCTCATGGAGTTTAGAGAGAGATTTGGCAAAGTAGATTACAGCTGAATCAGCAGCATATTAAACTAGGGTAGCATTTGTTGTAGCAGTGTATAGGTCATTGATGAATATGTTGAAAAGTATGGGGTCTACTATAGATCCTTGTAACCAATAGTTACTGGCAATGTCAGAACGTTAGAATGTTAATTGCAACTGTTTTCAAGCTGAAGACATTTTCTGGTTTTGACAAATGAATTATTTCTCCACCATTTGTGCATGCAACAATTCCTTTATGTGCACAATCAGCTCAGTGCATTGCTGAGTTGTGCTTTTGAGATTACAAACATAACTAAAAAGCCTTGTGATTATCTTTTGGCTTGGGTAGCTACTTTAGCCTCATATTTGGCTTTGTGGCAAATGTTTCATTTTAGTGCATGTGTATACTCGGATATACTTCTGAAGGGGTCATCGGCAGGAATGTGTCATTTTGGTTCTTGTGCACACTTGGAAGAGCTGCTGAAGGGTTTATTGATGATAATGTTGCATTCTAGTGCTTGTGTATAGTAGGATAGACTGCATAAGGGGTCACTGGGGAGATGTTTAATGTTGGTTCTTGTGCATACTCACACATCAGATAAACAAGGTATGTACTAACCATAATAATCCATCTGTGTTGTTCATTGTTTTCATTCTTCCTCTACTACTTAACCTCTGAACCCCCAGATTGTTGCATCCTGTATATATATATATATATATATATATATATATATATATATATATATATATATATATATACACATATGTGTGGATATGGATACACACATGTACATAATGTACTTAATTTTGGTGATTGTGCATATCTCAATATTTTCCTGAAGGGGTCATTTGGTTGAATGTTTCATTTTGGGGCATGTGTATAACATGTACTAATGAAGATGTTGATAGGGGAAATAATTAATTTGTGTACTGGAGAAGTGCTTGTGCATACATGGTCAGACTGCTGAAGTGATTGGTGGGCAAAACAGTTAATTGTGTCATCTTGGCATTTATCCATACACAACACAGACAACTGATTCACTGGCTTACTGCAAGGTGCCATACCATGTTGTATCAGCTCATCTATTTTTTAGAATGTTGTAGTACAGATACGGTGTAACAAGCATAGGTTATCTTTAGCTCAGGTATCGGTTACAGTTATTATATTTTTTTGTTTATGTATCCAGCTGACTACTACCAGCATGCAGATACCATATATTTTGGCCATTTGTCTGGCTTTGTCAGTCATGTGTGGAAAGTAGGTTGGAGGAGAAGGGCTCAGTAATATAAAAGTGTTGTATTATTTCTACTGAATTATAAAATTATACTATTTCTACTGACTTATAATGAATGCCTACTCAAAAGGTTATGTGCAGCAATTATCACATGTATCTGAACATGCATAACTTTCAAGTGATAAAATGCAGCTCATTATCACATTAACAATAAGTGCAGTTCCACTATAGCACTAAGTCATTATCACGTTTCAGGAAAAACTCTCAGCAGCTGTCACTGTTGAGTAGAGGTCTTTATCACATTGATGAATGCACAAGCCAGATTTTGGTTTTTGTCTATTGTGGATTCATTTCAAGCCCCCCCACCAGTGTCTTTATATCATTTTTACAATTTCTTTGATACACGGTAAAGTTGTCTTTGTGGTTATATGGTTCCCAGAAGAGACCAAACTGTATATAAATGTCTTGGAGAAGAGAATGGTCTTTTTAGAGTTCCAGGCCTTTCAGAACTCCTTCCACTAGGGATAATTTCTATCCAAACGGACAATATGTCAGTGGCTTGGTACATCAACAAACACGTCTTTTCACATGCTGTCATGGTTTAGCTCTCCACAAACTCTCCCTCCTTCTGGTGTAGTGAATGTATGTAGGTCAGGGCAAGAGGCTTTACAATAGCTCCCTCCTTTGACTCCTTATGGCCATTGCCGAAAGAACACATGTAAATGGAAAAGGAAGAGGTAAGGCAGAGTGCTGGCATTGCATGCGATTGGGAGCTATTGCTGCTACCAGCAGTCTGAGTGGGCAGCCAACACAGGTATGGGACACTTCAGATGGCCACCAGCTGAAACCCAATGCCTGTCCTTGGCATATTAGTGGAGTGGTGATCCTTACCCTGCTTTTTCTCTTTACATGTGCCCTTTATGTGCCCCCTTATCAGTCATTGTGTGCAATTTGGGGTTTTCATAGCTGGTAGGTATGTACTTCTGCAGCATCACTCATTGTGTGTCATTTGGTGTTTGTAGGTGTGTACCTCTGCATCATCACCAGTTATGTACCTTATCAAAAGAATAATGCCCCTGTGGATAGGAGTGAAGATATGGATAAGCTAACCAGGTAATCTGATATATACATATGATATAGTCTTCAAATACATCTCTCCAACATCAGTAGTAACCTGTTTGCATTTCTTTCCTGTGCAGGTGCATCCTTCTTGTGGCAGTGACATGGCTTCATGAGCAGCAGAATGACAAGTGAGAGTGTGGGCGTGTGGCCATTCTTACATTCACTGGGCTACCAGCCATGCCTCCAGAAGTGAAAACCTCTACAACTTGAGCTTCCCGACATCTAGTGTGAAGGTATACTGGATTGCAAGAAGAGGTATGCATTGGAGCGGACTCCTGCACTTGTTGGAAGAGAAGTGTTCCATCTACCCTGAGCCTGACATTCTTGTGCTGCATATTGGCGGGAATGATGTCATCACTCACCCACTTGGAAGACTACGGTTTCAAATCAGAAAATTTTTGAACACTTGATGCCGTGGTGGCCACACTGTCATTTTGTGTGGTCTGACATAATTCCTAGTCAGATATGGAAAACAGCAAACAGTCAATGAGCAATGCACAAGACCAGACATTTACAGAATGGGTTCATGCATAGCTTGATGCACAGGGTCGGTAGATCAACAATCTACCATGACAACATCACTGCAGAAGATGTCCACCTTTTCAGAAGCGATGGCTTTCACCTAACTGAGGATGGTACTGCATTGTTCTTGACTGACCTCCACCATGGCGTGATGACAGCTATGCACAATATATTGGTAACATGCAGCTAGTGAGACCAATTGGAAAACAGCCATAACCAAGTAGAACCAGTATGGTAAGAAAGTCTATGAACACTGTTGTTCACTACTAATGACACAGGAAAAGAACTGCTAGGGAACTTGTAAACATGCTGAGTAGCACTTCAATTTCAGATCGCAAAAGAACTATTTGTATGCTGTGCACAGATACCGATAACCGTGTATCTGTGTTATGCATGTGTTATGTGTGAATCGTGTTATGCAAATTATGATGTCTTTCTTAGTTTGGCAAATAACTGTGGAAGGTAGATGGTGAACATGCTGAATAAGATCTGTTTGAGGAGAGTGCCATGTAAAAGAGAATATGTCAATAACTATCCTGCACACATATCACAGTTTGGTTACAATTATGGTTGAGAGTTATGATTTCTTTTCCTATTGTGCTAAATAACTTTGTCAGGGAACATGTCATCAGGGCAAATAATACCTCATTTGACGGCAGTATTATTAGTTACAGGATGGAAAAAGAACTGTATCTGTATGCCTGACAAATGTACAGATATCACATTATGTTTAGGACTTCGGTTATGAGAATTATGATATTGTTTCATATTTGGTGAATAACTTTGTCGGCGAACATGTCAGCATGCTAAGTAGTAGCTCATTTTGAAGACACTATTAGTACTTGGAAGATATAAAAAGAACTGTATCTGTATGCTGTGCACATGTCTAGATATCACAATTTTTAATAAACTCTGTGGATTGTACACAAGTCATCTGCCTCTCGTGGTTGCTGTTGTCAACATTTGCTGTTTTTCCCAGATATCACAGTTTGTTTGGGAACATGGTTATGAGAATTATTAATTTTTGCATATTTTGCTAAATAACTTTATAAGGGAACATGTCATCAGGGTAAGTAATACCTCATTTTGAAGGTAATATTAGTAGTTACCAGTTGAAAAAGAACTGTGTCTGTATGCTGGACAAATATACAGATTATAATATTTTGTTTAAGACTAAGGCTGTGGAAATTATGATTTTTTTCATATTTTGGTAAATAACTTTGCATCTAATTGTGCCAAGTGATACCTCATTTTGAAGACAGTGTTAGTCCTTAAAATATGATAAAAGAACTGTGTCTATATGCTGTACAATGTACAGATATCAATTTGTTTAGGACTTAGGTTATGGAAATTATTAATTTTTTCATATTTTGGTAAATAACTTTGTTGGGAGCAAGTAATTGTGTTGGTAATACCTCATTTTAAAGACAGTGTTAGTCCTTATAACATAGTAAAAGAACTATGCCTGTGAGCTGTACACATGTACAGATATCACAGTTTGTTTAGGATGCAGGTTATGGAAGTTATGATTTTTTTTTCATATTTTGGTTAATAACTTAGCTAGGGAGCATGTAATTGTGCCAAGTGATACCTCATTTTGAAGACAGTGTTTGTCCTTACAACATGATAAAAGAACTGCATCTGTATGTTGTGCACATGTACAGATATCACAGTTTGTTTAGGACTAAGGTCATGAAAATTATTAATTTTTTTCATATTTTGGTAAATAACTTTGCAAGGGAGCATGTCAATGTGCTAAGTAATACCTCATTTTGAAGACAGTATTAACCGTTACAAAGTGGTAAAAGAACTGTGTCTGTATGCTGTACACATGTACAGATATCAGAGTTTGTTTATGACTTAGGTTATGGAAATTATGATTTATTTCATATTTTGGAAAATAACTTTGCAAGGGAGCATGTCAATGTCCCAAGTAATATCTCATTTTGACTACAGTATTATTACATATAACATGGTAAAAGAACTGTGTCTGTATGCAGTACACATGTACTGATATCACAGTTTGTTTATTCTTGTAGGATTATGAAAATTATACATTTGCAATATGTATCATTTTTATGCCCATATCTTTGCAAGGGAGCATGGTGATGACACATATGATGTATCATTTTGAAGCTGACATTGAGCCACAAAACTTTTACACTGATATGTAGTCTCTCCCCTGGATTCTGCAAGCCTTGCAAAGCATGCAGGATTAGTGCAGGAGCTCTAGCAGGCAATGTGTCTGCCGTGCGATCCAGGAATGGCCAGTAGGGGTGTCCACGAGCGCTCCTGCACTAATCCTGCATGGACTCAGCCCTTGTATGCAAATTACCCCATTTGCAGGAGAAATCCATGCAAATGAGGGGAATTTGTGATCCAGGAAGCTGGAAACCAGCCGTGCAGGACTAGTGTAATCTACAGAAATGTACTCGGTTAGTAACCGAGTACATTTCTGCAAATTCCAAAACGGAGTCATGACAGCTCCAAATAACGGGTGCATATCATTCAGGAACCATGCCAATGGCCAAATATAAGGCCATTGGCATTGAAAACAGTTTAGAAAATAAAAACAATCAACTTTTATTTTTTTTTAGCCGATCTTTGGCACACAAACAGGATTGGGGGAAAATAAGAAAATAAACCTAAAATAAGCATTCTAACTAAAATCACTATTCTGCCATTAAAGTCAATGTCAGGCAGAAGACAACATGACCAGTGAGTAGTGGTTGCTAAGGGGGGAGGCTCAGTGTGAGACATGTAACTATGCATTAGCAGGCAATCCTATGCAAATGAGGGTAATGATAGTGAATCATAGATTTCCCCAGCATGCTAGTCAGCTCCCAACAGTGTAAGAGCAGGAATAGCTTGCTGCAAGCCTAGGAGTTAGCTGACATCATAGTGGGTGTGTCAGGCATACTGTAAGTGGATTGGAGCCCTGTGGCTCAGGTTTGCTCCTAGCTTAGCACAGCTAGGCAAGGGGGTGTGTCTGAGTCTGCCTAGCACTCTTTGCATTGCCTAAGCGGGTGTGCATGCCGCGCACCGGGTTTTAAAGAAAAAAAAGGTAAACCAGGAAATAGCAGCTCTGTGCACATTTGAGCACTGTGTTTGAAGTGGTGCACCCCTGGGTTTAAACAGGAAGGCAATGGGAAGGGAAACCAGTAGTAGGAAGTTAATCAAGGGGAACTAGCATAGCTGGCAGGTGAAATGTATCAGAATCAGCCAATTACACAGACAGCAGACCAGCCCAACCCAGAACACTACTATAAACTATGCAAACACCTTTCCCTCTGGTTTTTCCCATACTCTACACCACCGATGTATATAAGTGGGCAATTTTTAACAAACAAAACTGCAACATGATAGGGGCTGCAGCAGGCATCATACAACAGCATGTGTAAGAGGCTGAGGATGGGAATGCTGCTGATCAACCCACAGTAAAGAGACGGAGAAGAGTGTACAGACCCACGGTAACCTACCAGGGGCTACATGAGCTGGAGATGGTGGAGCACTATAGGGTGGACATGGACCTCCTTCCAGAAAATTGTTGAGCTGTGCCAGCCACACCTGACACACCAAACTGACCAAGGGGAACCCATCCCAGTGGATACCATGGTATGTCTAGGCCTAGGAATACTAGCCACAGGTACCTCCCAAAGCTCAACTGGGGATATCATGGGGACCTCACAGGCATCAGCACCCAGAGTATTCCACCAGTTCCTGGATGCCATGTCAGCACATGCCACTGAGCACATATATTTTCTCAACACCCGTGAGGTGTTGGCCAGCAATATGCATCTCTTCCACCAAATAGCAGAATACCCTGAGGTAGTGGGTGCTATAGACTGCATGCACATATGCATCAAAGCACCACCCGGTGATCAGAGTAGGGCCTACATCAACCACAGGGGCCTCCCCTCCATCAACTGCCAGGTCATGTGTGATGCCCAGGGCATTATAATGACTGTGTGTGCTGGCTGCCCTGGAAGCTATCACAATTCCCACACCTGGCATCTGACACAGCTGTACCAGAGATTTGCCAGTGGGGACATCCTCTACTGTCACCTAGTGGGGGATGCTTGTTACACACTGGAGCCGTGGCTGATGTCAACCATCAGAAATGCACACACACCTGAACAGGAATGCCATGATGAGGCACAGGCACAGACCAGACTTATAATAGAGCTTGTGTTTGGGATTCGCAAGTCACGGTTCTGGTGCCTGGACACATCCGGTGGAGTCTTGCAGTACTCACCAGCTACATGTACTCAAATTGTTATGGTATGTGTCATGCTACACAATATGATCCTCTGTAAACTGCTGCAGCAGGAACAGGATGGGGCAGGGCCACACAGCCCCCTACCAATGCCAAGGCCTGCACAGGCACAGAGGGACTCAGAGTAGGAACAACCTGAGCCTGCTGCAGTAGGCAGATGGAGGTGTGCCCAGTATGCCCTGGCCTTGGCAAAGAGGCAACACATAGCACATACACTGTCACAGTAGGGACCTAGGGAATGATACACATTGACCCCTGCATATTGTGGAAATAGAACATGTCACCAGGTTGATTGGGACAGCACTGGGATTGTGTGATCTGCCGCTATTACCTTGCAAACATAATTTACTGCAGTTTTATGGGAACATGGGTGTGTTGGGGGTAGGGGACTCTAGCAATGACAGTCAAGTATCTGTCCTATGACCCCACTGTTTGTAATCCCCTCACATAGTGCAGTGGGTTTTGCTGGCTTGGGGTCCACTGCATATTATGGGGTGGCTAGTATGGGACAGAGTGTTCATGTTGTCCACATAGCTGTCAGTTGTCTGCAGCTATCCTGGTAGCCCACTCTGTTCACTTGCATACACGCAGCAGGTCCATACCTATGCTACCATAAGTGTACTACCCCATACATTTGTTGTAACGAAGAGTGACTAACCTTGTGCCTGCAGCAGTTGATATAACAGTGCTTCAGGGCTGACTCTGTTGGATACACACAGTACACAGCCAGTACATGTTACGGTACAGGTTGTGTGTTGTGGCTGACATCCTTTTTAGTATGTATGTGAGTCAGAGTGAGGTGTCAGTCCCTAGTCCCTAGGATGTCAGTGCATATGCCATGTGTAGCCTCTTTATCAAGGTCAGGGCATAATGGGCATGCCTATGTCTGCCTATAGGGACTTGATCAGGAGGTTCCTCCTCCGAGTCCCCATGTGGCTCTGAGGACCTTGGCACTGGTGGGGGGATGTGTGTCTCCTCCCTGTGATGTTCCTGCTGCAGCTGTTTCCACAGGATCATATTGTGTAGCATGGCACATACTGTGAGCATGTGTGCACATGTGGCTGGAGAGTACTGCAGGGCTCCAACAGATATATTGAGGCAGCAAATATGAGACTTGAGCAGCCCAAACACACATTCTATGATGTTCCTAGTTTGTGTGTGTGTCTCATTATGGCATTCTTCAGTAGTTGTGTGTACATTTCTGATGGGTGTTATCATCCACTGTTCCAGAGCATAACTAGCATCCCCCAGTAGATGGCCATATTGGATGTCCCCCCTGGCACACATCTGGTACAACTGTGATGCGTGCCAGATGTGGGAGTCGTGATAACTGCCAGGGCTGCCAGCACACATTCATGATAATGCCTTGGGTATTGCACATGGCCTGGCAGTTAATGGAGTGATACCCCTTGCGGTTGATGTAGACTCTACCCTCTTCACCAGGTGGTGCTTTGATGTGCACATGAGTGCAGTCTATGGCACCCACCAATTTCTTTTGCTGACATGCAATAAATATTTTATATTTGTATCAGCACCACAGTTTGCTGGCTTACTTTTTGCTTTCTACATTGTGGTTGAAGCCGTGCCATTGCCTAATGTGCAGGGACCTTCTTTTACTATTACTGCCAACACAGTTCTAACCCTAGCATGGGTTGTATCTGTAGACACAGTGGCCCTTTTTACTATTCGGTAACCACAGCTCATTTGCATATACCTACTATACCCTGGATACTTCACTACTGCAGGGCCTGCCTCTTTAGCAACCATTGTACACCATGCATACAGGGCACTATCATGCATTATATTTGCAAATGTCTTATTTTTGGTTTTTCAACTATGTCATTTTTTTTTTTTTTTTGCTTAACGGCATGTTTGGACATTGCTACATGCTGTACAAACGTAATATATGTATTAAAAAAAATCATAGTTATTATTTATGTACATTGCTTTTTGGACTCACTGGCCATAGTTTTGGCCATTTGCATGCCTAGAGTACAGGATCCAACCTTCCTTTTGTGGTTTTACAGCTCCTATTTAAAATTTACATTCCAGTACATGGTTTCTTTCTGTGTACATTTCTGATACCAACACGACACCTTCACAGGTGACTTTCTGCTTATTGGATCACAAATCACTCTTCTTTGCATGGATTTTACCAGCTTATAAGGTGATTTGCATTTCAAGGACACTTCCTTGTTTGCACGCTTGTGCATGCCCCTCTGCTCTCTTTATTGGATTGCTCGACAGCCTTTTTCCATGTTGGGGCCATGCTACTATGCCTACAGAGGAAGTCACTCCATGTAGGCTTTATTGAATTTCCCCCTTTGTGTGAAAGCGCTTACCTGCTCTATCTATATTAAAGTTCAGTATGTTTTACTTGTTTGCATTTTGAGTTTTTGTTTTTAAGTGTTTTTATTTTAGCTGCCCTCTGCTGTGTTTCTGTTGCCATTATTTTTACACTCTATACTTTTACTTTCTCTGTATGGTTTATTACTGGTGGGGATTTTTATTCTACTCTATACTGTGAAAGTAATCTAAGGAAATAATTTAGGTACTCATGACTGATGTTAGAACTCACATGCAGGTTAAACAACTGTAACAATTTCATTGCCTTATGTGTATGAAAGAAACAATGATGAAGTTGTAATGGCAAAGTACATACTTTTGACAATGGGGAAATGAGAGGAAGTAGGGAACCTGTAAAATTATTGCAATAATAGTATTAATTCATGAAAAAGGCATTTATGGCAGCAACCCGCATGCTACAAATGATAGAAAGTCTGACTGCTCATACATGCTGTGTATGTTTGTAGCGCAATCCAGAAGGACATGACACATTTATAAAACTTTTACTTTGACCAGCATTTCAACAGAATAGTGTTCTGCTGTTCATACTTACAGGTGGCTAGCTGTAGCAGATGTATGATGTACTTAACTTGCAAAATGAGGGGGTGTGGTCATGTAACATATACTAACATGTACATAAAGCAAAAACAGAACTTGTGTTTAGTCGGTCCCTTGACAACTGGGTAGGGTATGTAGTAATGTCAGTACATCCCCATGCATATGATGTATGTATGAGTGATAGAAATTCCATAAATGGATAGGTAGCTCATACAAGACTTAGTCCAAATAAACTTACATGCCAGCAATATTGTATTATGACATCACCTACACAGGAAATGTATTACCTGTCATATTATAACTATTTCAGCACAAAGCATCTGTTTGAGTGTAATCAATCACATTATGTGTGTCCTTCCAGCTACAACTGCCACACCATGCACATTGAAATACAAAAGTTTATCAAAGTACACCTGTGCATGCATTATCACATCATATTGTACATCACATTTATCACCCTAAGTGATCCTTGCTCAACATGTTAGTAATACTTATAAGACAGTACAGTAACAAAAATCACAACCAGATGAACTTGTTGAAACTTTACATTTCACATACACCAGCTGTACACTGGCTTCTAACAAATGTTGTCATCTGTGTGTAGGTCAATCACTCCATTGTGCAAACATTGGCAAAGCTAATATTCCAGAGGCTGAATTTATTACTTTTTGACACAGAAGAACAAATGACAAGAACTATCTCAGAACATTGATTACTTAATGTGCTTTGTGCTCAATGGCATGCATTTAATGCATTATTATACTGTGTATGCTTATAAAGAACTACAGCTATGACTACAATAACATCAACTATATCAACTACACACCACAAAACCACAAGAAAGTATCATGACACAGGACTATAACAGGAAAATTGCAGCATAGAATGCATCAAGAACTTATGAATAAGCTCTATATTGTGAACAAAATAATAAAAGGCAAATGTCATTATGGCGTGCAATGCACATCAGTATTTTTGTTGAAACAAATAATGTCTGTAAACATTTTCTGGCATATTCAGCAGTTAACATTTTGCCAGATGCAAACACATGCCTGACATCAGAGGTCAGAGAGAGGTGAATTAACCCATAACTCCACAGAAAGAAGCATATCTGCTGTTCCAGAAGAACAGACTTGAAGGGATTCCTTTGTATCACTTTGAAATGGTTATGGATCCCCTAACATGGAGCCAGAGACATAAAAAAGTGGCCCTACTACTGTGCCATATCACCAGTCTTTGGCTAAGCAACCCCATCTGTCACAGCTGTCTGACAAATATACCTTACCAGATTCAACCCCTTCATATCATGTTCCACACATCTGTGGATCAAATGCATTTGCCAAAAAATAACACACTTCAAGATGTGAACTAAGAAAGGCTTTTGATGGTCATTTATCCAATACAAATTTTTCTGAGGGATCAAATGTATTTAGCAATATTACTGTTGTGATTTAACAATATCACTGTTGGATGGATGTCAAAGCAAGGTGAGGCCGATGCCAATGAGGAGATGAAACCTTTACACACAACGAATTCTGCAACAAGCGTTACTTTATTGACCTAGGTTTTTCATTCAACTTCTTCAGAATACATACTATCATTGCAACTCGCCCATTTTATACATTGTCAATTATTGAATAATTGCTCAATTAACAGCCTAATTTCCCACCAAAAATTCTTAAAAAGGAAATGGCATTGTTAAAAATCACTATATTTAAACACAAAACATTGTTCATTACTAACTTATATACATAGATTCCTAAGGAATTATATGCATTTGTGCCTTAAAAACTACTAATTAAATATCCAAATAATCAATTTGTTAATTTTAAAAAATGCTTATTTTGTAAATACATGTATTGAATCCTTATTAATGAATAGTCTATCTGATATATATTAATAATGTATACCTGTTGAAAATGTGAATACATTCAATTATAACCTATATTATGTTAAATATTCCTTATGAATGTATTATATATAATTTAATGTATATAAAATGAAGATGTGTAAATAGTATACATGATTACCGCCAGTATAAACAATATATCATAATGAAATAAATGATGTACGATTCTTATTTATATAAATACAATTGATATATATATTGTTATGTACATATGGTATGCAATCCAATTTTTATTAAATCAACTATTCGAATATGTTTTACTGTAAATTATTTTAATGTATTCAATTAATCATTTGTGCAAATATAAACAATATATTGAAACAAAAATATAATATTAAAATTAAAATTGAATCCACTGAAAATGTTTGTATATTTAAGTACAATAATATACATGTACATTAACAATTATAATTGTGCATGTATTTGTAATATTGTAATGGACACCATGTATCATTTATTGTATATTCTATTCAGTTTTAATAATGGCATGATAGTCATATATTCATTTATACGAGTTGAATTTGCCATTTTAATTCTTCCATATCTAAATGATACGTAGTTATTCTACCTTGTGGATCCTGTTTGATTTGACTGACAACCATAAATTTAAATTTGTGATCATTATATTCTAAGATATGTCTTGCTAGGGCATTACTATTCTTATGATGCTGTATGTCTAATAAATGTTCTTTAATTGCTCTAAATTTCCTTTTTGTTTTTCCCACGTAAAAGGCTTTACATTGCTGACATAAAGCTATATATACTACATTTGTTGTAAAACAATTATAATGTCCATATATTCTAATATTACTTTCATTGATCCTAATTTCTGTACCTGATTGATAAATATAATTACATGTGCTACATGTCCCACATTTAAAGTTTCCTTCTTTTCTATTTTTATATTTTTCAATATTTCTTTTATTTTCTAATATATTTTTGAAAGAAGGACTCTTCTTATATACAAATTTTATGGATCCATTGAATGTTTGTCTCCCAATTTTATCATTGACAAAGAAATCCCAATTTCTCTTAATGATGTTTTCTATTTCTTTGAAACAATCATCAAATTTGATAATATATAATGGGATGTTGTTATGGCCATCTTTGTCCAATATATCTCCATTTTCCAATGGTATTTTATTTAACGAACCTGTTTTTAAGTCCCATTTTCTCTTTTATTTTTCACTTCATTGAATATTTCAACACAAAATTGTTCTGGATATCCCCTATTAATGAATAATTGCATAATATATTTCATTTCTTCTATGAAATCTAGTTCTTCACTTACCATCCTGGCTGCCCTGACCATCTGCCCTTTAACAATGGCTTTTTTCTGATGGCCAGGCTGAAAGTGGGTTTTCTATGTATTTGTGTTTTCATAATGTTCGTTTCTTTGTCATATATTATATCTACATCTAAATAATTAATTTTATTTTCTTGGACATTATAAGTGAATTTCAGAAATTTTACTGTAGTATTAATATATTCCAAGAATTGTTCCAATGTATTTTTATCTTGATCCCATATGATAAATATGTCATCCAAATATCTGGTATACATTACTAGATGGTCACGAAACTCTGTTGTAAATAAGTAGCTATGTTCCCAATAACTCATTATTAAATTTGCATTTATTTGTTGGAAATAACTTCCTTCAAAAAATATGTAATTATTGTTGAGCATTATTTCCATCAAATTTATTAAAATATTTATTTGATCTTGTTCATAGAGATGTGTCTCAAACAGTTGTTCTTCCAGCCATAAAAGGCCTACATCATGAGGAATTGTAGTAAATAAATTTACAACATCTATTGTTATAAAAGTATATTCTTTCTTCATAACTATTTTATTTAGTCTACTCAAAAAATCCCATGAATCCCTAGTTATATAGCTGAAACATTTCATACTTTCCTTGAAAAAATGATCCAAATACATACTTATATTGCATGTTACACTTCTATGTCCATCTACTATGGGTCTAAATTCTAGATTATTGAGGCCTTTATGTATTTTGATACCACTGATAACTGGATGTTCATTTCGTAAAAATTCATGTTCTTTTTCAGTGATACCCCTTGATATAACATGTCATCTAACATTGTTTCTATTCTTCTGTAAGCTATATGTACTTGATTTCTACTTATTTCAACATATGTATTACTCATTAACATGTTGGTCATATATAAACTGTAGTCATTATAATCTAAAATGACTATACCATTACCTTTATCAGGCCTCATAATTCTTAATTGTGGATCATTTTTTATATCTTTAAGTAGTTGTTTTTCAGTTGTTGTAATATTGAAATGTTTATTGTGTTTGTATTTCTTGTAAAATGTTCTCACATCGTATTCACTTCTCCTTTCAAAATACATAATTTCATCATTCATGGGTGGATTGAATAGGCTTGGTTTCGTGAACATCTTGTCTGCCCTATTTTGACATTCAATACTATTATTGAAATATACTTTTAAATTCAGTTTCCTTGAAAATAACTTTAAGTCTAATATAGATTCTACCATGTTGCCTTCTTTACATGGGACATAACTAAGTCCTTTTGAGAATAAATCAGCATGTTCTACTGTAATGCTCTTTGAAGAATAATTATATACTTTGAAATCTTGCTTTGTATTCATTATTATACAGGGATTACTTAAAAAGTGCTCACTACAATCAGCTACTAACTCTATATTCGAACATGCTTCTGCATTTACATCCTGTGATTGCATACTGTTGTCACTCCAATTTATGTAATTATCTGGGTTGTGATCTATATAAAAATTAACTGAATAACTTTGATCACATAAATGTTCTGATGTATACTCTTCTACATTTTTATCTCTCTCAATATATATACCATTACTTAACCTATCTTCATTATACTGGTATGTGCTTAATTCCAATAACACTTTATCATGCACATTGTCATCACTATCTTGATACATTTGTGTAATTAAATAACTGTTGTTGTCATTTTCATGCATACTACTATTGTCATTTATCACATACATTGCAGGTATATCAACATTAGAAGAAGTCGTTGGTTTAGTATAAATGTCCTTATTACAAGGAGACATAATGTTAAAGTCAGTGCGGGGCTTACTCACAGTATAGTAATGATGTTCCGGACCTTCCAATGGAGAAAGTTCATGAGGTCCATGTGTAAAAACCAAGTCTATCTGTGCCCCCGCTTTTCCGACAATGGTGTTCGTTACATTCTCCGTTTTTTGCCCGCTGTGAGTCCCAAAAAAGTTTGTTTGGGTCTGGTGCCTGTTTTATGGAAATCTTGTTGGTTGTTCCCTTCATTTTGGTTCCTCAAACGGTCCGAATGCCTAACGCCTTCTTCCATTCTCTCCTCGCCTTCATTACAAATGTTGTCGTCATCTCCCTCAAAAACTTTGCTGTGTTAGTACGTTGCTATGGTTTTGACTTTTGGAATTACACGATTTGGGATATACTTGTTTATGTGCATATCTTTGAATATCCCATTGAATTTTATGACATTTCTTTTGAAAAATAGTATCACAACATGTTGTTACGTCTGAAATAATATGTGTATACTGGTCGTAAACATGCTCAAATAAAAGGTCTTGTGATATGTTGCCATTGAGCTCTTCTAGTTGAGCTAGTAGTTCTTCAATTTTAATGCCATTGTATTTTACTATGATTTCCATCAACCGGATACCACAATTGTCGAATAATGCATGTAAGTCATTCAACATATTCCCATTATGTTCACAGCTGCTTGGATAAACAAATAACTATTTTCAAGTTGTGTCCGTTTAAGTTTGAACAGTTTTTTCTCAAATATTCTAAGCATATCCTGCATTGGTTGTATTTCATGTATGGCTTCTACTGTTATAGTTTGTTTAGTGAGACCACTTTGAAAACTATAGCCATTATTAATTACCTTGTATGGTGGAATTAGGTGCAGTGGGAACCCCAAACTGTCGTAAGCAATTTCTGTATAAGAATCGAATGTTCTTGTAAAGTTTGTAACCAAAAACTTAACTGCAACTAGATGTCAAAGCAAGGTGAGGCCGATGCCAATGAGGAGATGAAATACTGGAAAGTACCAACCAACTCCAAAAGCCCACAACACAAATTCTGCAACAAACGCTACTTTATTGACCTAGAACTTCTTCAGAATACATACTATCATTATTTTATACATTGTCAATTATTGAATAATTGCTCAATTAATAGCCTAATTTCCCACCAAAAATTCTTAAAAAGGAAATGGCATTGTTAAAAATCACTATATTTAAACACAAAACATTGTTCATTACTAACTTATATACATAGATTCCTAAGGAATTATATGCATTTGTGCCTTAAAAACCTGTTGGATGGGTAGGCCACTCTTGCCTGTCCGTATTAATTTGCACATATATACTTCCAGATTTGAATCAATGCTTATCTGACTTCTTCTTTTTTCGGCTGCTCCAGTCAGGGGTCGCCACAGCAGATCAACTGTTTCCATTTCTTCCTGTCCTCTGCATCTTGCTCTGTCACACCAACCACCTGCATGTCCTCTCTCACCACATCCATAAACCTTATCTTAGGCCTTCCTCTTTTCCTGTTACCTGGCAGCTTCATCCTTAGCATCTTTTTCCAAATATACTCTGCATCCCTCCTCAGCACATGTCCAAACCAATGTAATATTGCCTCTCTGGCTTTGTCTCCAAACCTTCAAACCTGGGCTGACCCTCTAATATACTTATTCGTAATCCTGTCCATCCTCGTCACACCCAGTGCAAATCTTAACATCTTCAACTCTGCCACGTCAAGCTCTGACTCCTGCCCTTTTGTCAATGCCATTGTCTCCAACCCATATAACATAGCTGGTCTCACTACCCTCTTGTAGACCTTCCCTTTCACTCTTACTGTTACTCATCTGTCACAAATCACTCCTGACACTCTTCTCCACCCACTCCATCCTGCCTGTACTCTCTTCTTCACCTGACTACACATGATATATAAGTCAGTAATACCTGTGTGCACCATGAGATAACTCTCACTGCAAGCTTCACAGAACACACATTTGAATGTCATGAAATCTTCACATCATGCTGTCCTTTGCTGGATTTGAACAACCACCTATGTTAGGCCTACAATCTACAGAACTGTGTATTAACTGTATGTGCTGCAGGCAAAGTCTTACCACAGCTGTCAGACAGAAGAAATCTGAAGGCATGGCATCATCATTGTGGTGCAAAACAGTTATTTGTGCTAGAAGGACTGAAAGTAATGGAGGAGACCTCTCTCACTGTAATTATATTTATTATAATTGTAGTGGATGTCATTCATCCCTAGTGGTAGAGTCATATAAACAGTTAAAATACACAGTCACTGCTGGTTTCAAGGACCTACATCTCTAAATATGCAAGTTACAGTATATTGTATTGACTGCATATGCTGCAGGGGAAGTTTTAAGGCAAAGCATATTTGAAGGCATGACATCATCAAAGTAGTGCAAGGCATAAGTGTGGCTTAAAGTTGATTGAAAGAATGGTGTGATTTGACTCTAGTCAATATCTTGCATGACATTAGGTGTACACAGCCACATGCATTGCATGAGCCAGTCATCCCTGTGACAGTAGAAGCATACACACACACACACACACACACACACACACACACACACACACACACACAGACATGCACACAAATGCATGCACACACACACATGCACACGCACAGACTCACACACACGCACACACACACATGCACACACACACACACACACACACACACACACACACACACACACACACACACACACACACGCACACACACACACACACACACACACAAAGTCCTTAGAGAATGCTAGATTCAAACCCATGCCTAAGTACACAAGTTAGATAACACTGTATCATTTCCTGATATCACAAGAAAAAGCTTACTATAAAGCTGAGAAAAATCACTTTTCGATAAATGGCCTCATCAGTGTTTAACAAAGCAGTTGGCTGGGCTAAAATGGACAGAAAGAAATGGAAGAACTCTCTCTCTGGTGAAACATCAGATTTATGGGTGACACCATTGCTACCAACAAGTATATTCACACACATACTGATACAAGTTAGTCTGTCTATTAATTTCTGGAAAAGACCTGAGCAGCAAATGAAAATCACAAGCTAGAGGAAATTGTATGAATCACAAGCACCACACGTGAAGTTTGATTATAACTGTGAGAGAGTGCACATTTGTAAGGATGACAACACCATTGTTTTGCAATGGAGATCTATGTACTATAGGTATTAAACATGGTGGAAAAGCTCTCTTTCTCTCATTGTAAAACTGCTTATCAGATCTGTAGATGAAACCATTCCTACATAGCACTAGAGACACAGTCACATACACATACACACACACACACACACACACACACACACACACACACACACACACACACACACACACACACACACACACACACACACACACACACCACATGGTAGTTAGACATTACTGGATACAAACCACCTACTTATCTAGTTACATGATGTAGACTACACAGCATCAACTACAATAGCCACAGCACAAGTTTGATTACAAGATTAAGGCAGTGCACATTTGAAAGGATGACTTCATTATAGTGTATAAGAATAATTGTTTATGTTAAAGGTGGAAGAAACTGGTGAGGGGAAACCACTCCTGATTTAAATATTTCTCCTGAGTGGAAGTGTCCACATGAGATGTGGGGGTGAAACTAGTTCTATCTGACACTTGAAGTGTACACACTCATACTAGTTTCTCACTGTGGGTTTGAACCAACTACTGAGCTAGTTACACATTCTAGAGTACATAGTATCTACCACACTACTGAAGAAGTCTGATTGCAAGAGTAAGATAGTCCACATTTGAAAGATAATCTCATCAGTGTGTTGCAGAAAAAGGTGTTTTGGCTAATAGTGGAAGAAATTGATGGGGAAGCCCTCTTCTTGTTTGTATGTTTTTCCTGAGTGGAAGTCTCCACATCAGATGTGTGGATGAAGCCAGTCCTATCTATTACTACATTCACACACACACACACACACACACACACACACACACACACACACACACACACACACACACACACACACAATCAGTCATTGCTGTATTCGAACACCTAAAGTCTAGATTATTCTATTAATGGCAAGTACAACATGAATATTCTGGCTTTAAGTGTGAGCTTATATGCATTTGTAAGGATGACCACATCAGTGTGTTGTAGGGATGATAGTGTGCTTCACGTATTTGGGTGAAAAGGAATGTGTTTTGACAAGCAGAAAAAAAACAATGATGTGTTGATGATGAGTAATTCTGCTCAGATAAGTTGTATATCCATTTATGCATGGACATTAGAGTAGTGTGCTTGAGATGTTGCTATTTCACATGATGTTTTTATGATAATCATATTTGTGGAACAGTGGCATGACAAGCATTCCTGACTGTTCAGCTCAGGATGATTGCAAATATCCATCACTTAGTGTGGTATTGTCGATATTTTGTCATACATGAACAATGTGCAATGTAAATAAAAATCATACAGGTCAAACATATGAAAGTACACCACTTATTACCACTCAGTAAGTATGTGTGCAAAGGCCCCACAACATAGTACATCATTTGCAAATCTAAAGTGTTGGAGTGCAAACATAATTTACAGTCTGTCATGTTTAGTCAGTGTTGCAATGAACTCATCCTTTCTTGAGCACAACAGTCCATTACAACATACACTAGTAATACAAGCCAGTGACATTACTTTCTTTTTTGAAAATCACTTCCTGAAGTGCACTGCTAACAAGCTGATTTACTTGACCAATGGCAAAGTATTAGAACATGTGTAAATTATTTTTTGTGGTTTTGAACTTAGAATAGGAAGTAATAGTGGTCTATGGTTGTCTATGCCAGCATTTGAACAAATAAGGAGTACAGGCATATAAACAGTCCTAATTCTGATCCATTTCATGCTTATGCTTTCTGTGTTATGATTTACACAGTTGTCATGACAATTGTGGTAAAGTAATTATTAATAATACATGTGCATATTTAGACTGCCCTCATATCTAGTGACTGCCCATAAATTTAAAGGATGTGGGACTGCTACTTATGCAATCGTATTTGTTTGTATGATATCACTTAGTACTACAGTCACTACATGATAACATAATTGTATATGTCATACTTAACTCATCATAGCTGAGTGCACCTCCAGGCGTTTATGCAGTTACCTCCTGGTGATGTCTCTAGGCATCAAATATTAATTATTCATATTTGCATTAATAGGTTCATAGGTGTTTACTAGGCTAACGACCATAAGGGCCTTTTTAAGCCTAGCCATGCATCCCAAATCTCTGACAAGCTTTGATACCTTTGATAAGTGTAAGCATGGGCCTGGGAGATGAACAATTTACAGGTTTCCTGTTTGTATCAGAGACATAGGTGCCAAACAGAAGAGGACAATCCTGTCCTTCTTCTCCACCTCAAATTACCTACATCTTCCATCCATAATCAAAAAAGGGAAGGTGGGAGGGCCACCAACTCATGCCAAATGGGTCTACTTCCTTTAATCCCTAACACTTAATCCTGCCAGAGTCCCTCCTTCCCCTACCTCACTTTCTTTCACCTCTCCTTCTCTTTAAGCCTTTCACCACCACAATCCCACTATCCTATCCGACTATAAATCCTCACATTAATTCCTACCTCTATACCCTCCCCACACCCCTTTACCCTCATTCGTGGGGACCGGGACAACTTAGTTTGTCCCAAACTACATTTGTCCCGTCCTCCCTTTAAATAACCACACCAAACACATAAAGCCATTTGATGACCTTTATTAAACTCTATTATACAATGAATTTATACACACAAAACAACATTAGTTATCTTCCTCAGCAACGATGATCTCAGGGCAGCATCACTACTCAACCTGGACAAATTTACCTCTGGGCAGCATACCTACTCACCCTGATACCTCCTCCACCGGGGCAGCGTACCTACTCACCCCAGATAAAGAGGCAGCATACCTACTCACCTCACCTCCAGACCAAACCATTAACCAATAACCACCATTTTTAGATGGGGAACAGAAGAGGACAATCCTGTCTTTCTTCTCCACCACCAGACTGGTCCCCAGGCTGTTCCCCCTCCTAAACCCTAGCCGCAATCATATCCTCTAAAAAGAGCTTCAAATGCAAATTAAAAAGATCCAATCCTATGTCATTAAGGTGTACTCCATCCATTCAGTACCAAGACTCCTCTCCATCGCCAAAATCTCTATGGTCAATGGTATGCATCCCCAAAATTCTTAACTGCCTAGCCAGCTATTGATTGATGCACCTTCTGACACTTTCAACCGCCGTTTATCTATACGCACTCCTCCAACACAAATGAGGAACCAACTCTGACCACACAGCTTCCATACCCGGGTACAATGCCTGTAATCTCATCAAATCCTGAAGAATAATGTCCACTAATTGTTTTTTGGAAAAAATGCCCAAGTCATTGCCCACCAAATGAATGACTAGTATACAAGGACAACCCACCTTCAATTTAGCCCTCTCAAATTCATGCAACAACCCATCCCACCTAAGACCTCTAACAACATGCCAAGTCACTGACCACCCTAAATGTGATAAACCCAAATTTTCCCCATCATCCCTAACTAAAGCATGCTTCTCTGCCCAATGGATGTACGAATACCCCAAGATGATAATGTGCTTCCCTAAAAGAAAAGAAAAGAAAATTAATAATCAGACCACAACTTATCTAATATATGACAAAAATGAATTTGAAGACCACCTTCCCAGTCTCTTAATCAATTCAATGGAACTACCCTCTCTAGCTAAATCTGAGGCCCTACCAATACTGAATGAGCGAGCTGCAAACCTCTCCACCTGAAATCCCGTGCAACGTAAAACCTTCCTCAGCAAACTTATGAATCTACTACTCAAGACCACCTTCCCATCAATGGAACAAAAAATGAACTGATCCACACTCCCCTTTTGCCTCTTCATAAATTCTTTAGCCCACATTACAGGACAAAGGCAAGGATTCCTGTCAGGTTTAAGTACCACCAAACATCCCCTACCCAATTAATCTGTCTTACTCCTCCTTAATGCAATAGTACCCTCTCCCTCCCCTATGATAACATCCTTCCAACATAATGAGCCTAACAACTCCGAAATACAGAAAGCACCAAAATATAACCATGTACCTAACACACCCCAGATACAGTAATACGAAGACCCCCCTTGTAACAAATCTAACCATCTCAACAAAACTTTCAATATAACCCTCGTGAGTGGCCATCGAATATCCCTACGTTCCACCACCACTCTCCCCCAACCCCACAACATACGTCTTAATGTCCAAGACTTAGTGAAATCCTGCAACCCTGCTACCTTAGCAAAAATGCTAATTGCAGCCAAATCCACCTTAACTGTCTGCAAAGCCTTGTCTAGCCCCCAAGCACAAGCTACATATCGCAATAGTAATTCCTCCGACCAAACCCGTTCCTCTTCTGGCAGCTGCAAAATAAACTGATTAAAATCAGAAAGAGCCCTACCATAAGCCTTCCTCATAGAAGAGGCCCAGGAATGCCATACCAACTGCCTGGCTACATCGACCCAAGATTCCACACCTCCTCCGGCAGGGTTTCTGGCACCTCCTCCGCCCATGGAACTAACCCTCAAAACCTGCAAAACTGAAATCGGGATAAGCTATCAGCAATCTCATTCCTTACACCAGGCACATGCACTCCTGTAAAGGAAAAATTTATTAAGAGGCTCTGCAAAACCAATTTACGTAATACCAACAATAACAAACCCGACTTAGCCATCTTCTTTTGTAATACCCTCACTACAACCATATTGTCAGAGTGAAAACTACATGTTTGTCCCTCAAATGCTCCTTCCATACCACAGAAGCTGTCCATATAGGCATCAACTCTAGAAAGGCCACGTCCTGCTTCCATACCTCCTTCCAATCCCATAGCCATTCACCCACAAACCACCGAACCCCACAATAGGCCCCCATACCAGTACCCCCAGCTGCATCCGTAAACAACTGAAGTTCCTCCTGCCCCATCCAGTCTGACTGCCAAAAAGATATCTCATTAAATTGTTGCAAAAACCCATCTCACAACACCAAGTTCTCCCGCACCAGCTGGGTTATCCTAACCCAATGGTGTTTACTCTGACCCCCTTTCAACAAATATGCCACTGACCTATAAAAAGCTTGCCCTGGGTGCACCGCTCAACAGGCAAAATTCAAAAGCCCCAGCAACTCCATAACTGAACAAATCCGAATCTTATCCTTACCCAACACCAAACATATAGCCGACCTAAGCCTCTCTATTTTATCCTCACGTAGGCAAAACAGTCCCTGCTCTGCATCAACTGTTAGCCCCAGAAATTCTAATGCTCTTGACAGACCCTCCATCTTATGCTGACCCAATGGTACCCCTAACGCTTCACACATAATCGTAAACTCCCACAACCTCAACTGTGTTCCTACCCTTACTTCGCCCACCAACAAAAAAATCATCTAAATAATGCACTGCCTTTTGAGTTCCCACTCCCTGCTGCCAAATACAATGCAATACTGTGCTGAACTTCTCAAAAGTCGCACATGCCACTAAACAACCCATAGGCATAGCTTTATCGAAGTAGTACTTATCACCTACCTGCATCCCCAGTAGTGGCCAATCCTCACTCCTAACAGGCAACAATCAAAAAGCCGACACAATGTCAACCTTAACCAACCATGGCTCCCAAAATCCCCTAATCACTTTCACTGCATCATCTAAGGAAGCATAATGCACCCTAACCTCCCCTTCTGCAATGAAATCATTTACTGAATTCCCTTCTGGATACAAATGATGTATCAATCTGAATTCCCCCGCCCGTTTCTTCAGCACCAACCCCAAAGGCAACACACTGTAAGTACTGAAAGGCAGACTATCAAAAGGACCCAGTAACCACCCTGCCTGACACTCTTTCTCCACTAAAACCTCCAAGATGTCCTCTTTACTTTGAACAGATCGTAGATTCTTGCAACACCCCCCACAGTGGACTTTATAGGAAACCCCCACTGAAATCTTTGTATTTCTCATTTTTGATGGCCAGACCCGGAAACCGATGAAGCATACCTCAGAGAACCTCCACCTTAATGGGGAATGGTGCCACTTCCTCTATTGCCTCTAAAGAACCCGAATCCAAATCCCTGGGACCCTCGAAAATTACCCCTACCCCAGACCGGTTGAAAGTCTTGAGAGAAGCCTTGCCCACCAAATCCACCCTCACGACCCATAACATTAGAGTTCCAGGTGGACAGGTCTTGCCGACTACAGCCAATGGTCAAATGACTCCCTCCACATCTTGAACAAACGTGTGCAAATTTTCACCCCATCCATGAACAGGAACCACTATTAAAAGACCAACACACACCCGCTGCTTCCACCCTACTCACCCTTCTGTTAAAGCCACCGTAACTATTCATCATTGTAGCCAACCATTGATCTGGATGACGCACCTTCCAATGGAGTGACTGGTCCACAGCCTTCCGTTTGCAGAAATGCTGATCATACCAAAGCCATGCATTACACAGCCTTAACCATTGTGCCTCATGAATGGTAAGGAAATAGCCTAGAAGTGGCAGGGCCAAAGACCCATCCTTCTCCAGCTGCACTGCCATAAAATAAATAAAGCCAACCACCCAATAATCCCATGTCCTAGGGCGAAGCTTACCTACCCTCTGTCTTCCCAATGCTGCTAAAGCCGTCAACAGGTCCTTGCTATTAGAGGACTCTGCTTCCACTAGCTGTTGGACCCCTTCCACATTGATCAACTCAAACAAATCCACATACTCTCCTTTCCAAATTTTTTCCTTAACTGAACCCGGAATGTGCAGAGTCAGGAAAACTGCTCCTGTCCCCTGTCCCAAAGTTTGGGTAGCCAACCAGTCCCCCGGCCACAGCCCAAAGTCAGAGCCTAGCTCCGAGTCCAAAACCGAACTGTAACCGGAACCAACAGCCACCCCCGTCGCATCTCCAACCGGGTACCTGGCACCCTAAGCTATTTGACTCTAAGCCACCTCTATCACTTGCACACCACCCCCAAGGTCCCCAACTGACAAGTCTTCTTCATCCCTCCCCCCACCACAATCCTCAACCCCTACCTCCCCAGACAATACTGCCATAGTAAAAGCCATTATCTGCACCTTTGTCTTGAGACTGGGAACTGGTGTATCCACTGCCACTGCCTGCTTCGATGCCTGTTGCTTTTTCCCTCGAGCTGGGGTTCTCACTACGGTGCGCTGCCTCTTCCTATCCGGGGTCTGTTCTGGTTCCTGTACCACCTCGGATGTTGCCGCCTCCTGGAAAAACTCCTCTGCTTGGGCCACAATAGCTTGCCATCGCTGTCTTAGTTCTGGTAAGTTAGACATCTGTAAAAAGAGAAACACAATGTTAAAACTGTTCTACAAAGCCAACTGCCCTACTCCCCCCAACCCTTATGTTGCCTTGTACTACCACACTCTGCCAATTCCCCTACTTACCTATACTCTGCAGCCGAAAAGCACCCCTCGCATAGCTTACCTACTAATAATACAGTGTAATCCCTAACTAATGCACTCATATCTCCCCCGTACATTAAAATATGCCCCTGCCTGGCACACACTTCACCCTTCAGCTGCACATCCAATCAGCCACACCTCCCTACAACTATTAGCCACACAGTTCCCTACAGCTACCAACCCCTTCCTAACACTAGAATATCACCTGTCTATAAATATCCCTCCCCATATATATTTATATATATATATATATATATATATATATATATATATATATATATAAAATAATCCTGTGCATCTATCTTTCTAACTACATACCAGCCACCCAATCCTAGCAGCATTCAACCACAACCGAACCTGTATCACTTACCTTTTTCTCCCAGAACAACAGTCCATTATCCTTACGAGAGGTAATGGCCAAGAACAGCAGTGCACATGCGCGGACCTGCGCCTGGACCCAACGGTTGCAAAAATGGCAGAGGCTACCCATGAAACCACCAGGGAGGATGGAAAGGATTTCCCACCACTACCACCACCGAAGCAAGGATGCAGGGACAACCACAATGGCTGCGACCATCATTCCAATGCACGGACAAAATGGGTAACGACACCGAGGACCGGAGAAAGGACATCAAAGCCCACAAACACACCAGGGAACACAAGAAGATCATCCGCCACTACCCCCAATGCTAACGGGACCGGATTACAGCGATGGACCCCCCCAGAGCATTCCACGACCACCGGGAGAACACTTTTCCTTTTTTCTTTTTTTTTTTCCTCGATGGATTACCCGGCCCACCAACATGGATCCTAATTGACCGCATGGCATCAAACAGGAAGGAGGTAATGACAGGCCTGGCCTGCCCACACGGATATTACTTGACCGCATGGCCCAACCGGGAAAAAGGCCCGATGGGCCCGACGAATCCCCCAGAGACACCCAGATGACAGGGAGCAACCTCAGTGGCACCGGACGACCACAAAGACCCCAACCACCGCGATCAGCCCTACCACCCAACTGGAGCCACCACCGGACTACCAGGAGGCCCTCAACCATGAAACAAATGCTCCAGGACACCAGGAAACACCCACCACAACACCAGGCCTACTGAACCACCAGAGAATCACACCAGCACCCAGGTAAGCCGAGCACCACACTCACACAGACACTACACCCCAACCATTCACCCACACACACTCTGCTCTCAGTAATCCTTTCACCCTTCCCTTCCAGTAAGTCCTGTCCCCTAACCTCTATTTCCAAACTCCATCCCCACATTAAATTAATCACCACAGAGAAACACCAAAAGGGAGAGGAGGGAAATAACCCAGTTAACTTAACCCCTTCTCTCCCCACCATCCAAGGCCTGCCTGCATCCACAATACCTACAGGTCATCTGGACGTAAGCTAGTTATTACTGCACACCCAACTCACACCAAATGTGCCTACTTCCTTTAATCCTTAACACTTAATCGTGCCAGAAGTCCCTCCTTCCCCTACCTCACTTCCTTTCACCTCTCCCTCTCTCTTTAACCCTTTCACCACCACAATCCCATTATCCGATCCAACTACAAATCCACACATTAATTCCTACCTCTAAATCCTCCCCACACCCCTTTACCCTCATTTGTGGGACTGGGACAACTTAGTTTGTCCCAAACTACATTTGTCCTGAATAGCTTGTCATTTACATTTTTCAAGTAACACTTATGGTTCCAGAGATATGAATATTTGGTTGAACTGTATGGTGATAACTTCATTTTTTAAAGGCTTAAGCCACACCCACTGGGAGTTAGAAGTTTGTTTGTGTCTTTCAGCTTTTCCCGGTTAGGGGTCACTACAGCAGAACTCCGGTCTGCTAATGATTGGCAGTAGAGTTTTACTTGCTGGCTTGCCGGGCCTAATGCACAACCTTCAACGAAGGAACGCTCGTTCACGCATGTTGCCACACAGAAGACGCTCTAACTGAGAATTGAACAGGCAACGTCTAACTGTGAGGCGACAACGTTACCGCAGCACCACCACCGCACTCAAAAGAACTGTATTGGGGGAATATGTTAAAAGACTTCAGAAAATGGATGGCAATGCAAAATAATTCATGCTACAATATCTGTGTGTATAGCAATGCTGTTAAGAAATATGTAGTGTAATATAGCAATAACTGATGGCATCAGTGTGGTATATTGACGATTTACCCATGGTTGGCGTGGTTTAATCATGAGACTAAAGCCTGAGTAATTAAATAATGCCAACCCTGGGTAAATCTTCAATATACAACACCATGGAGCCAGTTATTGATATTATACAATGACAGTATTTAAGAAAAAAATTACTTTTTTTTTAAATGATGTCTTTGTATAACAGCTCTGTAGTGTTCTTCCACTTCTGTTGCATATCCTGTTGCTTTTTTGATGTACTGGCCATGTGTATGGGACTTGCATTCCCACGATTACCCAGTACATCAGTGCTTAGGAAAGAAAGCAACAGAGAAAGGAAGGTCTCCGTTGCTCCTTTTTTTAATTAAAAAAAAAAGTTTCAGACACTGTAGGGGTAGGAGAGAGACAGAATGGAGGAAATACAAGGAAAATCAGGTACGTTTCTTTAGTTTTGAATAACGTATCTGATTTTCCCAGTATTTTCTCGATCCTGTCTCTCATATTTCCAGACTGTCTTGATTTCTAATTTTATTTATTTATATTTTTTTTTATTTAAAAGTTACAGTATATACAAGTGGAAGAACGTCTGGGTGACCAGACCTTTTTCCACTGGCATATGCTATGATTTACAATGGACACTCTGGTTGGGCTGACCAATCAGCATGCGACTTTTTGAATACTAATGGCTAGTCATTGTATAATATTGATTGTTACCCCAAAAATCCTTAATTTGACCAAATGTCTTGGATTTATTATTGGGAAGGTATAAGCAGTGTTGGAATAATTATGAACCACATAAGGGATTAAGCATGTTACTGTTGGTGGAGTCAGTCATGTATACATGAATCCATAGGGCATAATTATTTCTAGACCTAATGTTGTATTCAGACACCTGCCGATCCGCATAGACAGTTTATAGACATGATCAATAGATGATCAAATTATGCCACAAAGGAAGGCAAATGTCAGGTACCAAGACACTTACATTTGCAGGGATTATGGCTATGTTATGGCAGTAGTTACAATTGAAACATCCCATATTGTGTACATTCATCATTGCAGCCTGTTCAACATGTGATAGTAACTGTCTCCTCATAATGCTATCAGTCTGTCTTTCTGTACAGAGGTGAGACTAAGCAAAGTACTGAGAGGGGCAGCAGGCTAACATAGCAGAAGGCAAAAATGCATCAAGTTTTGCCATTAGATGTGAACTGCCATTTATCATTATTTACAGTTGCTACTCAATGCCAGGCATCATTCAAAGACTGACTACAAAGAAAGATGAGATAGAAGAGGGGGAAGAGAGAAAGATAAGGAGAGATGCATAAAAACATTTTTGTTTATGGGCCATTTCTGGCCATCTTTGTGTTGTGTTACTGTTAAGTTTGTCATCATAATGATTCTGTCATGCTCTGTATAATAGATTCCCCAGTTGTTAGCAACAAGGGGTAGGATAGTAAAACCATGAATAAGACCAAGCAGGATATTAATGGGTTACTAAGATATGTAGTCAACACTTGTATATATAATATGAAAAAAACATGAAATGTTTGGCATACTTTTGGATTTGAACTCTTTACACTATGCAAATTGCAGTGGACAGACCTGAGCATTATCTGAGCACAACACATAGAAAGTCGTACATAACATGGTAATAATTACACATTTGAAGAACAGTGACAAAACATTGAAGCAAAAGAGAGTGTAGGCATCTAACTTCATCATAGTAATGACAGTTGTAACATCCCATGAAGTATACATTACATCCAGCAGCTTAATAAATATGTAAAAGTAACTGTCTCACAGTAGTGCCATCAGTCTGTTTTTTTTCCTATAGTGCAGCTGGGTTAAGCACCTTTGCATGACAATACCATACTAGTGTGGTCAAGATTAAAATCTTCAATTTTTGCCATATGACATGAAACTCCATTTAGTGGCTTTTGCCATTGTTGAGCTTTGTCAAGTGTCACACAAATGCTGAGCAGAAGCCCATGGCTGTACTGCTTTACGAGAAGTGCCACAAAGTTCCTAAACTCCTCTTGACACCACATTGGAGCTGTAAATCAAGCATCACCCTCGTTTTCACGTGCCATATCTTCTAAGGAATATCTAAAAATATGGCCATAAATTGGCACCCAATTCAGATCTTGTGTGTACCAACTTAGCACAATGCTAGACAACCTTGCCAAATGCATTTGCATTACAGAAAGCACATAAATGACCTATCAGAGAAATTGGTTCTAATTGCTTCAAATTACACTGCAGATATGAAATATGGCAATGTGATGCTGAGTGTATTTACACTTGTTTCACTGTAAAATCCTCAAATGCTTTTTGCTGATGATATCTGAATTATCTTTCAAAGGATATATTGTCACCTATGGCCATGCTCTGTGATATGGTGGATGGTGATCATGCATACACACTCGAGATAAACTGCTATGATATGACATATTCTATAATGGTAATAATCAGGTCTGATAATAGATAAATGATAATATTTTGGGCATAATGGATTGTGGGACATACATTTTACAAAATGTGACTGGTATAAAGTGAGAATTGGGCCCATAACTAAAAAGAAGGCTAAAAAGTTGACTGCTGTCTATTAACTGTTAATGACACAGGGAAACTAACATTCTGAGCTTGTAAGATAAGGTTTAACAATTTCAATGTAAGTGGAGATCTAATTATGACAAGCCTCTTTGTGTTTCACTTTTACTTGTTATGTTACTGGGGTTATATGTAGAAGCCAGTATTCATTCCTGCAAATCAATTTCCTATGCTTTGATTTTAACCAGCTCAGTAAAACATGTTGAAGAAGGTGCCATACATACTTCACATAGCATACTGTCCTACACTAATAATGATATTTACGTTGAGTCATACTTTGTGAAGATTATACATATGCAAGTGTACTTTAACTATGATTATTGTTATGCTTAGCATACTTCACATAGTTGATTTATTTAGCATTCATTACACAAATTTGTGTTGCAAATTTCATTTTGCTGCCTGACATATGTAATTCATGCTCATTTCCTAATAAAAGGTCTGTAACAATAGTTATTCTGACTGCCACAGTAAGAGTATCTCTAATCTGGATTCTAATCTTGCATTATCTGTACTGTTATTACCAACTTAATGCATTTACAAATTCAGCCACAGTGAAAGTATGTAACATGTATTTTCTTCATTCAGTACTATCCATAGTGCTGATAGAAGCACATCAATGCTAATCTCATTTGTGCTGCTGATGGCATATTAGAATTAATTTTTGCATTTTTGGCCATGGGAAGTGAACTGCTGTTCACTGCTAGTCACGGCTAGCAGTCATTGATGCACATGTCAAACTTTGTGCAAAGGATGGTCTTCTAATATGAAGATGTGGACATTGAATTTCCCTAGTTTTACACAGACTTCACCCTTTCTAAATGTGTACCTTTAAACTATGGTAATAGCATGAAATATTGAGATTAATAATAATTGCCATATATAGAGAGGTATTTATGAGGCAGAGAAAGTATAGCTCATATACTCAAGCTTAGCCATTCTAACACTGTACATTTATGGAACAGTACATCCATTTTCTCAAAGCTGTCCTTTGTCATTTCACAGTAGATGTCTGGATGGATGTAATATTTGTACCAGTTAACCTAATAAATCATGCCACAGTACAAAAAAAGTATGCAGTATAAATGTATGCTTTTCCCTTTACTTTGTGAGTAGTACTTTGCTTTGATACATTTGCAAAATGACTGCATTATGATTTGAATTTATTTAAGAATTTTTTGTTTGTGTTTAAATGTATGTACTTCTTATAATTTACACACATACATTGTACTCAATGGCGCACACACTGCTTAAGGATATATTCATAAAGATGGTATAAAGATTATCTCCTAGGTCAATGTAATTTCAAACTTCTTTTGTAAGTCTATTCTGCCTGACACAACCTCTGTAAGTGTACATCAAAGTGGCAGGAGTGTTAAACAATTACTTATGCACTACTGCTAATGAGTCTCACTTCTCAATATTCACTCACATGCTGCTAGGGTATATGCATAGCATCATGTAGATCCTCACACCATGTTTACCTGGCCAGCACTTTAAGTAGATTGAGTGATTCATGAATGATGATGAGCTGACATCCAATCTATATATTCATAACGTTGAGAGGTGTTACTCCACACTATATAAACACAACCTGTGGCTAAGTAACTTGCATCATAGTAGGAAAGACTGCTTAGATTCACTAACTTCAAATACTGCTGTTTGTCCACTGCCATTGCAATACTTTTGGCAAACGTTAATACAAATTCTGTAAAAGTATGTTATATTCTTTATAAGTCAAATTTACACAGTTACAATGTTATTATTTTCTTTTTACTAAAAAATTGTGTGATGTCTGAACTTTGTCCATTTGTGCTGGTATAGAATCTATAGCAGTTACTGCTGGAATGATCCTCATAGTAATGTTACATGGCTTAATACCAACATTTCTCTGAGGATGTGAGCACATTTAAGAACTTTATATTTGAAGTAGCAATATCAAAGCTACTTTTCAGCAACTATTATATGGTGAGACTGTTGCATATGCCTGACATAAACAAGTGTTATTCCATTAAAAGGGGGTTGTGTCCTTCATATTTGTGGTTGCCGGTGTAGGGTGGGGGGAATGGTTGTTTCATAGGGGGTAATTAATTTTCAATACTTAATTGAATGTTGTCAACAATTTGCAATTTTTTATGAAAGGGGTTTACCAGCTGCTATTATAAAAGGATCATTGACTTGCATTACATTAAAAAAATGTTGTGGCCACTTGTTCTTAGCATTTCTAACAGATGTCCGAATACAGACAGCAAATATATATTTTTTTACAATTGTCATTTTACACCCTTTATTCATTGATAATGCTTTTATATGTTGTGGCTAATATTTTTCTTTATCCTTATTTATGTCCGCCATTGCACCGGGTTGGGGGGTTACAGTAATGTCTTAGATATGTGTATTCAAATTGATCAGTTATGTACATATTTTTAATGAATTCCTGCTCAAATAAATATTTTTTTCCAGTCTATGATGATTTTTCTGATTCTTTTATTATCAGATGGATGAGTTGCTGTCCACTGTAAGGGATCCAAACAACTCACTGGATTTTCCCAGTGTTGTGCTGGATGTGGGTGCGAGATATGGAATACAATTAAAGGGTGTCTACTGCTGAAGCTCAAGGTATGAATATTCATATCTAAATATATATATATAAATATATATATATATATATATATATATATATATATATATATATATATATATAAATAGAGAGAGAGAGAGAAGGGGCAGTGGGAGAGTTGAGAAATATTTTATAAAACTCTGTTTAGAGGTATAAGTATTAGGTTTGTCTTTCATGTGTTATCTTGTGTTTAATGCTTACATACCTCTACCCATCTCCATTTTGTCTGTCTGGTTACATCTGGTATACAGGTTCCACTACTGCCTGCAAATATATGGGCAAACATTTTATTAGTTGTATTCATTTATATAATTAATGCTTAAATGTAACTTAATGACATTTTTAATTGTTTTGGTTTGACGAGCAGGTTGTATACTATGTGCTTTGACAAGCAATTGTTGTAATCCTTTTAATATATTGCTATTTATATTACAGATATAACTCATGAGTTAAGTCTGCCATTCCTGTAGAGTTGAACCATGTTTTTTCTTAGTGACTTCCAATACTTGCAAATGGGGGGTTGTATCTCTCCATTACAAGTTTATTACTTACCTTGGTCTGGAAGCAGCAGCAGCACCTTATATTAAAGCCTGTTGCACATACAGGTTAGTGATGGCAGCAGCAACCCCTACCATTGTTTTTCTAAGTGTGTTTAAAGCAGTATTCCAAAGAATATTGGAATTTAAGCCAAAAGGGAACAAGGTGTGTATGTGTAGAATTTTCTACATTCCTAAATTGCTCCACCATGTTGATTTGCTTCAGTAACATATCATTTGCAGACTTTATTCTGATGTTCACCCATGCTTTTCAGCCAAGTACAATATGCAGAACTGTTTAATGAATGCCAAACAGGTCTATTGTCATTGTTTGCCATGCACACATAGTTAGGCCAATGTGCAGACTTTCATGGACCCTGGCCAATGAATTTAGATGTGGAATAACATTTTTAGCAAGTTGTATTTATTAAATAAGGAAACTACCCACTCATCTTTCCTTTATACAAAGAAAAAACTGTATTTGTTAAACATTTATTTTGTGTAGACGATTAACAGAAATGTTAAAATAAATTATTACTGAGTTTTATTGTATTTTCTGCTGAAAATGGACAATATTAATTGGATATCTTAGTAAATAAAACGTAAAAAAGGAATACATATCCCATGACATGAGTGCTGTATAAGAGATTAAGTTATAGTATTATTACAGCATCATCATTGTATCTACCTATCTTCCTATCTATCTGTCTTATATATTAGCACACACACAAACACACACACACGCGCACACACACACACACACACACACACACACACACACACACACACACACACACACACACACACACACACACACAAACACACACACACACACATAGATATTTATCTATATAAATATCATTACCATAAGTTTGGTCAATGATTCATTAATTGTTGACTTTCTGTGGTGAAAAAAAAGCATTGCATTGCTGGTATAGTTCATCACATTATAATATAATCTGTTAGTAAAATATCAACTATAAAATCATTATTCAGATTTCATTTTCTTTGCTGTTTTGTGACTGTGGCATTGGTATATTTAAGTTCTGGGAGTGTGGAAGCAGACCTTCCATGTTGTAAGATGTGAAGGGCAGCCCACCATGTTAAAATAGATTTTAAATTGTAGTTTGTCCTTTAGTCTAGATATTACATCTGTGATTTTTGTTTTCATTGTTATTCATCACCAATATATATATATATATATATATATATATATATATTTTACATTTGTTGACCAGGCTAGTCTAGCTGGATATGTCCATTTTCAGTAGAGGCCTGTGGAGAAAAGCTCCAAAAACAGTATTAATTTAATTGAATAAAGATACAAAGCATCTACTTTAAGAAAAGCATTGTAACACCAAATTATGTAAAAAAAAAAACACTTGACCATAGATTTAATTTAAGTAAGTATGTGAGAGGAGGAAAAAAGAGAGAGACAAAAGAAATTATATAAAAAAGTGAGAAAAAAATAAAAAATAAAATAATGTTAGAGATGGTGCAAAGAGATTAAGAGCATTAGATGTAACTATAGAAGAGTAGGTATAGCAGATTTAGAATAGTGGGTTAGACATAAAAGGCAAAAAGAAATGTATAGCTGAATATCTATCAAACAATTTATATACATAGATGCTCACAGGGCATGGCATATTACAAAACTCTGAAAAGGCTAGTTTTTATTATGTAGTAGTTTGATAGAGTACAGAAAATACTGAGTTAACACAAGAAGAAAAAAAATGTAGAGGAACGTAAACAAAAAATGAAGGAAATAAGAAATGAATGTCAGTGTTAAGGAAATTTTGAGGTGTTTTAGCAAGGGGAGAGGGTGTCAGTCTGGTTTAGAACATGTACATAACCATTGGGATTTCAGGAAGACTCTTAGTTGGTTCTTAAACAGTGGGGTAGATATAAGGGTAGTTAGATCATTTGGCAGTCTGTTCCAAATATTTCCAACAAAGTTAGTAAACAGGCAATCATCAGATTTGTTATTGGATTTAAGGGTGGCAATTAGTAACTTATTTGCTGAGCATAGAGCTTTGAGATTTGAATAAGGACTAATAAGATTACAGAGTACAGGAGTATTAGTGGGATGGTACAGGGCCTTGTGAGTGATAGTAAGTTGTTGAAGAAGAACCTGGTTTTGAAATTCCAGCCATCCTAGCTGTTTCAGATTTTGACAGTGGTGGGTTCTAAAAGGGGAGCCAGTGGCAAATCTGGTGATGTTGTTATAGGAGGTTGCCAGCTTGTTTAGATTAGTTTTAGATAGGTTGGTATATATGGGGGAGGCATAGAGTAGGGTGGAGATTAGATGGGTTTCAGCAATAGTAGTCCTGGCAGAGGGTGTAAGAAAGGCTTTAAGCCTATAAAGGAAACCAAGTTTTCTATTAACTGCTTTGATAGTTAAGTTTATGTGATTGTCATAGTTAAGATTATGATCAATTGTTACACCTAAGAGTTTGGTGGTTGTGTCGGGTGCTATTATATATATATATATATATATATATATATATATATATATATATATATATATGTGTGTGTGTGTGTGTGTGTGTGTGTGTGTGTGTGTGTATAACTTTCAGCTATTCCTCAACCCAAGAAAAAGTAAACAGTTTTTATTTTATACAAAAAACTGTACCCTTAATCTAAGCAACTTCAGCATTTCCTCTGCTGATAACACCACAATGGAAACTTTCCACCACACTCAATTACTAGGTGTAGTCAATGATGAACACCTTCGGTTTGATCTTCACATTCAGCAAAACATTAAAAAAAAAACAGAAAGTAGGCATTTCCTGTAGAAACACACACTGCCTTCCTCTTCCAAAAACACAATAGTTAAGACTTTCCTTTTAACCTCCCTACTCTACGGTGCTTCAGTTCTTACAAATGTACAAAGTTCCTCTATATCAAAACTCGAACAGTGCTACAGTAAAGTGGTTAAGTTTGCCACTAATTCCAAAACTCAAACTCATCACTGTTTATCACTAAATAATCAAACCTGGCTACAGCTCCCTAACTACCTACTATATACCCAACATCTAACTCTTCACAACTTAGTCTACAAACCACTAGCCTGCCCTTTACTAAATAACATCATTACATCATACAACCCTAATTGAACCCTAAGGTCTGCAGACAAAGAGCTTCTCTCTATATCCAAGCCTTCTAAGGCAGCAGGAGAAAACATCTACTCCCACCATATTGCCAAAGCATGGAACTCGCTTCCACTAATGATAAGAACTATTACTAATTTAACTGCCTTTAGAACTACACTGAAACAACACATGCTCAACTCCTGGCTGTGCCCTTGCTCTAACCCACACTAATCTTCTCTCCAGATGACACCAAACTGTATCTCTCATTCACTATCCATCTAATGTGTATATCTACTTCACTCACTTGAATTTTTTTTACCATCTGCCTTATCTAAGATTTACAGTAACCCAGGAAGTGCTGCTATCTGTGTATAATTAAATTGTTCTCTGTTTTGTGCAATATATGTATGTATATGCATAAAATTCAATTGATTGCTGTACTGGGCATTTCTGTATGAACTTGTAACTCATGTAAGAAAATGTTTATAATTCCTGTATAAATATTGTAAAACTCTGATATATAACAGGAGCTTTTCTCCCCATCCCCCACTGAAAATGGGTTCATTCTGACCCATTTGGACTTTCTCAGTTAACAAATGTCAAATATATATATATATATATATATATATATATATATATATATATATATATATATATATGGGTCTACTGGAAAAGACTGAATCCTCGGTTACACGAAAGTGCACTTAAGAGAAAGTGCACTTCCGCACGGTTCAATGAACCGTTCAGGGAAATTGAAGTGTTGAGGCACACTACAGTGGGGAATAGGGAATTTCCTGTTCCCCACTGTAGTGCGATCTCGGAGTTGGTATTTTTAAGTAGGGTGTGGGGGTACTTAATGTAATGTTAGGAAGTGTTTTCTGTTTTTTTTTTTTTATCTTTTTATTGGCTCGTTGAACCAAGTTTCGCAAAAGTGCACTTTTGAATAAGTGCACTTTCGCGTAACTGAGCGGTCTACTGCTCTTTTTCAAATAAGTGGTATTCGATTAAAAGCAGTAGACCCATATATATATATATATATATATATATATATATATATATATATATATATATATGGGTCTAGGACATTTCACTGAAAGCAAATTTCACTGAAACTCAGATGACTGCACACAATTCACTGAAAGCTCACTTCACTGAAAACTCAATTCACTGAAACTCTTTTCATAGAAAGTTACATATGGACTTTTCCCCCACTGTAGCGCAATTCTGGAGTTAGTATATATAGTAAGGGGGTGGGGGGTACAGCCCCCCCACATTAGGGTATGTGGGGGGAATAGCCCCCCACATAGTTTGGGTATATATTGTGCTCTGAAAAGAGTAATTTATTGGACTTGTAAGTATCCATGTCTATGGTTCAGAATATTTAAAATAGGTGAAACAGGAAGTTATGGCAATGTCACTCATCTTAATCCTCCATAGACAATTAATTGTGGATTAGGGAAATGTTTTTAAAATAATTGTGTTTCCTCTGCAATTCTACAGCCTTCATTTAATATGAGGAAGCATAATGGGTCCCATAAGACTCTTCAGAATGATTTCCATGTGCTTTTCTTTTTCACATGATTTCTGGTATGATGTCCATTAATTTTACATAACGGGTTTACCAAATGACAATTTTGTGCATAAGAAATAAGGTCTAGGAGGAATATGTAAAGAATCTTTTGAAGCACGTTGGAAAAGGCATAATTCCCCAGGCTTTTGAGAATGAAAGCAGTAAAGCTTGAAAATCTCAGTTTTGCTTTAATAGTGTGTGTGTGTGTGTGTGTGTGTGTGTGTGTGTGTGTGTGTGTGTGTGTGTGTGTATATATATATATATATATATATATATATATATATATATATATATATATATATATATATATATATATATATATATATATATATATATGTACATGCATATGAATGTAGAGAGAGAGAGAGAGAACAAATATTTTTCTGCTATGACAGTTTTGGTGTTAAAATATAACATCTAATAAAGGCTGTAGTGTGGGCACAAACTCCTGAAAAGGAGATTGCAGAATATATCACACCCTGCTATATCTTGTATCTGTTAATAAAATTTAATATTTTCAACCTATCATACAAGTCTCAGATTTCAGACAGCTGTGTCTGCAGAAATATGCTTGTGCTAGCATGCTTAAGGGAATTGTAATGTAACTAGTCTGAGTTAGATGTGCATGGTATCACTGTGTCTATGAGCCCATGGGAACTGTGATGTATAAGCCAGGAGTGCATTACCATATGTGTCATATGCAATCAACCACTGCCTTACAGAGTTTCTTTAAACAGAGTTTATTTAATTATGTTAGACTTTTGGTTTGGTAGTTCAGAGGAACAGACTTTCTGTTTTATTTTTTTCACCTACAAGTATTGGACAATGAGAAATCATGCTTCTGATGCTGCAAATACATATTTCTGATGGAGTTTTATAGGTGACTGCAGCTGCTTTTATAACACTCAGGGTCCTGGGTATTTTACTTGTGTTATATTAGCATGCCACAACTGCAAATTTTATGAGCTTTAGTCATAAAACAGTATGTTGTATTTTCTGCAGTTTCATCATTCTGAGTTGGAATTAGTCCTTGTAATTTTATGAGGCATCCGTCATGAAATAGACTGTTGAAACTTTTCAGATCTAATCCTAAATATCTTGTCACTCAATGATTTTGAATTCCTTTTTGAAACAAAGTTACACAGTAAAAAATATAAGCCTTATGAGTTAGGTGACACAATGTGCAATGGGTCTATATCACAACGTCAAACTTACAAAAATTCGATCATTGTAATATCAAACCCTAAAATCCGAAACCCATCTGAACCGAAAACACAGAACAGCGATTTTTTCCCGGGGAAAAAAAATTGCTGTTCCGAGGCAAAAAAAAAAAACATTAAACTTAAACTAAAGTGGGGGCTTTAGCCACACACACACCACCCAACATGGGGGGGTTGTACCCCCCACACACCCCCACTTAAATATACCAACTCCAAGATCGCACCACAGTGGAGGAAATAACAAAGCCCCAAAAACGGCCTACCGATTTTTTTCCCTGGGAAAAAAGTCGATGTTCCATGGCTTCACTATTTTCAACTTTCGGACTTTAGGGTTCGATATTATACTGTTCAAACTCGTTTTAGTTCAGCATTGTAATATAGACCCTGTGCAAAAATAATGTCCGCCAAAAAGAAAGGGTTATGTATTTGTTGAAAATTTACCTTAAAATGACACATCTTTTGTCATTTATATCAGTTTATATGCTGGCAAAAGACTAAAAACACTTTTCATAGTAAAGGAAACAGATGCTCATATCGCTTCGGGTATGAAGTAGTGTTTCTAAACTGTGGCATTTTGGATCAATAGGGAGAGGGAGGACTGCAAGGCAGGGGCATGGCCTGTAAAGGGTAATTTCCTGTGTTTTTGTGTGTGTGTTTGTGATTGTCTGTGTTTCATTTAACAAATAATAATAAAACACAGTTTCCATAGATTAGGAATGAGAAAATTGCAGACTGGTTATCTGTAAATGTATTAATGCAGGAAATCAGGGATTGCAGAAAGGGATACTCACTAGTGCTCAGGATATAGATATACAAATAATTCATGATTTGTCATAGTAATTTACTGTCATCAAAACATGTCATTGAAAGACTCAACACCCAAAAATGAAAGCAATAATATTTGTAAAGGATAGCAGTTCCACAAACTCATGTACCCCCTTACATATGTATAACAGCATGAAAGATGATTTAAAATTGATAAAAGGAGCAAATTTTAATTTCTTGATATTTGATTGGATGGACTCTGGTGTGTTTCGTATGTCACATGTAGAAATTTCCTCTTAAGAAAGATACCATATCAAATGGTTGTGGCTACCCATTTTCTTTGTTATTGAATTGTAGTCAGTCTGGATCTTAAGCTGTGATCTACTGCATAACAGCTGCAAGTGCAGATATGACTGTTTATTTATTGTCAGTGGCTTGTTCTTTTGGAGTCTTTGCATATTATATTTACTTGATGGTTGGAATGAAAATCTGTATGAATGAGGAAAAGGACTTCAGCAGTTTAGATGCTGTTCTCTTGATATGCTTTATGACCTCATATATGACATTGTATATGCTGAAATCACAGCCACAGCAAACATTTGTAGACAAGCACATAAGTGCAGAATGTTTCATCATTGTGGCTTTTCATTGACTGGTGAAAAGCCGTTATGAGTTAACAAAAATTAGATGATGAAATATACTGGCTTTTCACCATCAGGTTGTGGTACAGTGCAGATTGGGGAATATGCCCTTTCCCTGCTGTAGTGTGATCTCAAAGTTCATACATATAAGTAGCAGGGGGTGTGGGGTGCAGTGGCCCTGCAACCATGAAAAATTATTTTTTACAATTTTTCAATCCTATGTGCACCAATGTTTTCTTTTTTGACCATTTGCATTTGATAATTTCTTGTTCGATATGTAATGGTTTCAATGAGTTTTTAGGCTCCCAAAGCATGCTAGCAGCTTCACATTCTGAGATCGGCAACCCTTGAAGCTAAGGTTGACATAAAATATTTGCAATATACTTCCCTTATTATATCTCTCCAAGGAAAACATGCATGATACTGCTAGATAACTTCTAATCTCCTCCTGTTATCTGCCATCTGACCTACATCTCAAGCCATCCCATTTTATACTGGTACATGATGTAATTTTGAAAACATTTAACCACATTCAGGCACTCCTACATCAACTACCAGCATTCAAGGGTATCATGTGATAGTGTAAATTCTGTTTAGATTGTTTCTATAGTTCATGCATCAGAAACATTTCAGCAGCTCAGGTAGTGCACTGTCTTGACTGGTGGAATTTACCTGTCAGTTTTATAATCTATATCATATAGTGATGTCAGTTACCTGTCAATTTTATTATGTATATCATATAACCATAATATAACTGATATTCATGTAGTTATAACGAGTCAGTTGTTTCTATAAAAACATTTTAGAGCTTAATTTTTTCATTCATAATGCTGCAGCTATTTGTTGTGATTAGAAGAAAGTCCTAATGTTTTGCTGGAATCAGCCCAAGACATATCTGTCTGTCTATCTATCTATCTATCTATCTATCTATCTATCTATCTATCTATCTATCTATCTATCTATCTATATCTATATATGAAATTATCTTGACTTCTCCCTCAATCCCTCAATATCCACTTTTTTATTAAGTCCCTGCTAATATGTACACATTATTATTTTGGAAATATAACGGCAATGTTTGTTAATCTGATGTGCATTTCTCAAGTCCTTGTCTACCCTACATATCTGTGTGTGTTCATCATCCTTTGTGGATGTGCATGCTTCCTGATAGGTCAGTTGCAGCTGGTGTCTATAATGTTTACAGTACACTGTCCTGTACCACATTTAGTATTCAAGCACTATGAATACATTATTTTGCACTTTTTTTCTGGTATTCCTGTCAGTGATTGAAAGGCATGTGCATGAGGAATAACAATTGGACAACTGATACAGAGAGCTATTGCACTGCAAATCCCTTACCTTTGTTTGCACTGATGAGTGAAGCTGGGAATACATGATGTTAACAGAAAGCATATACATTGAGGAATGTAGAACCGGCTGACATTTCTGTTCCTGTATAGAGAAGAAACTTAATCTTCTAACAACAGCTAGGCAGTAAGTCGGCAGTTATATTAATTCTTGGGCAATTATCTATGCAAGAGGTTTGAATAAGGTGTGCTTATTCCAAATTGCATGTTTATTTGTGTAGTCAGTGTTACACCATTGTTATTTGTTTTGAAGTGGCTTGGCTACTTTGAACTCCATTAATGATGTCTTAATGTTAGAGATAGAAATTTTTATGTCAAAATGGCTACTAGGCACTTGGACCACCAGTTCTAGTTTCCAGCCAGTAGGATGAGCTGCAGGGCCTTTTTAAGTAAAAGCCTACCTCACACATCTCTCCCACATATACCTGAATCCTCTTTGGATCATTTGCACTACCATGTTCACTATAAAATTAATCGGATCAACCTGTATCCTTTCTTTAAAAAATAAACCCATAAATTCTGCCATTTGTCACCAATACAATGTCTATGTTGTTTATGTCTTTTGTATTTTCCTCTTATATTTTCCTGTTTTCACACTCCATATCGTTTGTATCTTTTGTATCTTTCAATTGAGTTTTTCTGTTTTCCCACTTTTTTGCTTCCTTTTGGATGTTGATAATTTCTTTAAAGTGAAATTTCTATAATATTTCATATGTGAATGCTTTCTTTAAGAGTATGCATATATGTGTTTCTTTTCATTTTATATGATATCTGATGAAGTGTATACACCTCAATGCTGTCCTTCTCACAGCTGCCAATATGCTTTCAAAGAAGTTTTGCTGAAGTCAAGTGAAAACTACATAAGCCTCTGGGACACTATGTGCTAATATCTTACTAATAGTATTAATGGTATAAGAAAGAAGGTGAACGTGGGAAAAATATAAAATAAAAGAGTTAGTGCAACACTAATTAGCATGTTAGAAATCCATGCACAAGGTGTGGACAAATCTATGACAATATTTAGATAAGACCTTTTAGCTGCAGGACACCTCATGCAGCAAATTCCTGGACTGTTAGCACTGGATAAACTGCATCATTCATATATAAATCCCAACTGTATTGTGAGGGATGGAGAAAAGAGACTGCCATTAAATGGGATATGCAGTAGAATACTTATGGCATGGTCTACGAGACAGTTTCATATATGTGTGAATTGCTAATGAAGTACATTTCCATTATGTAACATGAGCTCAAGCCGTAAAAGCTTCTCATAACCAGCAGGTGCATGCCAGTACATTGTATAAGTTCTTTATTGTGTAGTCTTCTGACATCATTTCCCAAATGTGTGAAATGGTAATGTGGTATTGTCCTACTGCATTGCATCAGCTTTTTCTAACATGATCTCACCATTAAGAGATGCAGTGTAGTCCAACTAAACAGGATATCTCTCTTTTTTTTTTTTGTATTTTTAGTTTGTTATCGAGGAGGATATAATCAGAAGTTTAGGGAGAATTGTGAGGGACTGAAAAGACACCAGTGAAGTTGCTGGATAACAGGTTAAGACACAAGGGGGGCATTATGCATCCTGCCCAGATGATGGTATTTAGTATACGGAAAAGAGGCAGATGCCAACACTGTCATTTTTTAGAACATTAGGAGGAAGGTGAACATTCTCGGAATACTAGTCAGTGAAATCAACCAGACTATCAAACCATCCTTATATTTTTGGATGGTCCTACACAGGGACACTATTACTACTGCTACCCTCTCTGCCTCTGGCTAGGACTGCACTGCCCCGAAACCTCTGCTTCCTGTGGTCCATACAAGACAGACACCAGTGGTTTGGAAAAGAAGGATCAAAGTGTAATTCAGAACAGTGCTGCCATATTATATACCTGCTTGGTGAAGTTTAAAGAAGGTAATGTTTTGAATTGTTTTTTCCATTTTGTATTGTCTTGCTCAAATTTTTGTAATTCATGTTTTCCATATATACTTGTATTCATTATCTTGTTCTATGCCAAAGGATATGTCATACATAGGCTTCTGAAACATATCTTGGAGTCTGGCTTGGTGGTTTCTGCTGTATTGATGCTTGTTTATCACAATGTGTTTCATGACCAACTCATGCACATAATTCTGATGACTGGTTGTCAACTAAACTGTTTAAACATAACATGGGTAAAGCCATGCTGTGTTTGATCATGTACCTAGCTTCACATCCACCTTGCACCTGTACCCTTCAGGAAAATCTACACAAAACTGCTGTCCACTAGTGAACTTTCTTGAAATGCAGTATTGCAACTGCAAAGTTTTTCAACAACTATGAGGACAACGGACACATGTGCTTCACCACACTATCCAGTACCTCACATCTGTGGTTTCAGTATAGCTACAGTATCATTCCATGTGATTTTATCTGGCAGTCAACAGCTGCTGGTTTGCTGATATGTAGTGCACTCAGGGCTATCCAGAGCATGCACCTGTAGTATTGTATTGTGTAATTATGAGTTTAAAGCACACATTGTGATATGTGGATAACTTTACTTCATTCCCAGTGAGCTCAGCACTTATCAGACCATAAATCAAAATCTATTCCTGGGCACACACTTTTGCATGCTGTGCTATTTTTGGCGCTTTCCTCTGTATTGCTGTGTACTGTGATTTTGATGATATCTCTTAGTGCATGGTTGACATCACTGTTTCCTAAACCCACCTTCTGTCAAACATCAATGCTTGTATCATGAATTCAATCTTGTCCATGCTACCTTGTGACCTTTCGAAGTATTACTATTTTCAATAAAAACTTACGATATAATGAATGTCTTGGACTATTGAACCAACATTGAGTTCACACTTTCCAGATTCAGGCTAAAATTCTTTTTTTTAAACCAAAAGTAACAGAAAGATAAAATATATTTTTTAAATATTTCATCCAAAAGAGTCTTAATTTGTATACATTTTAAATATTTTAGTGGCATTTATTCATTTAAAAATGTAATTATTAAACATGTACTTCACAAAATGTAGTGATACAGCTAATAGTTATAAACATATTAAAAAAAAGATTGAGGTACTGCTATTTTTCACAATATTTCATTAAACTTGACAGTTGCTGCTTTTGTTTGTTTACTTATTGTACAAATGATAAATTCATAGTTGGTTTTGTTTGTTTATTTATTGTGCAAATGCTCTTTTTTTTTCTTTTCTCTGGGTAAACATCTTCGGTGTACTAGAGAATGAATAAGCATGTCCAGTTGGAGACTGGTTTTGATAGACAGCAGGAAAATGGTAAAAAGCAACAACCCAAAATATTTCTTTGCATTGACCTTAGGAGACTTAATATTAATTTTAGTATGTACTCTCATATTTGAAATCAAGCACTGCATTGCATGTATTCAGGAAGTAATTCATTCACAAACCATGGTCCATATGTTTGCCTGAAATATTGAAAACATCGCCAGACTGAGGATTCTGCATTTAGCATGTATAATGCTGGCAGACTATGTTATTAATAATTCCTTCTTTCACCCAAAATTTGAAATGCGAACGATGTGTAAAAGCAGTTCATAAAAGAAAAATAGCTGTCATTATTCAGATCAAGACACTTGTGTGTGTGTGGAAAGGGCAACATTTTTATTTATTTATTATCTGCACAAAATTGTTTTCAGTACCATAGATAAATGTTTACAATACTAACACATTTTCTCAATGAAGCATGTTTCCACGATGCTGCCCAACCCGCAGCATCACTTTGCAAGGTAGATAAAATATTAGTTCAAAAACAGGAAAATACCTGTCAACTTGTTAGAGCAATACTCACTGGGGGAACAAACGGCCATCAATAGAGGGACAATTTGTAAATATTGCTCTTACAAACTTAGAAACATGATAGAATAACAGGTATTGCATTATTATTAATTGATTTACTTAAGTAGTAGGTGTATACAGCAGCAGTTTAGTGTGCAATTATCTATACAATGTGTAAAACACACCTGTTACTCAACTGACTCTGTAGCACTAGCTGTTAAATGCATTGATGATATCTTGTTTTGGCTCAGATAGTACTGTGTTCAAATACAGGTATATCTATCATTTTAAATACTTGTATGTGTACATCAAGATTATAAATTATATTTATGAATCTGTCTCATCAGGTGTTTTTGCACTTAATGCAGTAATGATGAAATGTTTGGTGCTAGATGGTACTGATATCTAATAAAAGTTTATATAACCAATAGCACTTCTTTTTACCATTGCTAAGCAATGCTACACATCATGCACCATCATGCAAAGATTCTATAAAGAAAAGAAATGGGGGAGACAGGAAGGTGGTGAAGGGGGAGCAAGCAGGGGGTTAAAACAAAGTTAAAGGAAGGCAGGAATGTGCAGTGGGGGAGTAGGTAAAAACCATAGCTATCCCATTTCTTCAAAAGTAACAAATGAGTATATGTACAGATTCTTAGCTGAATTTTGACTGTCACCTCCAGAGAGAGGGCCGGCAAAAACATAATTGCATTGTGAGGCCAATTGCACCAAATTAAGTGTGACAAGTACACATGTGCAAAATGGAGTGCTATGTAGTGGACGATGTTTTTTTGGGGGGACAGCTACCCTTTTGTTGTTTCTATTAAGGAGAGAGAGGAATGTTGGGGAAGGGGCATAGGCAGGTCTGGGGCAGTCAAGCTGGGAAGGTGGAAGAAGCATTTGCTGACAGGCAAGACATACAAGACAAGAGGCAGGGTTGGTGAAGGATACAAGAGGGGGGTGAACATCATGGTTGGGATGAGGGTGGGGAGATTGCAAACTTATGGATGCCATGTTTGGTGACAGTGAGAATTGAGTCCTCACCCACTAGACTGTCATCACTGTCACCTCACTGCACTGATGGCTGCAGTGTCTAACTTCTTTGTGTGTTTATGTTATTCAGAATGATGATGGTGAGCAGTGCTCCATTAGGCCTAGGCATGCACCAGTAGTGTGTTGCACAGTCCTATGCACCAGATCTGGCAGTTCATCTTGGCTGACAAAATCACCCCCATTTTCCTCTGCTCCCAGAGGGAACCTCAGGCCTATCCTCTGGGGCAGAACTACCTGAGGGGCCAAGTAGGGCAGGGGCAGCAGGGGGTTGCTGCCAGGCTGCAGCCTAGAGGTGCTAGGCCTTGGTGCTGTAGCCAGTAGAGTGAGTGGAGGTGGAGCATGGGGAACTGGCCTACCCTGCCGTGTTGTAGGAATAACATAAGTAAAATTAAAATTCAATAATGAAATAAAACATAATGCAAAAAAAAATGGAAAGAATAACCTTCTGAATTGCATGAAACATGACCTATCAGGGCCTCTGGAATTATTATTTAACTGTAACCTCCAAACAGGCATCATGCCTCATGAATGGAGAAAGTCAACAGTCATCCCTCTGCACAAAGGTGGGCCATCTACAGGCTCTATAAACTACAGACCCATAAGTGTCACTAGTCTTATATGTAAAGCCATGGAAAGAATTATCATGGAGATGATCAATAGAGGTATAGTAAACCTCCAGACACTGGACCCAACCCAGCTTGGTTTTGTCAAATGCAGATCATGCCTACTCAGCCTGGTGGGCTTCTTTGAGAAGGTCGGCAAAGCAATGGATGAGGGCAAAATTATTCACACAGCCTACCTTGACCTGGCCAAGGCATTTGACTCAATACCCCACTCAGGCATTGTTGACAAACTCAAGAGGTTAGGTACAATCCTGTATGTCACCCAGTAGATAGCCAACTGGCTCATAGACAGGACCCAGGAAGTTAGAACTGGGGAGTCCACCTCTACAAAAGAGGCCAGTCAAAAGTGGAGTCCCTGAGTGATTAGTCCTTGGACTGCTCCTTTTTGACATTTACTTCTCAGAAGTCAAGGCCAATGTCAGTGGGCTGTGGCTGACAAATTTGCAGATGATTGCAAATTTGGAGCTGTCATTGAATCTCACAGTGACACAGATGTTCTCCAGGAGGGGTTGACACAGACAAATAACTAGTGTCAGAGCCATGGACTAAAACTAAATGCCAAGAAATGCATAATAGTATCTTTTGGGAAGTTATCCATCCCTGGTAAATATAATATTAACAACACACCTCTTACAGCTGACTCAGTAGTTAGGAACTTAGGGGCACACATAGGTACCAATCTAGCCTTTGATCATCATGTGTCTACAGTGGTGAGGAAATCATTCTATGTTGTGCAACTTATAAACAAAGGTATGGCATCTAAGTCCAAGGAAATCATTGTTCCACTGTATTTGGCATTCACCAGACCTATCCTTGAGTACAATGCACCCTTTGGTATGTACCTAACCAGGCATATCCAACAACTGGAATGTCCACAGAAATTACTCACTAAAAGAATAGAGGACATAAGTAATATGTCCTATGCAGACCGCCTCAAGGTTCTATCACTGTATTCTGTCTCCTACAGGCTTTTGAGGGGAGATCTATGCCTGGTGTACAGGGCATTATCAGATCCCACTCTGATGGACCTCCTGCATATCCACAAAACAAACAGTAGCAGAATTACCCATTCTAAACACTTAAACCTTGCCTGTGATATAAATAGGACCTGCTGGAGAGATAGCTAGTATCCCAGAGACTACCCTGTCAATGGAACAGGCTCCCTATCCATGTGAAGCAGACCTCCTGCCAAACCCAATTCAAGTGCAATTTGGACAATTGGATGGGAAAACGGAAATTCATCCCTGGTTTGGCACCTATGTCTCTAATGTAAACAGGTAACCTGTAAATGGCTCATCTCCCAGGCCCATGCTTACACTTATCAAGTGTATCAGAACTTGTCAGAGATCTGGGATGCATGGCTAGGCTTAAAAAAGCCCTTGTGGTTTTAGCCTAGTAAACATCTATGAACCTAAATAAAATTTAAACATATAATAAATTATTATAAAAATAATAAATAATATAATTACAAACACGATGATAATTAATGTTGTTGTTTGTCTTTCAGCTTTTCCCGGTAAGGAGTCGCCACAATGGAACTCCGGTCCACTAATGATTGGCAGTAGATTTTTTTACGAAACGCCGAGGTGCCAGCTCGACGCCCAACCTTCAACAAAGGCACGCCCATTTACGCATGCATGTCTTTCGAACACTACTCAACCGCGGGGAGGACATGCAGTCTTCACACAGAAGGCACTCCCAAGCCAAGTCGAGAATCGAACGGGAGAATCTCTTGCAATGAGGTAACAACGCTACTGCTGTACCACCACGGCACTACAAACATGATAATTAATAAGAAATGAAAATATATTTAACAACAAAACATTAGAAAATTATACATAATAAAACATAAGGAGTAATAAAAAATAAGTATGATAAAAATATGATTTTAAACATATATATATATATATATATATATATATATATATATATATATATATAATAATGACAATACAAATAATAATAAATAAGAAATACATAAAAAGCAAATGAAGAGACAGGGTGTGGTGAGGAAAAAAGAGAGAACATTATTAACTGCACAGATAATATACAAAGCTTTCGACAAATAATTTATTATATTCTGTTACATTTTACTTTTAACACAACCAAATGCTAAGAAATTTCTATATTTCTTTGAATACTACCTTGTTGCTAATGTATACACACTATAGTACAGATTATATCTCATCCAGAAATCATTCATGGGTGAATATATTGCAGTTATGCACGTTCCATGTACAGTGATTACACTTGACAGCAGGCTATTCAAGCCATAGGTTTAGAGGTCTGCACTTCAAATGCTATCATGATGACTATGTAACAGTGCTATATTTTTAATGATGACAACCTAAAACAGTATTGTAAACAGTTGAGTTTAAATTTGGGGATTGTGGTATTCAAACCCACAAGCAGTGACTACTGTAATGCTTTACTTTTCCTTTGGCATAATGCAAGCACTATTTCCTTTTACACTTTATGGATACAGGTTCAGTGTTATCTGAGAATGCGTAAGTGTTGCTTTGCGTTACAGACCATACCCCTCAACCTTTAAGGACAGGATCTCTGGACAGATCATAACATAATGAGAATGGAATGACACACACATATGAACAAATTTCAAAAATTGCTTACACACATGGAATGTTGCATAGGATTTGTGTTAACATACATGTTGATACTTCTGCGTGTCCCAATTATGATAATTTGCATCATGCTTTTGTTGTCCCTGGTTTACAGGTTTTACATTGCAATATTGATGTCAACTTAAACAAGTACTGCATAATTTGGAAGTGTGGTTTTCTAAATAACAACTCCTGTCTTTTTTGTAATACTGGACTGTTGTTTTACCCTACATACTAATGCATGCATATTTTTGCTTTACAATAAACAAATGTATACTCAATGTGATACATGTGTTTACCACAATAAGCAAGCTGTATTTACTTTTAATGCTAAAATAACAGTACTATTTGGAAGCATACATACCACTTGCCTCTTGTACTCAAACTTTCTTCATAAGTTCTCTCATTCAGTAATCAATCTGTATTAGCTGTGAAAAAGCAGAACACAACATACCATTAAGACCACAAATCCTGAACAAATGCAGCTGCTACCTCTTGCAAGCAGTGCCTGCAAGTGATACTTATACCTCTGTAGAGTGCCATCAGTCTTACATTACTCAATCCAACAGTCGAGGGTATCCTTCTTCTTCATCCTGAGGTCTCGGTAGTGATTCCTACACTGTTTGCCAGTGTTGGGGATACTGGTAAGCCTGGACAAATCCCAGGACAAACTATTCCATCCATCTGATTTGTAATTGGATCTATGATAGTGCTCCTGCAATAGCTGGGGACCATAATAATTCACTAGCAGTCCAACAAACACTTTGGACTTCTGAACACCCTATCTTTGAGAACAAAATCTCAAACCCTCTCCCCGATCATCAGCCATGTCTAATGCAGATAAAAAAACAATCTATAGTGACTTTTTCCACTAATTCCAGTTATGATAGATACTGAGCACACACACTGCTGGATTTTTCAACATTTGAAAATGGTGTGCACTGCTTAGCATCGTGCAAACACAGGCAATGTGTTTTCATGATGGGTACCAATAAAGAGAAGTTAACCAATACAGATATTATCATAAAAGTACATAACTAACAATATTAGTGTGCCATTCATCATGAAAATACTTATGATATAAGAAATACTAGGTCAACTGTTATAATTGAGTGACTATAATGTGAAGTGGGACATTATTGACAAAAGACAGATGCCTGCTGTATTAGAACTGTGGACCTTATCGAGGTTAGTCCTACATTGACAGCTGTTGCCAGTAGAAGGATAAAACAAATACATGTGTATGTTTAACTTCATTGATATCTAATGCAAGGTCACATTATTAAAATGCAAATTGCAATCCTTGTATCAGACTATGTGAACTTCAGGACAACAATTATCTCCAGCCACAGGAGAAGTTACATGAAACCTAGTACATTAATATTTATCCTAAGGTTCTCACTGTTACATGCAGCACAATTGCAATTAGCAGGTTTATGTCATGCAGACTGAAATTAAGAGAATGCATTGAAGGTCTTTTTTAGATGTCTGGGTCATGTCTGCTACCTGGGTGATCCACTTGTGCAATTTGTGAAGTGCTGCTGTGTGCGCAAGCCAGCTGCACATAACTGAAGCTGTTTGTGCTATGCTCAACAATGCACAAACCATGTTTCCAAACATTGGGATAAAAACAAGTGATAATAGGCAGAAAATAAAATCAATATACTAAATACGCAGTAGACTATCTTACTACACAGGAAATATGCCTACATAGGTCTACAATCCAGTTTACCATCTAATGCACATGCAGAACACAGGATGGGTGCCTTAAACTGTGTTTCACACATACACCTTTGTGGCAAACATCAACAGTCATCCAACACACAAACAAACTGAAAATAATGTGCAGATGTACAGTCATAGTAATGAAATGTTTCACTTTTAAAACACTGCACTTACTGATTGCACAACCTGTTATGATTTTGTCTTTCAAATAGACAGCACTATTTTTCATGTCTGTGTTCCTTGGTCATTCATCAATTATCTGTCCAGTACTCTGGGACATACAGCGTATACACTATTCTATATCATTGCATTTACAATATTAAAGGATATTAACTGAGAATAATATGATATGTGGCTGCCAACTAAGGAAAGACAGGTTGGATGTCACAAATAAGCACTGACTGTTCTTTTGGGGGTGGGGAAACAAAGGTATGTGTCTGCTATGGCAGTAACAAGACTGTGTTGGTCTGCTTAGTCTGCAGGTCTGGCATCCTGCCTGTTGTCTGATTTAGTTACAGTTGAGAACTTTTATCTCTAATGCTTCCCTAGTACAAATGTATAGTGATGTCAGAGGATGGTTTTAGGCTCCTAGGTGGTGAGTCAGTGTGTTATGGCTTGTCTCATAACCAGTGCAAGGACATACTGAGCATGGCTATGTCTGCCTACAACCACACCTGCTGCCGGTTCCTCCTCTCAGTCATTGGCCAGTGGCTTTGGTAGCCTTGGCATTGTCAGTAGGATTTGTTTCCAATTCCCTTGATGATCCTGCTCCAGCTGTTTCAACTATATTTTCTTGGGTAGCATAGCACATACTATGACCATTGAGGGACATGTCGATGGATTGTAATGGTGCCCTTGGCCAGAGGTATGTGTGCACTGGCTCTGTGAGTGCAGTAGCTGAAAAACATGCTCTATGGTTGGATTGTGTTTCTCATTAAGGTGTTCCTCTGTGTTTATGTGCATCTCTAATGGGTTTCATCAGCCATGACTCTAGTGCAAAGTATGCATCCACACCTAAGTAAGCCTTGAAGATATCCCCCATAGCACACATCTGGTGCAGTTGAGAGATGTGGCACATGGAAGTCATGCTAACTGCAAGGGTTGCCAGTACGCACATTTCAGATTATTCCCATGCCATTGCACATGACTTGGCAGTTGTTCGAGAGGTAGACCTTATGGCTAATGTAGACTCTAATCTGTTCCCCAGGTGTTGTTCTCATGTGTACATGACTGCAATGTACGACACACATTACTGGAGGGTAGTGCAATATATGTTACAGTTGTAGCATTCTTGTGACCCTCTCTTCAGAATGTATGCTAACATATATGTGCACTAGGCCATGTTGTAGTATAGCATGCAGGAATGTGTGGAAGTTCATGGATGCTGATGCCTTTGACACACCAAGCATGTCCCCTGTAGTCTGTTAAAGGTACCTGTGGCTAAGATACTAAGTTCAACACATACTGTAATTTCCACTGGGATGGGGTCTCTGTGCTTGGCTCTGTATCTGACTTAAGACTGCCAAAGGTCCCACAGTTCCTCAAGTGTGCTGTTGGCCTGCAAAGTCTTCAGCCCCTATGTCTATGGCTATTGGCAACAGCAACAGCATCGGCTTCAACCTGTAGCACAGACAAGTGTATTTAAAAAGTAGCTGCTATTAACAATCTGTCTGAACTTACATTGTGTCTGTACTCCACTAATTTTCTCTCTACATACAAGGAAGGGCATGAAGGCTACATTGATGCCTTATATATTGTTGAGTAGCTCCATGGGATTGGTTGATTAGCATGCAGTTCAGCAGTATATGCTGCAATTAACATCTCTGAAGCACAGACTAAGTCAGATGCAATTCAGCAGTATATGCTGCAATTAACATCTCTGAAGCACAGACTAAGTCAGATGCAATCAACTACTAATGTACACCATTACAAAAAGGTAAATGTGTAGCTAGGCAAACCAGTGTGAATGAGAGTTATTTCATTAGTAAAACTCAGTTACACATTTCTTTTGGAGTAGTATATTTCAACAGAGGAGTATTGTACTCCATCAAGTATGTATCCATTTGGGTCTCCTTCAGATGATCAAAGTTTCAAAACTTAGAACATTAAATGGCCAAGGACCAGATGATCAAAGTTTTAAAAATTCAAATGTTCTGAATGGAAATCACAGTAGAGCGTGGAATGTGAAATTTAATGTTTTTCTCATTATAGTGCGATCTCAGAATTGATATATTTAAGTAGCAGGGGAGGTGGGGGTGCAGGAGGGCTTGTCCCCTGCAAAAACGTACAATAACATTTTTTTCTTTTTATTTTATTTTTTTACTTTGATGTTTGACGTTTTAAAACTTCGATCATCTGGTCTTCGGCTGTACGATGTTCGAAGTTTTGAAACTTCGATCATCTGAAGTAGAGCAATCCATTTTGTTATCTAAATAATGCATATGGTGGAATGTACGTAGGAATAATGTGAAATAAATCTGTATGCATTTGTTAGTACTGTACTAATGGCATGGCCTTGTTTTCCAGCCATTTGAGCGGTACAGATAATGTACAGTAGGCCGAAGATATAATGCTGTGCGATAATTATGTACACGTTTAATGGAAAGGTCCTTTGATAGTATTTTTAACATTTCACTGTTGTTTGGTTAGCACAATTTTTCCTTAGCCTGTTATTTTGTTTGTGTTGGGGGGGAGGTGAGTTCCTGTTATGGCACAAGCTAGAATAGACTGTTGTGTTGATTGGGTGAGCATAGTTGAGTATCTGTTAAGGCACAAACAAGGATATGTTCCTCTTACTATTGTCTCCTTGTTTTGTACCCCCCTTGTTATTTTTTGACTACTGTTGAATCTTTAAATTATAATTAAGTGGGGAATACTGAGATCCTTCTTTTACTGCTTTATCAGTACACGGTTTATTTGTAGTTATGTGATCCTTATATGTGTTATCATTATTTTGTCTTTTAGTAAACAATATGCCCACTCGCCATAGGCCCCCATTTTTTGAGGCAGTGAATAACCTCATAATTGAGGCATTATGCCAACATCATGCAGTCCCGATGTCCAAAGGGTGGGCCAATATGACAGAATGTACAGTCCTGTGGGGTTAATTGGTCCAAAACCTTAATGCAACTGGTTGATACAGTGGCAGCTACGAGCAGGTTTGACACAGGGCCACGGACATGATTCATGCTGCAAGGAGGCATGCAACTGAAGTGGCACATGATCGACAGATCACTGGAGGTGGGCCTTCAACAGAACACCCTCTCACTGCTATCAAGGAATTCCTGGCAAACATTGCCACACAGGACAGCTCCCAGCAATCCATTACCCAATACATTTTGGACATGGGTGCCACTCCTGCATCTCAGGAGGATCTTTCAGTTATGCTTTATTAGATCATCAGTAGAATACCGTTGTATTCATTCTGCAATAGTGTATATATTTTATATGTGTGTCAGGTTGTTTTTGATGGGGCTATTTAAGATAGCTGAAGTTTTAAGCTTATTTTGAGGTTGTCAGCCACATTATATTGAGGTTGTCAGCCACATTTTTGTTAACATTGCAGTTACTGTATATATAGAGGATTAAACGTATTACTCCCTGTTATACAGTTAAATGTGGTGATGTTGCCATTATCTCTTCCTTTACTTTTTTCAGGATCATCAGGAATTCACAGATATAGGGATCCAGCAGTTGGTAAGCACAATACATTTACGTCAGTACTACAGATATATTCCAGCATATCTGCTAACGTTTCCTCTCAGGCCTGCGGTATGGATTGCTGTACTGTCTGCACACTTGTCAACTGTACAGATATTTGCTGAATGTCCAGATGTTTTATACATACATCTGGCTCATATTTAAGATCATAATGATTGACTTGCAAATTATTGACAAGTCATTATTGATTGGAAACATAAAATAATGACAGAGAGCTCACATTCAGACTGCATACCTTTCAGAAATGAAGAAATACATGTTATCCTATCAACTTTCTAGGTTTGTAAGGGTAATATGTCACAATGGTTCCTATTCTTGGGCCTTTGTCCAGCCATTATTCATGGATTTGTCCACATTTCTTTCTGAGTCTGAGCGGTGTAAATGTCTGTAATAGTGACAGCAGTGCAACTTGTTTAACACATATTGCAGCATAGTAGTGCAGGCATTAATGTATTCTTGGTTTCCTTCCTTTAATCACAGCTGAATGTAGAAGTGGTTTTGTGTCCCCTGCGCCACCTGATGTCACTGTCTCATTAGACTCTGATGATGATGGTGGCCAAACCGAGGCATATCTGGGGGTTGCAGAGGCTGAATTTGACACAGAGGTTGACATCCAGCAATCCCCCACATTATCACCAGACACATCAATTATGCCTTCACATACCCAGTCAACTGAGGCCATAGATATTGGACAGTTGGAGGGTGAGGAGATTGTCCAGGGAAGTGTGGCTACTACGGCTTAAGTGACTGTTGACAGTGGCCGTAGCCAAACTATTGTCGAGGTACCACACAAGCAGATTGATAGGGTTGCTCAGAGGACGTCTGTTGTCCCTCCTTCACCTATTGCATGTGACTATTCATGTGTCACTTGATGTATGTTTAGGACCGTCATGGAGGCACAGGCATGCTCAGAAAAGAACTCCAGAAGAATGCTCAGAGTTATAGATGTAGCACAGTCTGACATCTGTGACAGCTTCCACTGTGTTGTTGATTCCCTGGATCAGTCGAATGACATGTTGGAATGGGATGTGTCTGTGAGGGAGTGCAGAGTGTCTGTCATGAAAAGCACATTGTCTGTGATGGAACATCTGCTGGGAGGGGAGCATCGGCCTTGTGGGTGTAGGTCAGCAACTACATCTGCTGAGAGCCAACATGGTCATGCCTGATCACAATCTCAAAGTGGCAGTACATCCGCTGCCCCAGCATCCACTGCCCTAGCAGAGAGTGTGCTGTCCACAGCAAGATGTAGCAGCCCATAGGGTCATGGTCCTGGGATTTCCTGTGAAGGAAGCACATCCATCAGACATTGGTCACCTTCAGGTTTTAGCACAGCATCTCACCTTGGGCATGGAGGTGCCAGTGCAACTCCTGGCAGAGTCAGTTCTCATGGTCAGGGGTGGAGATGATGAACTGTCAGCTCTACCATGCACTGCTCACAGCTGTCCAACATACAGCCACATATGGCTAGCACTGAGCTTGGCTGTGTTCATGCTGACACTCACACACCAATGTCACCTACAGACACACTCGCAACATTTACATGTCCCATCTCACCTGGTTCCTTTGCTTACTCACACACACACTCACCAACCTTCTGTGTCAGCCTAGGCCTCCTGCACCTCCACACAACACCCTGTGCAAGTGATGACAACTGTGCCACATCCCTGTTGTCTATCTTGGATTCAGGGATATTAAAACTATATGTCTGATGCACAAGGTGACTATCGATATTAATATGTATTTATTGTCTCCATTTGCACTGTTGAACTGATAATTGTACATATCAGTTAGATTGTACTAAGCCAGTTAGATAGTCAGTAGCGTAATAATTTCTCTACTTTATAGTGGATGCTTTTGTAAGAGTTGTGAAGTCAGACAATGAAATGTGTTTCATTAATATATCTAACTTTCTATTTAAGGCTTGCTTAGTACAGACTTATGGGTGCACATCCAAAGTCAACCCATCAGATTCAGAGCTCAGGACTGTATGTCAGCACTGAATACAAATCTTATCAGAACAGTAATACAGTATAATGTTCAATTTTGCATATACATCACCATAGATTCTGAGGTTCATAGGATGTGACTAGGGTATTGACCTGATGGTGTTTAGAAGCATAGCCTTTACATCACAATATAATATTCAATGGCAGATATAATGCATGGCCAAGTTTTGTCTAGCAAGAACCATCCATGTCCATGAGACAAGCAGCAGTGATCCATGGTAGATAACATTTTCACATCAAGTCATTCAGCCTGTGCTTAAATAGGGAAATGGTGATGCTCTGCTTGACATGGATTTGAAGCTTACTACAGAGGAGTGACAACCTTTGAGAGAAGTATCTGTCTCTTCAGCATGTCCTATGTATGTCTTAGTGTACATTGAAGTCCCTGGAACAGGTAACTCCATTCCCACATTACTTATGGATGTGCTGCATTTTCATCCCATTTTGGCCACAGATAGCCCTGTAAGGCATACATAATCTGCCTTGAAGCTATCTATATGATACTGCACACAGTGACAGCAACTTCAGTTTGTCTACACAAGACGCATGTTGGAAACCCTCTGATGTTTTATTACTCATAAATGCCTGAGGTCTGTCTAGTTGGTGCAGGTGTCTGGTACAATACATATCAAAGTGAAGATTATATTCATTAATATAGCTGAGGAGATATGAGTAGTGGGGATTGATAACATATTTTGCTATTGATGTAATGCCTTTGGTAATTAGATGTAAGATATAGAATGCCTTTTTCCCCACAGTTGACCCAGGTTGCAGTCGCCATGTGTTCTAAGGTCTATCAATACAGAACTGGGGAATAGTGTATTCTTAGTTATTTTATAATAAGTAGGAATATATCACAGGGTATGCTGATGAATTTTTGTGCAGCTAATGTAACACCTATGGCTTTTTCAGCAGTCATTCGTGCCACAAAGATGGTTTGCCATAGACCCTCTGTTTTGTTCTGGACTTCTGAGACATATATATCAAACATGAGGGGCTACAGCACTGATATTTCTGTTACCACACAGGTGACAGGTCTGCTGCTTGAGGTGATGTTTCCCACTATGATTGAATGTTGTTAGTCTGTGATCCCATTTCAAAGTAACTGATAACATAGGATTTCATATCTACCTTGGTTAGTTTCTCTCTATTGTGTTGAAGGCCTTGGCCAAGTTACGATAAGATGTGTGCACAACTTTGACTGTGTGTATGTCTCTGGTCACAGTCTTGAATCCCACCAGGTTTTCCAGCCATATGCTACCATTGAGAACACCTGACTGGAATACATCTAGTGTTTGGAGGTCACCTATGTCCTTGTGTTTGAGATGCATGCACATTGTTTCCATTGCCTTACAGTAGAAGTTGAATAAGTTTATGGGTCTATAATTACATCTGTATTTTACCAATCATCACTTGTGTGGTTGAAAAATTGTCACTGTATTTCATTCAGTGTGGACAACAGCAGTATTAAGACTGTGGTTGAATATGATGCCTAGTGGAGTAGCTCACTGTTGAAGCACGTGAAGAATGCCATCTGGTCCCATGGAGACTGTGATCCTAGTCTTGGAGACAGCAATGATAACTTTTGCTTTATAGATACCACAGATTGGAGGTGATGTTGCACACATGGTTTGTAGTAAGATTGGTGGTGGTAGGAAAGACACTTTTCAGCCAAACGTGTCTGCTGGCAGGTTTGGAATTTACAGTGTCAGTGTGTGTGATACTATGCACAATTAGTTCCAGATGCATCTGAGTTTTATATATATATATATATATATATATATATATATATATATATATATACAAGTTTGCAGATGTAAATGAAGAAAGCTTTATGGTTATCCTTGGATATGTTTTGCAAATTATTAGCATAGTTGCTCTGTGATAGTTTTTGAAGGTGTCTTATTTAGGTTCATAGGTGTGTACTAGGCTAATGGCCCTGGAGCCTTTACAAGCCTAGCCCATAGGATTACCCTGGCATCGTGCCACCCGACCTTAGTTCCCAGTGCCTCTGTCGACATTGGAGTGATCCCCAGGGTGAAGTTTCTATTTCCCATCCACTCACTAAGATTTCTCTTGAAGAGGGCTAGTGAGGTGCTCTGCTTGACATGTATGGGAAGTCTATTCCAGAGCATGTTTACACTGAAGAAACTGGCCTTCCAGTATTGTTTTCTCAGTGTTGTATTTGTAAACAGCAGCTTCTTTCACGTACTGTATAATGCAGTCATGACAGATATACCAGTGGGGTTTGTATTTTCAGGAGGATCTTTGTTTGAGCCTATCAGACATGGTTGCGTGTATACATTTGTGGAGTTGTGTAGACAGGGCATCAGGGAGTAACTTACTATAGCTGTCAATGTCTTTCTTGGAAGCCAGGGCTTGGAAGTAGATTAGACCATCCTTTAGGAGGGTGGGTGTAGTTACCTTGAATGAAGTTTCTAAACCTGACTCCTCCTTTAGGGTGTTCAGTAGCTGTATCTACATAAACACATACTGCTTTATGGTTGGATTAACAGTGCAGGCATTAAACATGTGCCATTACATTGTTCACTCATGTTGTTGAAGAACAGGTCTGTAATATGAGATAACCTTGTGGGGTTGTGCACTACTTCTTCCATAGCATTTCAGTTCACAAACTCAAAGTAATATTGTGCAAGTGAATTTTTTGTCCTAAAATTATCCTGATCAATGGATGAATAGTTTCACTCACCCCTGACTGGGTTTTTTTGTTCTACATTAATTGTTCCATGTAGTAATAAATAGGCTGTGTGGCCTTTCCTGTTTATGGACAGTGACCTATTAATGGCAATAACATGACGGGGTTTCCTATCCACAGTACATTGGTTGTAGAATAACTCAATATAGTTATCTTCTCTAACCAGTCTTGAGGCATAATTATCTTCAATGTAAACAGATATTACACCTCCTGTGGTTCACACAACTTCTATTTGCTGTCTGGATGTTTGATTGGCATTGTAGCCTTGCAATGCCAGAGTACTTACTGCAACCTAGAACCAGGCTTCTATGACTCCACAGACATCAACATCTTCACTGTGAAGATTGCTTATAGAAAGTGTTGTTTAAGATGTGAACTCCTAGGGTTTAGTAGCATGGCCCTTACTTTGTTGGAGTTGTATTCATTTCACATTGGTAATTCTGCTTTGTGGCCTTGCCTAATAAAGGGATTATGGTGCAGTCCAGTGCCTAATGTCTGTCAAAGCAGCATGCTCTATCCACCATGTCATCCCCCATTAACAGGTACTGTATCACCTTAGAATGACACCAGAAACTTAGGCAATTTCAGAAAAATGATTGTTCTTTATATAGTGGTATCATAATTGGTGAGGGTATAATGCTGCTCAAACATATGGATATACCTGGCTGGGACCCATATTTAGATAGCTCAATCATGTCTGTGTTCATATATTTCATGTAGTCATGTCTCAAGTTGTGCATACCAACATGAAGTATGCTAGATTAAGAGTGTGACTTATTGTTGAGAGACTTGATTGCTTGTGTGCTGTGACGACTACCTCTGCCATACAGCTGACACTAACTTATGCTTGTTTAAGATGGTGAGTCAGGCATCTGTACATCTCACTGTGCAGTCAACCATTATGAAAACCTTTGGAATAGATGCCCATTGCCTTAAGCACTTCTATTATAAGACACTGGTGATAATATTTTTTAAATGCATTACCTGCTTTGGGTGTACTGCTGTTTAGGTTGGTTTGTGGACAGTACCTCTGCACATGATGGCTTGTGTCGGGTGCATATTATGAGTAGGAGTTAAGGTGTGTGAGTGGGCAACCAGTTTTCTGCTGCTCTTCTGGAAGCAAAAGAGCACTAATTCCAGATTCCTATTATAGTTGGAGCTCTTGAAATTGTACTTCAGTGATGTAGGAGATATAGGCTGTTCAGTGAACATGAGGCATATCTGCACTGAGTCAAAAACCCATGTCAACTAGGCTAGCAGGGGAAACAGAGGGAAAATAATAGGTGATAATAGGAGGTTTGAACCTGGTATCTGCATAGAGAATATAAAAAGGAGGGGGAATATGTGATCCGACTACTATTTTCAGAGAACTAACCTATGGAGTGTACATAAGGAGGTCCTTCATAAGGTAGATCAGTAATTCTGTTATTGACAGGTAAGTGGTTAAATTGCTGCTTGTTATGTAACAGAGATTCTGACAGCTAGAACTGTTTTGCTGCATAGTAGCAGCAGATTGTATTTGAAAATACGCGTATTGACGTTTTTGCATTTATAAGGGCAAAGTGTTACAGCCTCTGCACGCAATCCAGTGCAGAGCAGGTAATACAAAAATACACTGTTAAAGCTCAAACTGAGTCCAGAAACACTAACCTTCAAATAGATACTCGTACTGTACACTCCTGCCACAAATGTACAGATGGGGTTTATCCAAACACATATGTCATCTTCTGCTTCTTCTTCTTTTGGATAGTACCATTAGGGGTTGCCACAGCAGATCATCTGCTTCCATTTCCACCCATCCTCTGCAACTTGTTTTGTCAAACCAACTGCCTGCATGTCCTGCGTCACCACATCTATAATCCTTACCTTAGACCTTCATCTTTTCCTCTTACCCGACAACTCCATCCTTAGCATCCTTCTCCCAATAAACCCAGAATCACTCCCCAGCACATGTCCAAACTAACACAATCGCACCACTCTGGCTTTGTATCCAAACTGTACAACCTGAGCTGACACTCTGATATATGGATTAATACTTTTGTCCATCCTCAGCACACCCAACGCAAATTTTAACGTTTGGAACTCTGCCAACACCTGTTATAACGC
>NC_056741.1:963552282-963617282 GCF_019279795.1 Protopterus annectens
GTTTTGGGGAGTGTAGGAGCAAACCATATTTACTGCTAGGATACAAACAAGTCTGAAGTCAGAAACTACAATGTCTAGCCTCACATTCTAACTTCTCTCTTGAATGATGTACCAGTATTCTGTTGAGGTAAGTCTGTGTGAATGTTTCATGCCTTATGCCTACTAATTACATATGAACACATTAGTAATATAAGTGTCTGTAGTAGCACATTAATTTAAGTTCTCTACAAAACCACCATTATATACTTGCATACTGTAGCAAGGTAATAGATACAAGGATATATCATAATACTCTTCAAGAATACAGTATGGGTTCAGGCCTTACCTTGCAATTGTGGCAGTTGACATAACTTTACTACAGGGTTAACTCTGTGAGATGCAAGCAGTACATAGCCAATACATTAATAGGTGCAGGTTGTGTGAGTTGCCTGGCATCAACTGTAATATATGTATGGGAGTAGGAGAAATGTATTAGTCCCTAGGTCCCTAAGTAGTCAGTGAATGTGCCATGTGATGTCTATTAGCCAAAGCAAGGGCATACTGAGCATGCCTACATCTTCCTACAGGGACATCAGCTGGGATTTCTCCTCAGAGTCCTTCTGTGACTGTGGCTGTGTTGACTTAGGCATGGGTGGGTGGATGTATGTCCCTTCCCCTTGTCGATCCTGCTGCAGCTGTTTCTGCAGGATCAGATTGTGGAGCATAGCACATACTGTAAATATTTGTGTACATGTGTGTGTAGTATACTGCAGTGCTCCACTCTATATAGCTAGGCACCAGAATCATGACTTCAGAAGTCCAAACACATAATCTATGATGTTTCTAGTTTGTGTGTGTGCCTCATTATGGCATTCTTCTGTGGGTGTGTGCATTTCTGATGGGTATCGTTATCCACGGTTCCAGGGCATAGCCAGCATCATCCAGTAAATGGCCCTGTGGGATGCTCCCCTAGCAAACATCTGGTACAGCTGTCATGTGTGCTAGATATGGGAGTCACGATAACTGCCAGGGTTGCCAGCACACACATTTAAGATAATCCCCTGAGCAGTGCACACAACTTGGCATTAGAGTGGTATCTATTGTAGTTAATGTAGATTCTACTCTGCTCACCAGGTGGTGCTTTGATGTCTACATGAGTACAGCCTATGGCACCCAGTACTCCAGGGTATTGTGCTACATGGTAGAACTGTTGAATATTACTGGCCCTCTCCTCAGAGGAAAGGAGAAAATATATGTGCTCACTGGCATATAGGAGCATAGCATCCAGGAATTGGTGGAGTATCTTGAATGCTGATGCCTGTGACATCCACATCATGTCACCAGTTGCTCTTTGAAAGCTACCTGTATCTAATATCCTAAGGGCTACACACACCCTAGTTTCCAGTGGGATCGGTTCCCCTTGGTTGGCTCTGGCTCTGAGTTGTGAGCAGCAGAGTTCACAGAGTTCTTGTAATATGTCCCTGTCCACCCTGTAGTGCTATACAATCTACAGCTCATGTAGCACTTGGAAGGTTACCTTGGGCCTGAACACTCTTATCCTTCTGGGACTAGGCCTATTGTCAGCAGCACCAGCAGGATTTACTTCAGCCTCTAGCACATACAACTGTAGAATAGCTGCAAAAGCCCCTAGCATTGTCTGTTAAAATTTCCAAGTCCCTAATCCAATAGTCTTGAAGTATAGAGGGAAAATCAGAATGTAGGCTGTATGCATACTTTATACATTTCTTGAGTAGGTCTACCATTTGGGATTGGCTAATTAAGACGCAATTCACCTGCTTAGGCTATAATTAACATGATTTAAAGCTCTTGCTTCAGTGTGCAGTAGTACGCTGTGCACATCATCATGCAACTGAGCATAACTAAGGTAAGCTGTGTCAAAATTGTATATTTTTATCCCTGTTCTTATGAAACATGCAGAAGACGGTATTTACTGCAAGTTACACTTTATTTGTATAAGCTGCAAAACTTGCAGAAAATGCTATTTACTGCAAGTTACACTTTATTTGTATAAGCTGCAATATCACAACACTATAAGAAAAGTATGCATACCCTGTATTAGAACCCAGGACCATTTCCACTCCAGTCCAATACTTAACATCCATTGCCACAGAAGTAGCTACACATAGTCTTGTAATTTGAGAGTATTAGCATAGCACAGCTCACTTACCAGGTTTGCATGATGCCTAGCGGTGCTCAGCAATATCAATTGAATGCATCTGGTTTCTATTTTTGGATGTACAGCTAATGTCTGATACTTGGGAAGTCTAGTCACGTAAGCAAAGTATGCATCACCAAAAGCATTTGTGGAAAGCAGCGCACTGTGCAAACATGCACAACACACAAAAAACAAAAGAAAGTGATCTGACACACACCCTAATGTCAACGACATCCATTGGAAACATAAACACCGTGTAGGAGCCTACATGAAGTGAACATCCCAATATGGTTACTGCTTTTTGTGATTCAACAAATCCACTGATTTTTGCACTCATTTGCATAGTAACCATGCTGACAGCCTGAAATCTACATGATTAGTAGTCATGTAAGCTGGTCAAAAGCACAGGAGCATGATTTTAAAGATGCAAAGGAGGGTATTACTTTACCTATGGTTACAGTATATTAACTCCTCTTCTACATGAATTTTTTGGTAATGATACTTAAAACTGTTTGCGGAAAATGGTGTACTGTGCAAACATGAGGTGAAAAAAAATAAAAAGTACAGTAATCTGACACACCCACCTGCTTTTTTTGTGCATCCATAGTGTATACATTGCCTATTATATGTGTGTTGATACCTTTTCAGGAGAATTCTGTCCATATTTCTGGACTTTTGCATGTCCTTGCTTCCATGTAGAGTCCTGTATGTGGAAATTTTCTGTGTGCACTACGAACACAGACACAGAGTCTACACGATTTTATTAGAGGTTGGTGGATTACTGAACTGTGTTGTTTCACTTCATTAGCATAGATTTCAGCTACTTATGTTGAAATTTGCATTCCCCAAAAGTTTCCATAGTTGCACGTGAGTGAACAACTTTGCACACCAGTACACAAAGTTTGCTGAATCTAAAACTGTTTGCACCTGTGTTCACATCTCTCTGCAACACACACACTGACAAAATGACTGTGTAAGCTTTATTGAATTCCCCGCATAGTGTACATTCCACTATAGAGTATTAGTTTTTCAGTCACATGTAGAGTTGAATTGCTGTCCTTCAAGATGGTGAATAGAGCCACATGAATGTAACATGCTCTACTTTAGAGTGAATAAATCCTGCCCTGTTACATGCCTAGTGGCTTCTTCTTAATTGGCATTATGAGCAAGTATTTCCCTTTATTTAATGTCCGCTTTACATCATGAGATGGACGAATATTAATGAAAGCCTAATAACATTGAATAATGTATGGCACATACTGCAAATGCAGACATGACTTTTAATAAATATCTGTGTAATCATGTTACATAAAAAATGTTTACTGGATTAACCAGACAGGTGGTATAGGCTGGAAAATTATAAGAATTGGTTCCAGAGGTTAATGTATTCCTCCTACTCAGACATGTCTTACTGTTTTGGCACACTTTCCTTTTAGCTGTTTGATTTACTTATTCTGCAGGGATTTGTTCCAACAGCAAAGACACATACAGTTTTACAGCTTGTTTCAAAGTTGTTACTAGGGAGCAAAAGTAAGTCAATTGATTTTTTAAAGGTCTCTCAGCATGCCGCTGAGAGCTTGGGGATTCAGTCTTGGGTCTCCAGATTTGCAATTCTGTGAGTCCAGTAAAGGAATATTGAACCTTAAGAAAGAAAAAGAGCATCCTCAGAATATGCATTTATGTGCATAAATGTAATTAATGTGAGAATTGCAAAAGGTTTTCTTGCAAAACTGCATTAGTAAGTTATCACCCTCACAGCAAAACTATCACAGATATCTGTTAAGTGCTATGCCATGTGCTGTAAAAATGAAGTGATATACAGCTGCACAATATTATCTCATAAGCAGAAAGCAATAAAAGAAACATTTGCAATCATGTCCTTGTAGTACTAGCTTGTCCAAAAAGCATTCACATATGAACACATGAATATGTTGCTAGCACAATTCCCAGTGTTTACGGAGTCTTCATGAGTGTTTTACATTGTCCTTATTAAGCTAATCAATGCTACTCTATAATAACATCTAACCTTTAATCTTTTACAAGCACTATAGTATCTCAGTATTTACCCCTATTCTACTAGCCTGCAATGGATTTTGTTTACTGCATTCTGCAGTATAGTTTCCCTGATCACGTTTCTCCCTAGTACCATGGATTAAAGAGATGTTGCCTGGGTTTAACCCTCCTGGCTGGGATTGTCAACCCCAGTCAAAGCTGACAATGTTGCTGTCTGAGGAATGTTTGTCTGCATTAGCCCCTATCTACATACTGTACATGTGCACTATTTTCTTAGGAGTTGGTTTGCAATAGGATCTTAAAATGGATGTCCCTGCTTCCATGGATAATGTCCTTAGGAACCTTACCCATCTTCTAGACTGGTGCCTCAGCTGTCCGTAAGTGTTCATCAGTGAAACTAACCCCAGGAAGTACCCCAAGCATACACCCAGAGTCCTTCCCTGAGGAGAGGTTAGCAGGCATGTCTCATCATTTCTCTCATCCTCTTTGTTGACTCCAACAGAAGCATCATCATCATCATCATCATCAGAAGCCTGAGCCACCAAATGAACTTGAATCATCTGGATCATAGGCAGGTCTTCATTAATCTTCACTGACAGAACAGCTATTCAATAATTTCTCCTACTACTATTTTCAGGACCAAAACGCCCTTTCAGAAAACATTCAACCTGTAGCCTGTTTGGAGTTTTTCTCATTCTAGATGATGTAGCTTCCCTGATATTTTCTCCTCTTATAGTGTGTAGATCTCAGGAACTTGGAGTCTATCTTCAAATCTTCATACTCTCACTCCTTTATTTTCTTCAATTTTTGTAATGTATGCATTGCACTTTTAGCCACCCAAATCACATTTCTCTATTCAACTGCAAGAACTGGGCACAGTATTTAAGACTTGTCCTTTCTATTGCTTGAAAAACCGAGAGGATGACTTAGCCTTCCCAGAGTCCACACCTCCTCTTCCTGTGCACCTTAGCATGCTGTTGGCCTTTGCTGTTGTTAAACCTGAGTATTTCACTGCACTACATATTTGTGTTAATTATAGCCTCCAAAGCCTTTTCTTCCTCAGTACTTTCTAGAGCAAAACCACTTACCATATATATCGCGTATCATCTAAAGAGAAAATCTTGAACTATTTACATTTAATTCCATCCACCATACTTTTTCGTATTTGCAAATGTCACTGATCTCAACAGAGACTGGCAGCTTCATGTCTGAATTTCTTCCCCTATCCTAGAATCATTTTAAACAAGACATTTTTGTTTACTTTGTGTCATATTTCAGACCATCACTTGCTGATATTTGTACAGACTGCTCCCATTTTGACTGCCATCTTTTGCTCATGGACAGGTTGCAAAACACTTATCCACATCTCCAGTCAAAACCTTGTCCTAGAGGCTTTAGTTTCCATAGTAACCTCCACTTAGATATCGTCTCAGAGACTCCAGATATCTAAACTCATGACTTTGTTCATTCATCTTAGGAGTAACTTGATCATTCTATTCAGCCATGTTTGACTGCCAAGATCCTTGATATGTGAAACAAAAGTGGTATTCAAGAAATAAGCCACTCTGTTTCTCACAGTCTTATGCATGATTTCTCAGATATTGAAGTGAGATAGTGTTGTTGGTACTCTCCTTTCTGAAGATGCATATGTCTAGTGGAACTTTTTTTACCACTCTGTAGTCCTATGGCACCATTTTAGTTTCTAAGGAGAGATTGTGTGGTTCACTTGTGGATCACCCAACTTCAGTGAAAAATATATGTCAACTTTAGCATTATATTGGGGGGGTCTGTACCTTATATCAGTAAGGATCATTGAGTTTCTCTAGCTGTTTCACTCTTTGTTTATCATCTGTCTGCTTATCTTCATTAATAACTACTGTACATTCACATGCTGACATCCTGTATTTTCATGCCTTCACAAATATGGAGTAGAATATTTGATTCACTATTTCTGTCTGATCTCTAATATTCTTTTTTGTCATTCTCAGCAAATCTAAATACTTTAATTTATATACACTGTACTTCTCTAGTTACTTTCTACTTCAGAGTTACATTGATCAGCTATGCACTCTTTTCACTTTTTCCTAAACCCCTTATAGGTATTTTTCTCCACCCCTTCTCATTCTTCTGAAACTATAAGTTACACCACATCCCGTGCATTGTGACTAACCCCTCATTTGTTATCCTTCAATATGTCATACCACAGTTCGGTGTCAACTGCATAAAAATGTACATGGGTGGTTCATGCACTCTTTTGAGTCAAAATAGCTGCAGCAACTGAAGCTGCACAAGATTTGAGGCAAATATAGGTTCATGCAGACATAAACCAGACATATCTATCCCATAATATACACACTGATGATACCAGATTACTATGTTTTAACATTTAGAGGGAGAGGGAGTGAATGAGACTTTGTGCCTGTATTTCCATCAGCATTTCTTTTAGCTGTTCTGTAACTACTTTTTTTTAATTTAAAACTTCACTAAACGAGCATGCAGATCTACATTTTAAAAGTAGTCTTACTGTAACTGGAGTCAGATTGCATCCAATGATAATTAAGGCGATTTTGATTTTGGCTTTCTGTTGTCATCTGGCAATGTGTCTGTGTACCCCATTTGTAGTTTTGTGTGTGTGTGTGTGTGTGTGTGTGTGTGTGTGTGTGTGTGTGTGTGTGTGTGTGTGTGTGTGTGTGTGTGTGTGTGTGTGTGTGTGCTTAAGGCCAAAGAATCCCAATCCCAAGTAGAAACGTAAAACAAAAGCACAAAATTTCTCAATGCATTGAGAAAGAGTTCTACTCGAAAGCTTTGCTGTACTTTATCTGACCATTAAAATGCTGCTGTGAATACCTCAAGTTTTGTGCTTTTATATAAATAAATATTTAGACATCCATATATATATATATATATATATATATATATATATATATATATATGTATGTATAAACTGTGAGGGGGGGTTCAGGTATGTTATGTCAAACATGTCCCTGCTATTGCACTGTTTACATTTTCATACAGTATAACCACTGTCTACTACTGAGGGAAAAAAGATCATCCTGTGGAATCAATAAGCTTCTTGTAGGCTTAGAGCAAACCCTGCATGGAGTTTATGTTATTACATGATGAGCAGCAGCACTAATTGCATATACATACCACACATCATGCTGTTGCTAGCCAGGAAGCCATGTAAAGCAGCACAAATACCTTCAGACATGCAGACCTGCGGACATGTTTATCCATAGGCAAACTCGTTCTGCGGGATTGTGTGGGTATCCACAATAACAAACAGGGTTTAATATAAGGCAAAGGATACAGTTGTAACACATTGTAGGAAAGTGTAGTCAGTGAAGAGCACAGTAAAAACCTGTTTTAGACATACTGAAATAAATCTTTGGTGGTGATCATCAAGGGCACATAGACTGCATTATAAATGCACTAGTCCGTGGACGTGTGTATACTGAATGATGGTACATGAACATACATGAATGTTAGGAATGAAGACAGAGGATGAGGACAAGTGAACATAGTAATGTACACCAGATAAGGGCATGTCAGTGTACATAGACCCCAAAGACAAGACAGCTGCAGCATGAGCAATAATTATATATGTACATAATACAATATGTACTACTGTTTACACCTCCTGTGTGGGTACAGTCATATCATCACACAATTATTGTATATTATGTGACTGTCACACAAGGCCACATATCAATGGAGATGACTGGTTGTTATATAAGCACCCTGACATTATCACTGGTGATGACATTTATCAAGGACTGTATATACAATAGGGGTTATGTGTATATTGTGAAGATGTGCAAAATGATTTGCACATGAGTGTGTTCTCAGCATAAGTCTAAACCAATTGTGATACACTGAAACAGTCTCATGGAGAACAGTAGACACAAGCAGACACAATCATAGAGTAATAATAGAATAATAACACCATTAATCTGTGTCATTGACATAAAATATGTAATTGTGAGTTTTATACATGTTCTGCATGAACATGCTTGTACAACCATAATACTTTGTCAGCAATCTATTAACAGGAATCAAGCACACCATCCTCAAAAATGGCCAGTCTCTGGAGGTGTTAAGAGGGCCAATGTTGCACCTATAGAGTAAATTAAAAGCAATCCTGGCTAGTTGAGAGGTTTGCATGACACATATATGCCACAATCCACACATGCAAGAATGTAACCCATGCCATCAATGTTGTCAATGAGCTGTGTATTTACTGGGTGCATCACAGGAAGACGTATCACACATGCTTCTTGTATACCATCCTGAAGGGATGTCTGTCCTGTGAACTCCTAATGGTCATGCCTCACAAAGAATACTTATGTATGAATAAAATGATGTGTGGAACCTCACCATGGCAAAACTGATACACTTTGGTAAATCATTCCTGGGAGATGTTTGATGAGGTACATGCAAAAAGGTACTCAATTATTGCTGTGATGATGGCTGAGAACAATGGAAATATAATGTTCTCAGGGTTCTTGCTACATACAAGGATTTGTCACCACTGTGGTCACATGTTGGTGGAAGTTCCACTTACTATCTAGCTGAGTACTCAGGCCACGTACCACTTAGACTGCTCATATGGGTGTGCTGTCTATATTGTAATTAGCCTTGTGCATTTGCTTTCAATAATGAACTAATCATGCTTTTTGTTCATCTAGTGGGGCTGCATGGATCTGACAGCAATAATTTATATGTGTTAATACTTTATATCAATAGCGTTCTTGGTTTCAATGATTGTAGACAATTTCCAGTTGTCCACAAAGCTGGTTAGACAAAGGATATGTAAGTTTGTCTTGACTTCTGATACTTAAATACTGAACAGTAAAGGGCCTAGTACAGAACTCTGAGGTACAGACCAGGTCACTGGACTCCAGCTAGAGGTGACTTTATACACTTCAACATTATGTGTCCTGTCTGTCATCCATTTGTCTATTCACTTGGTTACATAAGTTTTTATGGCCACTTGAGACAGTTTCTATTTAATACCGAGTGGGAATTTGCATCAAATGCCCTGGGCAAGTCAAGTTATACAGGATGACAGTACTTTCCTCAGGCATGCCCTTGGTGACTGTCTTGAAGATGTCAAATAGCTTTACCAGATAAGATGTAGCATTAACAAGTCAAAAATGGGTTTGCCACACAGTCAGGGGATTACCTGTCTCCTTTTTTATATGGTCCATGATGAGTCATTAGTGTGCCTCACAGATAAGGAGAGTCGGGACTGTGGGTCTATAGCTCCCTGCATCAGGTGATTTTCCACCCTGTTTTGATGGATGACTGTTGATGTACACCCTTCTACAAAAACATAAGCTGTCTGCAGGCTGTGTAGAAGTAGGAATCCAAATGTGTCTGCTAGGTCAGGTTTTAAGTCATGCTATAGGCAACCTGGGATGTTGCCAGGCCCCACTGATTCTGTGTGATTAGCCTTAGAGAGTACACAGATGAGCTGCTCTCCTGAGAAGATAAACTGAGTAATGTTTGCATGTATACTTTGGCTGATGGTCAGTGGCATCAAGGTGGTGAAGTATGAGACAAACTGTCAGATAGACAATTGTCTATTTTCTCTGATTTAGAGTGGCTGGTGGCATCTACAAACAGCTGTTCACTTAGTGGTTTATTCCCCTTAACATTTCACACTTTTTAAATAAATGATTTGTGAGAACATGTCCAAATACAACCTTGATTATGCATCACACGTCACACACTAGTACTGTTCACAGTCATACAACTGTGCCAATGTCACGTAATTACATCAATTGCACAACACATGCCTATGAGTGTTCCACTGGAAAGCTGTGTATAAGCGACTTGATGCCACATAAGGACACATTACAAATGAATTAGTCGTGGCTCATGCAGAACATTTACTGACCTAAATGCTGATAGTCACACAATGGTGCTGGTGACCACCTCAATAATCCTTGAGAATAGCAACAAAATTGTGCATAAAATGCATCCCATAAGTGTGCAATTGAATCAAAACAGGCTATATGTTTGTCTTTATGACAGCATTACAACATGCAGATGACATAAGATTTAGGAGCCCATGTAATCATTACAAATTTATATTGATGTATGTCACAGAGCATTTGATGATGGTAGGTATACACATGCACACTTGTGTCATACTGCAAGTGTCACTGTGATGATTGACTGAGAACTGCATAGAATGTTGATCTGCTCCACTAAAAAAACACATGCCTTACTAAGCCAACAATATGCATAGTATCATCTAATGTCAACAGTTCTCAGGAGCCATATTACTACAGCTGTTTTGGAAGCAACATGCACTCAAAAGTCAGAAGTGGCCAGCGATACATTGCCACACATCACAGGTTGTAATACCCTCTTGTAGGCCTACTGTACATCCCCACCTGAACATAGTACATTTTGATGACAGCAACATTGACATGTGAAATGTTCACAGGGTTATAAGACATAAACGGCCAACATCACATAAAATCCTAACCATTATTATATCATTTAATCCAAACTCCCTATATCTATATGATGGAAAATAGTAAGATTATGTGCATATGTGTGTATTGGTTTCATTGTATTACATACTGCCTCTGTCCATATGGGACATGTGCACCACCTCATGGCAGAATTAGCAGTCACGCATCCAGTGGTCTGGAGATGGCTTGCAGAGGCTCATGGAAGGACTCTGCTTCATGATGTGTGCATACATCTTGACATGAGGATATCCTCCACTACTCTATAGGAAGGATGTCATGTGGCCATAGGAAAAAGTGGATGTTGGATGCATGGGGCTACGTTAAAGGTTATCCTAAGTGGTATTGACATGAAAAGCAATTCAAAGGTTCATATAATGAGCGTAATGTACCACATGCTTTACAAAAAGCAGTACAAAGGGGTCTGATTTGAACATTACACCTGTGTAGCTATAGAAGCTGAATTCCATACAATGCAACACTAGCACCACCACAAATGTTTGACTTCAATACTGTCATTTTGCACTTTACGGAGTATGATAGCATCAATGCATGCTGAGACGAACATGTTGGGAAGAGTGTCTGACATGGATGTGGAGTCAGATCTCCACATAAAATCGTCTCAAAGTTATCATTTGAATGTATACACACTGAAGTTGCCTGCTGTCAGATTAATCCCTAAGTATCTAGTTACAGAAGCTAAAAAACACACTATTTAATGTTACTGCCACAGCACAAGTTCGACTTGAATACTGTCAGAGTGCACTTTATAGAGGATAACATCATCCCTGTATGTTACAAGAAGATGTTTGGAGGAGTATCTGACAGCTGTGGACTCACACAGTGGTCTAAAATTGTCACTATACTAATTTTTGATTGCACACACACACACACACACACACACACACACACACACACACACACACACACACACACACACACACACACACACACACACACACACACCAGTTGATGGCAATGAGACTAGCACCTTTTCCTAACTGTCTACAGAACACAGTACTTAACAAAAGTGCCACGGCACAAGTCTGGGTATTGCAGTGTCAGAAAACACTTTATAGCTGATGACTTCAGCAGTGTCAGATGAGAAGAAGATGGTAGTCGGAGTATCTAACATGCTGTTCTAAAATGGTCTCTGAATTGTAAACTAACTGAACGTAAACACACACATTGACTGCAGTGAGACTAAGACCCCTACCTATCTAGATAATTCAGTGCTTAATGCAAATGCCACAACATGTTTGGCTATTGTAGTGTCAGACAGCACTTTATAGCTGATGATATTAGCAGTGTACGTTTGTGAGAAGATGTTAGGAATCCTGTATGAAAGGGATGTGTAGGCATGTATGATTGTCAAAATATTTGTTCTGCATGAACATGAACTGCTGACATTAGGATACAAACTCATGCTGTTCTAACTACACACACACACACACACACACACACACACACACACACACACACACACACACACACACACACACACACACACACACACACACAAACAGTTGACTGCAATACGATTAGAACCCTTACTTAACTAGTTACACCAGCTACAGAACTCAGGAATTAACACAAGCAGCACAGCACAAATCAGACTTTTATATTGCTGCTGAACAATTTATAATGGATGATATCCTCAATGGATGTTTGAGAGAAGATGCTGAGAGATCTGTATGAAATGGCAGGGTAGCCATGTCCAACTATCAAAACTATTTCTTCTACATGGAATTTGACTGTTGACAGTAGGATACAGACTTACACTCTTCTGACACCACACACACACACACACACACACACACACACACACACACACACACACACACAACAAGTTGACTGGAGTGAGATTAGAACCCCTACCTAACTAAACCATCTCGAGAAGTCAAGACTTAACACAAGTACCACAGTACAATTCTGACTTTTATACTGCTGGTGGACAAGTTATGGTGGATGACATCCTCATTGGAAGTTTGAAGAAGACATTGGGAGGCTTGTACAAAATGGCTGTGTAAGCATATATGACAGTTAAAATATTAAAAATATTACTTTTGCATGGGACTGGATTGATGACAGCAGGATACAGACTGATATCCTTCTGACTATGCACACACACTTACACATTCATAAAGACACACACACACACACACACACACATAATGTGGCTGCTGTGGTTAAGGTAACTCACATGTAAGTATTTTCTTCCCATCTGAAGAACACAGAAATTAATGACTGTGCCATTCCTGAAGTATGTTTTTGCTTGGCATACTGGTCTTTACAGATGATGCCATCATTATTGTATGATGTGTGTAACATATCCTGTTATGAGAGTGGTGTGCAAAGTGTGGAATTTGTATTTCCTGTTATGTTTCCAATGTGCAGGTATACTTTAAGTGACAGCTTCACAAACTAGATGCACAAAGCTGTCAGGAATGCATGTAGCAGAACCGAGACATATGCAGCTGTTTCTCAGTATGTTTTGTACATTACACACTTATTGTCACATACGGACACACTCATTTTTGTGATCATCATGGGTGCAAATGTGTTTTTACATGTGTTTATATTTGTGAGGAATTGATGTCCACAGTAATACATGCATGAGACATTCTGAATGTCTATTATCAGTACAAAGATTAGGTGATATAATGATGCAGTTATGCTATTTATTTGTGTAGTGTAGCTGACATTTGGGAACTAGAACTGACATATCCATTTTCAATTGTATGAGTACAGGGCACATGTGTCTGTGTAAATCAGAATTCAGTCAGTAACAAGCACCTTCTCTTTGGTTGTGTTTTTACATGAATGTTGATGGGATGAAGACTAATTGGGCAATAAACATAGTAATACATACTAATCAGAGTTTTCCATAGTGCACCACCAAGCAACTGGTTTGTGCGATCAATGGCAAAGTGTCTGCACATGCAAGATACACATTTAATGATTACTACTTGAACATGAGAAATATGTATCCATATTGGCTATGGTAGAAATAGCTAACATATATTATGGTGTTCATAATGTAGTTTATATCTCAAATGTTGTGTCGTACATTTTATGACATGAAAAACTATCTGTTCTGCTTTCAGGTACAAAAAAACGCTAAAAGCCAAAAACTCTATGAGAATGCTGGATTTATTTAAATGCTAAATGAACACATTTGTTCTGCTTTCCCTATTTGGGAATATTTAAGGGATGAGCAAATTCAGGTCTCTGTTTCATTAAGAAAATTATGAGTTCTGTTGGTTTGACTTCCTTCATGCAAGCACACTAAGCAGAGAAGTGCATCAGTCAGCACTTTGGACAGTACTGAGTATACGAAAAACACTTGCTGGTTAGCTGTTTCTGTGGCAGCAGGTGTAACAGCAGTGAGCTTTAATTTTGAGCATAGATAATATGGAGTTTGAAACCAGCTCCATCTAATTTTTTACATATATATTCAGGATGTCATTAAATGATTTCATATGATAATTTTACCAAATGTAAGAGGTAATGACTATGGTGAGATACTGTATAAAAACAAACACTACTCAATTGATTTATGTCAACATAACACATACGGATTGGCATATTTATACATTCATCACTCTGCATAAATATTACATGAAATATTTAATATGAGTGCCTTTATTCTGTTGTAACCTGTGTGTTTCCTTAGAGCAGCGAGTTTAAGCAGCATTCATAAGATCATAGGATCATAGGATCATAGGAGGTTACTAGGCTATTGGCCCTGAGGCCCTTATAAGCCTAGCCAAGAGCTTATGTTTAGACAATTCAGCACCCTGAGCCCATGTAAATCAGGGACACAGGTTGAATCCCAGGAGGGTATTTTCTCTTTCCCATCCAGTTATCCAGGTTACGCTTAAAAAGGGATAATGAAGTAGTCTGCTTGACATGGACAGGGAGTCTATTCTACAGATGGGGGAATCTCTGGGACACAAATCTGTCCCACCAACAAGTCCTACTGATATCACAGACCAGGTTGAGGTGGACGTACAGGTTGCTGGAGTGGAGCTTGATTTGGGGATATGCAACAGTCCCATCAAGGCGAGGTCTGAGATTGCTTTGTATGCCAGACAGAGATCACCTCTGAGGAGTCTGTATGAAACTGAGTAAAGGGACAGAGATTTTAGCCTATCTGTATAGGATAGGTGTTTGAGGCCTTGGATTCTCCTGGTGAGGAACATCTGTGGTCTCTCCAGCTGTTGCATGGGATTTGCGAGGTACATGCCAAAGAGGGTGTTGTACTCATTAACTGGCTTTATAAGGAAAGAATACAGGGAACTTATTACTTCTTTGTCCCTGAATGAGATACCCTTACTTATAAGGTGGGCCAGCTTTCTGTATAATGGAAGCAACATGGTGGTCAAAAGTCAGGTTACTATCAACCTGGTGCACAAATCCATCACTACTAATTGTGTACTTAGTATGTTGTTATTAATGTGATAATATTTTTGGCATTCAGCTTGAGGCCATGTTTCTGGTACCAGTCGTTTGTTTGAATGAGACCCTCTTGGAGGATGTCTACATCACTTGGGGAATTGATGACTGCTCTCAGCTTGCAGTCATCTGCAAACTTGGTCAGTCATAGCCCACTGGTTTTGGCCTGCACCTCAGAGAAGTATATCCCGAATAACAGAGGCCCCAAGACCGATCCTTGGGTTATGCCACTCATTATGGGTCTAATGCTTGAGCTGGCTTCCCCTAATTTGATTAGGTGGGTTCTATCAGTGAGCCAGTCTGCTACCCATCTGGTAACATATGGATGTATGCCTAGTTGAGAGAGTTTATCTACTATGCCTAAGTGGGGAATAGTGTTGAAGGCTTTGGCCAGGTCAAGGTAGTTGGTGTCCACCATCTTCCCCTCGTCCATGGCTTTCGTGACAGTTTCAAAAAGGTCAACCAGATTTAACAGACATGACCTCCCCTTGACAAAGCCAAAATGTGTGGGGTCAAGTGTTTGGAGGTTGCCAATGTGCCTGATAATGAGGTCCATGATAATCTGTTCCATGGCCTTGCAGATCAGCTAGTTAGGCTGATGGGTTTATAATTTCCTGGATCGGTGGATGCTCCACCTTTGTGTAAAGGGATGACAGTGGCTGTCCTCCACTTGGCTGGGATAAAGCTGGTACTCAGGCTTTGGTTGAATAGGGTGCTTAATGGTGCTGTAAGTTCATGCCTGAGTTCATGTAGGATGCAGCCTAGGATGTTACTGGGTCCCATGGAGGCTGTATTTTTTGCCTTTCAGAGGGTAGTGATGACCTGCTCCCTAGAGATAAGGGGTGGGAGGCAGGTACTGGGGATGTCCTGATTTACTGATGGGGGGACAGAGAGGAGAAGTTTTCCCTGAATCTGTCAGCCAGTAGATTGGCTATATCTACAGCATTTGTGTATGTGGTATCCTTGACCACCAGTTCTGAATAGATCTGCATGCTTCCTTTGAGATTGCAGACAAATGTAAAGAAGGCCTTATGATCGTATCTAGTAGATGTTGCCAATTTGGACTTGAAGTTGGCTTTAGAGGGTTTCACTAGTGCACTTATTTGCTTGTTTAGGCTAAGGAGAAATTGCTTCCAATTGGGCACCTGGTCCTGACCAGCAATAATTTTCCTTTTGCTACATAGTTTATTTATAAACTATGTAACAAAAGGAAAAACAGGTTTACTCTTCCTTGCAGAGGATGATTTTATCCTGTCAGGTATTCCTGATTCCATGCATCTATATAAATGCTCGTATAGTTCTTTGGTGTAGATGTGGACATTGGTTCCAGTTCCTACAGTGTGGGATGGGGCTGTGAAACTGTTTATACCATCCCTGAGGAGGTTATAAACAGCTTTGGAGAATTTTTTTTTGTTTGACCCTAGCTAGAGGGGGGTCAGAGGAGATGGTGACTTCGAATGTGGCCACTTTATGGTCAGATATTACCAGGGAGCAATCGTAACCGCACCATGCCATACAACATGATTCACCTTTGCTTAGCATTGGTGTGGGATGCTAAACTCAGAAGACAAAATGGGAAGGGCTTCATTAGGGGGCCTTTCTGTCATGTGTGTGATGGATGGTTCTAGTGTTTGACCAGATTAAAGATGTTAGAATAGGGTAGATAGGCAAGTGGTGAAATGGGGGGCAAGCAGGGGGTGGAACATATGTATTCAGGATGTCATTAAATTATTACATGTGATAATTTTAGCAAATATAAGAGGGAATGACTACAGTGAGGTACTGTAAAAAACAAACACTACTTGATTTATGTCAATAGTACACATTAAGATTAGCATATTTATACATTCATTACTGTACATAAATATTATAGGAAATTTTTAATATGAGTGCCTTAATTCTGCTGTAATCTGTGTGTTTCCTTAGCACAGCGAGTTTAGACTCAGCATAGGTAACCACACCATGCCATACAATGTGATTCACCATCACTCAGCACTGGTGTGGGTGTGGGCTGCCAAATTCTGAGCAAGCACAGATGATAAAAAAGGGAAGGGTTTCATTAGAGGCCATTTCTACCATGTGTGTGATGGGTGATTCTATTTTTGACAAGAATAAAGGTGTGAAAATGGGTCAGATAAGAAAGTGAAGAAATGGGGAGCAAGCAGGGGCAAGAACAAAGGGAAAGCAATATAGGAATGTGCAGGAGGGAATTAAGGAAGAACCTTACCTATTCACTTCTTCAGCAGTGTAAAATGAACATGGATAGAATATTGGATGCATTTGGACTAGTGTCACCTCAACAAAGATGGGTGACGACAATGCAGTAATGTTATATAGCCAATTAGACCAAATCAAGTGTGTCAAGAAGACACATGTGAAAAGTGGAGAGCTGTGTATGGGATGAGATGTGTCTATATATATATATATATATATCTATATATATATATATATATATATATATGTGTATATATATATATATATATATATATATATATATATATATATATATATTTTTTTTTTTTTGCAACAGATGCCCATTGTTGTCATTTTATTTCAATAAGAGAGGAATGTTGGGTAAGAGACTTAGGTATGTCAGTGCCAGGTAAGCAGAGTAGGTGAGGAAGGAGCTGCAGACAAAAAGAACAAACAAGAGAGGGACTGAGAAGGTGAAGGGCACAAAAGATTGGGGAACATCATGATTAAGGATAAGGGAGGTGAGATCAGATGCCTATGCCAGGCAGACATGGAGATAGTAAGAATTTAGTCCTCACCCTCAAAAGTGTCATCACCGTCCCCTTCCTGAACTTGCTGTTATAGTGTTTGATGTTTTCTTTTGTCCACCATTCCAGCAAGCATCTTCTCCATTGGGCTGAGGCATGCACCAAGGGTACTTTCCACAACCTCACACAGCATGCCTGGCATCTCCTAGTGGGTGACAAAGTCATCACCTCCACCAATAATCTTGGAGGCAACCACTGCACTAGCTGCTGGGGTAACACTACCTGATGTTGACATCCCATGTAGTGCAGAGCTGCAGAGGCAGTATTGCCAGGATGGGTCTCAGATGTGCTGGGCTTCAGTGTTGCAGTGGTTGGAGTGGTGGCAGGCTGAGCTGCACTCTTTTGTCTATTTCCCTGTGCTGGAAATCATTTTGTGAGTTCTCAGAAATTGATGAGATCAGAATGTTGTGCCCACACATATAAAAATAAAACAAGAGAGTTAAGGGGTGGGGTAAGAGAAAAAAAAAAGAAAACAGATAATTAAATACATCATATGTCACAAGCAGAAAATTAGTGAGATATAAATATATCCAAGGATTCAATAAAGTCCATGTAGGCTCCATGTAGAGACTACATGGAATGTATCCATGTACACTGCCACCGTTCCCCCTCAGCAGCACACCATACATATTAATTACGGTGCACACCTAAGGGAGGTCACAGGGACAGGGGTTGTGAGGTTGACCTAATGGTTAAGGTGTTTGCCTTACAAACACAAAGTGCAGGGTTTGAGTCTCACAAGGGATAATTGGCTAGGCATAAAATGGCTCACAAGGGCAGATAGCCTAGTACTAATCTTTGAACATGGATATTGAATCCATGTAAGACTGATGGTGCAGCCACACACCTTTCAGCCTGTTCACCTTGGCCAAAAGATGTACAAGACATTTTATTTCATTAAATTGCATTTTAATTTTTTTATGTTTATGTGCTTGTTTGAACAGTGTGGTGCATTGCTTAGCTATGCTTAGCTTTGTGCAGATATATATCAGGCATCTGCTAGACATGTAAAGATAGAAACTGGATGCATTCAATGCTAATAAATAATTTCTTTTTTTTTTCTTTTCATGCTTGTTTGCGTGATGTGGCACATTGCTTAGCTAGGTGTAGTGAGGCATACTTAAGTATTAGGCATTCGCTAGATATCTAAAAATAAAAATCAGATGCATTCAATATTTATTTTTTTTTGTGCTTGTTTGTGCCATGTGGTGTATTCCTTAGGTAGGCATAGCGAGGTATACTTAAGCATTAGACATCTGCTGGACAGTCAAAAATAGAAACCAGATGTATTCAATTGTTGTATGTTTGCTGTGCTTAGCAATGCGCAAACATACACAGCGAAGCTGTGCTACACTTATAGGCACCTTACCAGTATATCTGAAGATATTCAAGTTCCTTTACATATCCCAGTGGCTAGATAGGTTGAGTCATGCTCTACACTGTAGTAGGTCCTGGGTTCGAGTCCTGGATAATAATGCTTTTTACATATAATGCTGCCAAACTGTATCAGGTGACTGAAGCATCAGTTGAGTTTAAATGAAATAATTGTTACATTTAGAAAAAGAAAAGCTGCACGATGTTAGCACATTTAAACATGGTTAATGATCTTTTCCAGTTTACAAGTTGCTAAGCTTTGCTTAAACATGAATTGTACAAGTTTGCTTGATGCTAAGCAATAGGGCATGATTTTGAAAGTTATAGTATGGCATTCAAGGGTGGGAATGCAGCCTATTTAAAGGTCAATAGAAAGGACTTTCACATAATTCCATGTAGTCTGACCTTGACTGTGGGTGTGGCTGCTGGAGTCAGTGAAGGAGTGCACTTTAGGGCACAAAAGTTTGGTGTGCTGGAGTCCAGGGTTTTTTTTTTTTTGAATCCTTGTATGACACCATAAACTCCAGCTGTTGCAGGGTGATTACCAGGGCTCAGAGTGTAAGTCTGACACTTGGGATAATTTGGCCAGACCCTAACCAGTGTAGCAGGTATCCCCTGCACTGGTGAGCAGTGTTGTCATCACTATGATGACCTGAAATGTTGGAAGTGGGGAATGTTGGACACCTGGGTCCAACAGGCTAGGAATCGGCACACCCCACAGATATGTAATTATGTTTTCCTGTAATTTACAAATATACAAGCTGAATCTGTTAAAAACTGGTATGCATAAAGGTTTACTTCTCTTACCACAGCTGCAGAAGAGAGGGTTCGCAATGTACAGTCCCATGCAAGGCATTTGGCCAGGATGAGGCAAACACATGGTAACTAAGAAAATCATCAAAGTAATAACTTAATGCATAACTTAATAATACAGTAAAGTAAACACAGATTTTGCAGTCTTAATAGTCACATATAAAATACCTGGGACATCTTACAGTACATCTACATTAATGTGTCAGTGCAGACCTGAAATGGTAAAGCAAGTTAAAGCAAGTAAGCATGCAGTACTGTGTAGCATGCTTCCAACCATCAATTAATGTTGTGGTCTACCCAGATTAAGAGTCACTGTTCTGGTCTTCTCATTGACTGAAATATGCTGTACGTTGCATTCAATAAATAAAGAGAGTATACGGGTAAGTTAACAGAAGTCATAGAGAGCTATCCATGTGTGTAAATGCCAGATTTGAGCAACATCAATCAATAAAGTTTAAAAGAAAATGGAACTTTGATAATTATTTTTTTCAAATAAAGTGTTTGGTATTCCTGACACTGCTTGTGGGTTCTAATCCGCTACCAGACAAATGATAAATGTGAAGTACTAAATAATATGCCAACATATGTCATATATAACTGCAGTGCAGTTCCCAGATTAAGAGACAAGCCTGCATTCTACTCATTTTGTCTGAAATATGTTATAGACTGCACTCAGTAAATGAACAGGGTATATGGGTAAGTTAACAGAAGTCCTAGACAGCTATCCATGTGTGTAAATGCCAGATTTGAAGCAACATTAACCAATAAAGTGTAAAAGGAGATGGTGCTTTGATAATTACTTTTTTCAAATAAAGTGCTCAGTATTCCTATAGTCACTGCTTGTGGGTTCTAATCCGACACCAGATGCAGCTATGCATGTGTGCAAATGTATGATTTGACACTACATGAATCGATAAAAGTTTAAAGGTGATGGTGCTTTGATAATTATGTTTTTCAAATAAAGTGCTCAATATTAGTGTAGTCAACTGCTTGTGGGTTCTAATTCAGCACTAGACAGAGCTATGCACATGTGTAAATGCACGATTTGACGCAACATGACTCAATAAAAATTTTAAAGGAGTTGGTGGTCTGAAAATGTATTTTTTAAAATAAAACTTTCAGTCTTCCTGTAGTCACTGCCTGTGGATTCTAATCCCATGGCAGCCAATTGAGAAATGTCCAGCTGTCTATTGTAATTAGTGTGCCTGAAGATACCTCTCAGCTGTCATGATTTTTGAAGAATGTAATGACTACTGCCCCATATGCCTGGTCCTTTGATTTGCAGATATATGACATTACTTGGAATGCGATTTAATAGCACATCTGTTATCAGAACACCTTGCTACTGATGTATGAGCATACTATGTAAAAATGTTCCCTGCCAATGTGCCTCTGTACCACCATTTTGTATGGCTTGGACCATAAGGTCCCATGATAACAGGCAGAGAATTATGTGTATGCAACATCATCTATACAATATAAGCAGTTAGTGTTCTCACAAGTGAAATCTTACATATCTAAAAGTATGTAGTAGTAGTCTGTGTAGTTATATTATCTGTGAAGTTCCTAATGTTTTCTTTTCTCCCTCATCCCACCCCTTCTCTTCTTTTATTAATAATATTTATTATTACAATTGGGTATTATCATATTATTTGTAATTATCGCATGTATTGGTCTTATGTATAATTTAATATTGCTTTGCTGTTAAAAAACTTTCATTTACATTATTTATTGTAATGCTCCTCATTATATTATTTTCAATTTGTTTCCATTACTCTTTATTGTTTTCTCTTGTGTTATTAATTACATTTGTTTGGTTATGTTTATTTTCCTTATGTTTATATTCAATTTACCACAGTGCAACAAGGTAGGCCAGTTCCCAGTGATCCACCTATCTTGGGTCTCCCTGCCGAGGTACTGGGGCCCAGCACATCTGGGCCACAACCTGGTGGTGCCCCCTCTGCTGCCCTTGCACTACCTGGTCCATCAGGTAGCTCTACCCCACAGGCTGGAGGTGGTCCTCCTTCTGGAGTGGAGGAAGAGGAGGGGTGCTTTTGTCACCAGCGATGAACTGCAAGGCATGGTGCATGGGCTGCTGCACCAAACTGTTGGTACCCACCTACAATGGATGGAGAGCATGTTGTCAATCCTGGAGGGGCACTCTGGCCCCAGGTGTTGGCATTGACCACTGTCTCCACAGGATCAGCGAAAGTTAAGTGGTGACAGTTCCATGAATGAGGGCTTGAGTCACACTGCTACAGTGTCTGATGTCCATGGGACAGGGATTACACAACACCCTCCCCAAACAAGGTGCTCACCACTCTCTTGTGTCATAACCCTGTCTGCTGTCTTGTTGGTCTGTAAAAGCTCCCTCACCTTCCCAGCTTACCTCATCCACACATACCGATGTCCCGTCCCCAACATTCTACTCTCACTTTAACAAAAAAAAAAAAAATCATCCCATACATAGCTCTCCATTTCACACATATGTCCACTGGACACACTTACTTTGGTCCAATTGACTTGACAATGCACTTATGTTGTCATCACCCCTCTCTCTGGGGGTGACAGTTCAATTTCAGCAATTCAGTTGTTGCAGTAGAAAAAATGGATAGCTATGGTTCTTTCCTACACCCTTCCTGCACATACCTCCCTACCTTTCATTGTTGTTCCCCTGCTTGCACCCCATTTCACCACTGTCCTATCTCCCCATTTTTTTTAAAATAATTTTTGCATGATGCTGCGAGATGTGCCACATTGCTAAGCTAAGCTAAATGACAGTATATTGATATCTGTATTTGAAAAAAAATTGTAATTACATTCAAAAATTACACCTGCACCCTATTTCGAACCCAGAACCATTGCACCTGAAGAATACTGCATTAACCTGCCAAGCCACACAGCCAATTAGTTAACACAGAGGCAAAATATAATACTTGTCAATTTCCCATCATTAAGCATCACGCAAATCAGCTATAAGATTAATGGAAAAATAGGAGTGTAATTGGGACTCCGGCAGTGAAAGACATCACTATAAAGCCATACACATAATAATGGATGTACGTTAGATGTAACAGCAGATAACGCTACAATTATATCTACAACATGTAAAAATACATATGCTATAACAGTGACTCAGTAGCTCAATCTGTTAAATGCTTTGAAAACATCAATTTTTACTCCACATGATCCTGGGTTCAAATACAACTGCATCTAATATTTAAAATGCATGTACATGTACATGACAAGTATAAATTCTGATATGTATAACTGTATCATCACCTTTTAAACGACCCAAAGCAGTAAAGTCTGAATGCCTGCTTCTAAATAATGGCAGTCAAAGGCCTACAGATGGACCACATTTAAACTATTCCTATTACAACACTAGAATGCGCATAGAATGTCAGGTCATGTATTAGTATGAATTCCCAGAGAATTATGAAGTATTTAATTTAAATGAGGCCCAGTCATGTCAGAATGCAGCCCACAATGATTTGCTAGTGATAGTACAGACAACCTCAGCTGCACAAGTAACATACATATATGGAGGTCGTGCTAGAAACAAGGGTTGCCAGCGCACATGTTCCAGATGACTACCATGACAGAACACATGACTTGGCAGTTATCCGATTGGTTGACATAATGGTTAATGTACACCCTACCTTGTTGTAGGATACACCATGCATGTTTCCTTTTAATCAGTTAATGATACCTTTGGCTAGGGTTGCCAGCTGTCTGTTTTTTGACTGGACTGCCTGGTTTTCCTACAAATTGTCCAGTTACAAATTTCATTCAAAACCGGACACGTGAAGTCCGGGGATTGTGTGCCACTGCCACGGTCTCAAGCGTTTCTCCTGCACCATCTTTACTTTCTCTCTCTCTCTCTCTCTCTCTCCTTATTGCCTTCAGTCCCAGTGTGCTTTTTGGCTATACAGGTGAGTCAGGTAAAGCACTAGTCTCCCAGTGGCAGATTTAGGCATGGGCGTAGGGGCATGCGTTGGCCCCTTTTAAAACTTTTTTTGGAAATAAAAAAAAAAAATCAGGTGGGTGCATTTTTTCCACATAATCCCATTTATTAGCTGTCTGTGCTGGACTTTGAGATGACTGGAAAACCAAGTAAGTAGTACCACCCTGTAAAACAAGAGATAATGGTTGTTCATCTCCGATTTTTGTTGTAATACTGTGATTAAATTGAGTGAATGAGAGGGGTGTCTTTACCCTGAGGTTGGTGGAATTTGCTGTACATTGGTGGATTTCCTTGCTGCAGTATGCTCATTGAACTGGGGTCTGTTTTATGTTGTGAAATCGACCAGAGTTTCATCTTAATTGTATGGGTTCTGCTATGCTATGGGATTAAACATTCAACTCATTGTGTTTAATGATGTAGGTTTTTTTAAGTTAATATCCTACCGATAGTATTCATCGCTGTTTTCTTGCTCTTGATTTTTTTTCCTCGCTGGTATTGTAAAGCTAATCCATTTATGTGAGCAGTCAGTCGTTTAGGTCCTAGTGTGCTCAGTATTCGGCATACCGGCATGACTATAAATGTGTGTAAATAAGGACAGAAGAAAACATGTTTAATAACTGACAGCTGTCAAACCTCAGCTTTATGTCAGGTTTGCTGAAGACAGCGTGCAGGGGGTTGGCAGCGGAAGTACACAATACACCAAAATATTATTGGAAACCTTGTTCATGTTAAAAATAAAGCTGTCAAAGAAATCAATATATTTTTGGTAATTCCTGTAACATCTGCTAGTACCTCCCTCAAAACTGAATGCACATTACTGGGGAAATAAAAACAGTCCTTAAGCATAGATGTTATTCTTTTTTTTTTTTCAAATTAATTTTAATGGGCAACATTTTATCCATCACAAGGCCAGAAAGTACCAGCTTCAAATGCATAAATATTAAAGAAATACCGATGAACCAATAAAGAAGATAACTGTGTACAGACCAATGCATGCTTGCTATATTACTACATCTCCAGCTAAGGGTTTTTAATGTATATGCTGCTGTGTTTGGGGTACAAAGGGCTGCAGATTTGTATTTTAAGGAGTTGGGGTGCTGCATACTGAGGATGTCCTCCTTTGGATGAGTTGCCTAGTAACTATGAACCTGTTTTTCAGTTTGACACACATTCCCTATTGCAATATACCAGCTTACCATTTTTTTTAATGTACCATAGGCAGTTTATTCTTTGAGGGCAGCAGTCACTGAATTTGTAAATGAAACACTGAAATGTACAGTTGTTTTCTAGCAACAACCTCTTCATTAGTTTCAGATATCTCTAATGTGGAGTTTTCAGAGATTGTGTATATTGACTAATATTGGTGAATTGTAATGACAGAAGTTTGATGTTTGAAATGTTCTGAATTGGGCAGTTTGTCATTATTGGTTTGTATGTTTTGTTTCAGTGCTTACTAGAAAAATGCTCAAAACTATACATTTAAAGCACACTTTAACAAGTGGTGCTGTATTATTCAAGAGATATAATTCAATTATATATTATAATTAATAAAATCAGGAAGGTGAATCACAAAACGTTTGCATGGCCCTAAAAATGTGTGCAAGGGGCCTATGGTTTGAAAACAGCCCAAAGGTAAACTTACCATGCCACTGTACAGATGCATTTTCTTTGTGGATTTCAATGCTTTTTCAGTGAATTCTGTTTCAAAGGTACATAATCTTTAATGCTAAGTGTAAGACTATTGCTCTGTTTAGCAAATGTCTATCAGTGTTTGTGCTATAAAATTTGAAATAAAAGTTGTAAACTAAATCCAAATATCCGTAGTCATTGTAGAAGTAAAGCATAAAACAGTATGCACACTGAGAGTGTTGAACAGTGTTTATGGCAACTGTGGAGAAATAGCCAAGTAATGGGACACTGGAATGGCTGTGTGTGTGTATGGAGGAGGGCTGCATGGGGAGGGCTCTAGATTTGCACCCCCTGCAAAAAATTCTGCGGGCTCCCCTGTCTGCTTTATGCCTTGGGCACAAAGTAATTCTGCTTGTCATAATTTTTCTGGTACCTCTTTTGAAAAAAAAAAGCATTGTTTTTATTTATAAACTGTCAGTTTTCTACTTTTGGGAGCCAAAGCCTTACCATTTGCTTTGAATAACTGACCTAGTTGGGAATACAGTAAATATGCTGCGTGTGGGGTTACCATGGTTAGAATAGGGGAAAATACACTTTACAAAACTATTTTGTCTTAAGTTTATAAAGGGAATTCTTTTGAATGAGTATGTATACTATTTTTCTCAATGTTGATTTTTTTCTGCAAGATAATGTTTTATCTGTTTGAGGAATCACTGCCTCTTTCATTGATGCCTTTTCACACATGATGTCAGAGCTTCTTAAGGTAATCTTTTCACAACCACCAAACCTATTGTCCCACTTTCACCCAGTAGTCAACTAACCTGACTGCACCCCCCCCTGTTTTGCCACCTATCCATTTTTTTTGGATTATCCACAAATCAAATCAATTCTCTGCTAGTCAGGAAAACACTGTACAAAAGGAAACAGACTATCAGTGTTTGTTAAATTGGCTGATTTATTATGCTTTTTTACAGAAAAGCATAGCAAATCAGCTGAAAGCAGACATCCGGAACAGAAAAAGAGGGCGTTCCCATCAGCTGATGTCAAAGTGATGTCACAAAATGGGTGGAGCATGGATGGTGGAGGGGGTGGGAATGGGTGGAGTTATGGGTGATGCAAGGGGCGTGACCTTAGTCTGGTTTTAGCCACAAAGAAAGCTGGCAACCCTACCTTTGGCTAACATACTTACCTTAAACACATACCTTAATTTCCAGTGGGATGGGTTCCCTCAATCAGGTTCTGGCTGTACACCAAGGCTGCCACAGGTCACACAGTTACTCTTAAGTGTTTTTGTCCTGTATGTTCTGCAGCCTCTCTGATTATGCCTATTGTCTGCAGCAGCAGCAGAAGCAGCTTCAGCCTGTAGCACACACATCTGTAAGTAAAATGTAGCTGCTACAAACATTGTTTCTGTGCTGACATAATCTCTACCCCAGTAATTTCCACCCTAAAATATGTGAAAGGGGATGGAATCTACATTGAGGCCTTATATGGTGTTAAGTAGTTGTATGGGATTGGCTGATTATACTGCAAATCAGCTGTGTACGCTGCATATAGCATTCTTGAATCACAGATTGGTTCAGAGGCAATCACATACTAATGAGAAACATCTTAAAAAGGCAAACACCTAGCTAGGGGAACCATTGTGTATGAGAGTTAGTTTGTATGGTTAACTCATTCACATGGTACTCATATAGCTTTATCTTTCAGCAGGGAGTTTTGTACTCCATCAGGTATGTAACTATTTTCTTTTCAACATGATACATATGTTTGAATATACTTGTAAGTTCATAGGTGTGTACTAGGCTAATGGCACTGGGACCTTTACAAGCCTAGCACATAGAAGTGCCCTGGCATTGTGCCGCCCACTGTTAGTTACTTAGGGGGAAATGGGGATTACATCATTAAGCCTTTCTTAGAAATGGAATGATGACATGCCAGTGATCTCCAGCTCTGTTACACCTACACAGGATGTACAGTACAGCACAGGTATAATGCTTTCTATTAACTAGGTACACAGGTCTCCTGGATACTTCCTGTGTTAGCAGTTGTAGTAGTACCCTACTATTTGGTTGGCACTGTTGTTTATAAATATATTATGGGTGGGGGGGTTCCCTCCTATAGAGCACACTACAATGGACTCCTGTGTTTGTTGTGTTATCATACATGAGTATCTGTCTTGTCAAAAACAAGAGTGGGTCACTATTACTATTATCCTAGTTGCTTCCACAACCTTTGTATTTATGGCACACTGTTGAATATGAGATGTGTAATCAAGCGGGGAATACTAATAATCTTCCCTTATTGCTGTATCTGTACATACTGTATTCCCACATATGTGATCCTGACAAGTGCTCTCATGTACTTGTATTTTAGGAGATATCATGCATGCCAGATGCCATGCACCTTTCACTGAGGCAGAAAATCGCCTCATTATTGACACCTTTTGACAATACTACAAAGTCCTGCTGTCCAGAGGGAGGACAAACAGGCAAGAGCGTGCAGCCTTGTGGGATGAACAGGTGGACAACATTAATGCTGTGGGTCACCAGAATCTCATATATGAGCAGGTGCAGCACTGTGGCACAGACATGATTAACTTGGCATGCAGATGTGCAGTGGACCTGGCCAAGGATCGTCAGTTCACTGGTGGTGGGCCTGCAGCAGAACAACCTTTGTTACCCACTGAAGAATTCCTGGTGAACCTTGCAATACAGGACATCTCCCAGGAATCCATCACCCAATATGTTATGGATGTAGGTGCAACTGTTTCCAATCAAGAGGAGCATCCAGGTATGCTTAGTTGGATCAGCACTAGAATGCTGTAGCATTTAGCATGTCATGGTGCAGATAATTATATGTGGGTATCAAGTGTTTTTTTGTTGTTGTTGTGGGGAGGAGGTTAGCTGCAGTTTTAAGCTCATGCACAGATTGTGACCCACATACCTGTTAACATAGCAGCTACTGTAAATGTGAGATATTTGGCTGTATTACCCAGTTATACTGTAACATGTGCTACTGTTTACATTACCTCTCCCTCAAATGTTTACAGTACCATCAGGAATAGAAAGAGGCCATGCTCTTGCTTCTGGTAAGCACAAAACTGTTTTGTCACAGATGTAGATTTAGTTCAATGCATTTGATAAAGTGTCATCCCAGGCCTGCTGGCTGGATTGATGTACTGTCTGCATGATTGCCAACTGTACAAATATTTTCTGACTGTACACAGTTTAGACTTATACATATGCCTTGTAGGTGTGACCACAGTGATTGATCTGACAGTATTGTCAGGACATCACAGTTTGCCATAACTGTCAACTGTGCAGAGTTTTGCAGAATGTGAACAGTGTACATCATTTATGTTTTGCTCATGAGAGTTTTGTATAAAGAACTGTTATTTCCAAATAATTACAGATTTGGGTTAGAAAATGTCCTCATGTCCTACTATATAAAGCTGTTGGTAATACAAGTGTGTAATAGTGACAGCAGTGTTAACAGCTTAACATATATTGCAACATAGCACTGCAGAGCATAGTAGTGCAGGTATTAATGTAATGCTTTTCTCTTTTTATCACAGGTGATCAGGGAGGTTGATCTTTGTCCCCTTCACAACCTGATCTCAGTGTATCTTCAGATTCTGATGGTGGCCAAAGTGAGACACAGCTGGGGGGTGCAGGGGCTGAATCTGACACAGAGGTTGACATGACTCATCCACTTTCATTATCACCATACACATCCATTATGCCTATGCATACCCAGTCCCAGTGGCCATAGATATTGGACAGTTAGTGGGTGGGGACATTGAACAGGGAAGTGTGGCTACTGTGGCTGCAGTGACTGTCAACAAAGGACATAGCCAAAGATTTGGTGAGGTTAAACACAGGCAGATTGATAGTGGTGCTCATAGGTGGCCTGCTGTCCCTCCACCACCTGTTGCAGGGGTCTCATCTGGTGTCATTCAGAGTATGTTTTGGGCCATCATGGAAGCACAGGCACATTCATTAAGAAACTCCAGATGAATGCTCAGGGTTATGGATGCAGCACAGTCTGACATCTGTGACTGCCTCCACCGTGTTGCTGATATACTTGAATGGTTGACTGATGCAGTAGAAAGACATTGGTCTGAGACAGACCACACACTATCTGCCTTGGAACACATGTAGTCTGTGATGGAACATCTAGTTGGAGTTGAGGATTAGCCTTGTTGATGTAAGTCAGCAACTACATCTGTTGAGAGTCAATGTGGCCATGCACAGTTATGCTCCCATAGTGGCAGTACATCCAGCACTCCAGAGGAGAGTGTGCTGTTCACACCCAGACATGGCAAATCATGGGCTCATGGTCCTGGGCATTCCCGTGGAAGACAGTTTCCCAGCAGACAGCAGTCACCCTCAGGCAGTAGCACAGCATCTGACCTTGGGCGTGGAGGTGCCAGTGCAACTCCTGGCCGAGCCACTTCACATGTTTGGGGCCAGAGACAATGAACTGTCAGCTCTACCATGTATGGCTCACAGCTGTCTAACACACAGATGCATAAGGCTAACACTGAGCATGGCTGTGTTCGTGCAGACACTTACACATACTGTCACATTCAGGTCACCTACAGACACAAACACCACATTTCCATGGTGCATATTGCCTGCTTCCCTTTCTGACTCACACACACGCTTGCCAACCTATTGGATCAGCCTAGGCCTCCTGCACCCCTGCATGATGTCCTGTGCAAGTGATGGTACCTGTGCCACATCCCTATCATCTTCTCATGGATGCAGGGAAATAAAGCTATGAGTCTGGATGCACAGGGTGACTATCTACATTAATCTGAATTTGTTTCATCGACTGTTGCTTTTGACATGCCATTTGTACTGGCCTATTTCAGAATTTGTACTTTATAGTTTCATAGATTCATAGGTAGGTACTAGGCTATCGGCCCAAGGGCCTAAGTAAGCCTAGCAAACAAGGTTTCCTGGCTTACGCCACCCATAAAAGTTAATTTCCTGTGCCCCTGTCGAGCAGAGCCACAGAAGTGGGTGTATTTCCCATCCACTCATCCAGATTTTTCTTGAAGAGTGCTAATGAGGAACTTTGCTTGGCATAGATGGGTAGCTTGTTCCAGAGCATAGGAAGTCTCTACGACAGGAATCTATCCCTACAGCATGTCCTGTTTATTGTGGTGAAAAAGTTTAGGTCTCTAGAGCGTGTAGCTCAGAGGGACTGGGATTTCTTTAAGTGTAGCATGTCCAACAACTCTGGGTTTAACATCGCTTTATATGTTAGGCAGAGATCTCCTAGGAGTAGGCAATATGCTACAGAGTAAAGCTGAAGTTTTTTTGAGACAGTCAGTATAGGGCATCTGTTTGAGGCCAGTAATCCTCTTTGTGAGGTACTTCTGTGGCCTTTCCAGGTACTGCAAATGTCTTGTGAGGCACATTCCAAAAGGGGTGTTGTACTCTATAATGGGTCTAATGAGTGTTGAGTAGAGGGGAACAATTACCTCTTTTTTCCTCAATGAGAACCCTTTTGTGATGAGGTGTGCCACATAAAAGGATTTCCTGACTACTGTGGTGATGTGATTATCAAAGGAAAGACTACTGTCCACCTGGGTCCCAAGGTCTCTTATCACACATTCGGCTTTAAGTATAGACTGCTGTTTATGTGATAGTTCATGGGTACAGAGTTTTTACCAAAGGGGATGACAATGTACTTTTTGGCATTGAGCTTGAGGCCATGCCTTTGACACCAGGCATCTGTCTCAGTGAGGCCCTTCTGTAGGATGTCCACATCATTTGGGGACTCGACTATGGCTCCTAGTTTGTTGTCATCTGCGAACTTCATTAGACAAAGGCCTTCTGTGTTAGCCTGTATTTCAGAGAAGTAGATACCAAACAGGAGAGGTCCCAGGACTGAACCCTGTGGTACTCTACTTGTCACTGGTTTGAAGTCAGATTTGGAGTCTACAACTTTTACAGTGTGGGTTCTTTCAGTGAGCCAGTTGGCAACCCATCTTGTGACATAGGGATTTATACCTAGTTTAGTGAGTTTAGCTATAATTCCAGAATGGGGGATGGTGTCAAAAGCCGTGGCAAGGTCAAGATAGGCTGTGTGAACCACCTTAGAGTCTATGGCTTTGGTGACTGCCTCAAAGAAGTTGATCAGGTTCAGAAGGCATGATCTGCCTTTCACAAACCCAAACTGGGTGGGGTCCAGAGTCTGGAGGCTACCAATGTCTTTGTTTATAAGTTCCATGATGATACATAACATGGCCTTGCAGACCAGGCTCAATAGGCTAATAGGGCGATAGTTCCCTGGATCAATGGTGGCTCCCCTTTGTGGAGTGGGATAATTGTTGCTGTGCACCATTCAGTGGGCAAAAAGCCTGATGTGAGACTATGATTGTACATGATACATAGGTGGGGAACTAGTTTGTTCTGAAGTGCATGTAAAACGCATCCTGGGATGTTGTCCAGTCCCATGGATGCTGTGTTTCTGGTATTTACCTGCATAGCTGTGATTACAGGGACTCTGCATTCTTCCTGTATAGATATGGGCCCTTTAGGGGGTGAGAGGGGGATAAAGTTAGCACTGAACCTATCTGCCAGGATGTTATCAGTATCAGTTGGTTCTGTAATTTTCGTGCCCTTGTGCTGTAACTCAGTCCAGATCTGGGTGTTGCCATTAAGATTCTTGACATAGCTATAGAATGCTTTGTGGTTGCCCTTAGAATCAGTGGCGATTTTGTTTTCATAGCTAGCTTTGGACGATCTTATAAGGGATCTCAGCTTCTTACTGAGGCTGACCAGGGAGCTCCTCCACTCAAGGGATTTTACTCTCTTTTGCAACAGTTTCTTCCTTCTGTTGTAGAGTTTGTTTATGGCAGAAGACTACCAGATTGGCTTCTTTTTTTTGGAGGATAGCATATTGGTTCTGTTTGGGATAGCACGATCCATGCACTCATGTAGGTGCTTATAGAGTGCATTTGTGTAGGATTCAGCAGTCATAACTGTATTGTCCATCTGCATGGGTGTCATGAAGTTCGCCACTTCTGTCTTAAGAAGCATGAAGTTGGATTTGTAGAAATATTTTACCATGGTTTCCTTAATGGTGGGTGGGGCAGGATGCAGATATCTAGGGTTATTAGCTTATGGTCGGATCTGACCAACGAGGAGTTGACTTCAGGTGTGGAACACCAGTCACTCATGTTGGTAATGACTAGGTCTAGGATATTGTTGCCCCTGGTGGGGGTGTGGATAGGTTGATCCAGGGCATTGGAATTTATGAATTCCAGAAAGCCTTGAGCAAAGGAGTTGGTACATGAGTAGTTTTCCCAGTTAATGTTGGGATAGTTGAAATCGTCCATTATTAGGGTGTTTGGTTGAACCGTAATATTTTCCAGTAAATCAAGAAAAGAGGAGTGGGAATCCTGGAGCATAGTGGGGGATCTGTAGCAAGCTACAATTTGGATTGCAGTTTTCCCCAGAGTTAGTTGCAATTGGATAACCCCGGATGCATTATGCTGCGCAACTAGTCTGGAGGTGTGGATATCCTTAATGAATATGGACACACCTCCGTCTTTGGTGTTCTGGTCCAGGTTAGATGGCTGAAAAGTGTGGTATGAGTTATAGCCTGGTAATGCAGGGGTGCTCTCTAGAGCCTTGAACCAGGTCTCAGTCACTGCACAGATATCAATGTTTTCCATTTTAAGGAGTGCCTCAAGTGAGTGCATTTTGAGATTTAGACTTCTAGCATTGAGTACCATTACCCTAAGTTTTTATTTATGACTATGCCATAATAATTTGTATACATCATGATGGATGCTGTTGTAATGGCTGTGTAGACACACAGTGACAGGTGTCACATGGAAATGTTTACGTTTCACTATCAGGTTGTGTAGAACACACCTATGGGGGCACATCTACAATCAACCCATCAATGTCAGAGCACAGAATTGAATGTCAGCACAGAAGACAGATGTTATCAGAAAGGTAACCCAGTACAGGTTCATATGTTTTTAATAGGCTAACAGACACAAAGGCTTTTTTAAGCCTAGCCATGCATTCCAAAACGGTGTCAAGGTCTGAGACCATTGATAAGTGTAAGCAGGGTTTTGGGAGCTGAAACATCTACTAGCCAGGGGGTGGGGGTTGAACCATCCACAGTTTCCCTGTGTCCATCAGAGACATTATTCCACAAGCAGGTATGATTGTTCTGTTCCCCATGCAATTGTGTAACTTGCACTTGTCTGCATTAGGGAGAAACTCTGCTTCACATGAATGGGGAGTCTATTCCATACAGGGTGTAGTTTCTGGGATAAATACCTGTCTCTCCAGCATGTCCCATATACACTACAGGCAAGATGTAGGTCTGTAGAACAGGTAATTCTGGTGCTACTTGTTTCATGGATATCCAAGAGGTCCACAGTGGGGTTTGATATTGCCCTGTATGGCAGGCATACACCTCCACTCCAAAGCATGTAGGAGACAGAATACATGGATAACACCTTGACATAGTCTGCATAGGACATGTTACGTACACCATGTAGTGCTATACTGAGGAACCTCTGTGGATTGGATGTTACAGTTGTCAGATATGCCTAATTACTTATATACCAAAGGTGGCATTCCTGCAATGATAGCTCTAATAAATGCCTATTAATGTGGAACAATGGCTTCCTTGGATTTACATGCCATACCTTTGTTTATAGGTTGTGTAACATAGAATGATGTCCACAATATTACAGACATGTGACAGTCAAAGGCTAGGTAACTGTCTGTGTCCATAAGTCACTGACTACCTGGCCAACTGTTTGAGGTGGGCTGGCAATACAATAGTTACCAGGGGTGGATGACTTCCTAAAAGATAGTATTGTGCATTTCTTGGCATTTGCTGTTAGCTCATGGCTCTGACAACAATTGTATGTCTGTTTCAGCCCTCCTGAAGAACATTTGTGTCAGTGTATGATTCAATGACAGCTCTTCATTTGCATGATGTCTGCGATGACTAGAATGTTGGAGTGTGTGTCGACTTGGCATATAGGCTTATAGATTGGTTCTCCATGAGATGTTGCTCTATGTGTTGACAGGGTGGGTATTGGGTTGCTGAGGGTATTTATCTGGACTTTCTCTACTAGGTGTTTGTGATTTATGTAGGTTACATGTCAGTCCCTCAGCTCCTGTCTGCTTTGGATTTTGTGTGATGGTTGGAGCGTGTGTACCACTGACTACCTTATTGACATCTTTTATGTGAGAGCTTTGCCTCCAGTGACATTGTGTGTATGCATCTCTGAAATACCGTATCAGTCTGTATGATTATGGAGTGGTTGTTGGTAAACACAGGGCAATTTCTACATTGCCCCAGGATGCCCATATCCACCAGGGTGATAAAGGTCACAGTGGAAATCTTCATATCCATGGCAACAGATTGTTTATTATTGATTAAAAAGTTGTATTAAGAATATCACTCAATGTCACAAATATCTGTTCTGCTACTATGGGGACTAAAGCTTGACACTCTATGCTGGTTGCCCTTTGTGCAACTTGGTATTGGAGTTAATGCCATCATGGTATCCTAGAAAAATGTCACCCAAGGTGTCTAGGTTTGTACAGAGCACCACTAAACATTGAAAGGGAAACTGATATGTACACCCTTTAAAGGTAAGGATGGAGTATTTAGGCAGTTATTCTGAAGCTGCACACTAATCCAACAGTGTATACTGTAAACAAGCATATACCTTATGAAGAATGCTGAAGAGTGGTGATTCACCTGAAATACTGCTGCCTGGCTACTACTACTGTTAGTGTCAACATGGCCTTACTCTGGTAGGATACAAAGCTCTTATTGTTTGTCTCTCACCAGAAGCAAAACATTAGCACTAAGCTCAAGATAAGAAGCAGGCAACAACCTGTTTGTTGGCCCACACATTTGTCCCATATGATGCAAGGATCTGTAGGCTTGTTGTAGCCTTTTCCAGGTAGGTGCCTTCATTGGCAACCAGACCAATCATTTGATGTTTGCATGTATTATGCCTTGGGTTCTGAGGGTCATAGCATTTGACGAGGGTACTGACGTGATGGTGATTAGGAGCACAGCTGCTGCATCACAATATAAGATTAAGTGTCAGGTGGCATAGATGTCAAAGTTTGATCTACCAAGTTCCACAGTGGCAGTGATCCATGTTAGGTAACAGCTTCACAACAAATCATGCAGTCTGCCCTTCAACAGCATAATGGTGGTGATATATGTGACATGGATATGAGGTGCACTGCAGAGAGGTCGCCACTTTTGGACAATATCTCTGTCCCTCCCACCTGTCCTAGGTATGTCATCCTATACATTTATGTTCCCAGAAAGCTAAACTCTTTTTCCACTTCATTTCACACAACATCCATTTGCTGTCTAGTTGTTTGACAGACATTGTAGACTGGCAAGACTAAATGTAATGACTGCAAAGTTGGACAAGTTTTGTGTGCATGCACGAACATGTACTTCTTTACTGCAAAGAGTGTCTACAGACATTGTGTTTGAGGCTGTGAACCCCAAGAGTGTAGCAGCATGATTCTTACTTTGCTGGAGATGAACATTGTCACATATGTAAGTATGTAATTGTGAATCTGCCTAATAACAGGATTATGGGTCATGCAAGTGCCACAAGCCTGGTAAAGCAGTGCACTCAATCTACCATGTTATCCTACACTGTCAGGTACTGTTTTACCTTAGAATGACACCATAAAGGTAATGAGTTGTTACTTGTAAGCATCTGTCAGGCCACTACCTAACCATGGGCTGTTATGACATATATGCAAGCAGTAATCTATTGCTAATGGCATTATCTCTGACTGCTGCAGAGATGTCAACAGTCTTCCCAAACTTATACTCCTACTCCACACAAACACAACATGTGAGAGATGCAGCTACATTAAAAAGCTTAAATCCATGCTCTCTCACACACCTGGCAGTACATATGACAATGAGCAGGGTGTCAACATGCCTACTTCATGTCCTACTCCATCCAAATCCACATCACACATACTTACATATGCAGAGGTCTGTACCAGAAACATACCTATATACCAGACACCTCACAAACAGAAACACAAGTATGCTACAAATAATACTACCTCTGCAGAACACAGTACACATAATAGCTAATGCACCACTGTCTCACTGGTCAAACCCTTACTGCAAAACCAAATTCAAACATATTAGTCATAGTTGATTACATCATGATTCACACTAATGTCCCTCTCACCAGGCTAGATAAGGTAAAAATCATGGTCAGTTGTCTGTGAGGTGACAGGATATGGCATATCATACATACACTTAAATCTCTCAACAACTGGCACTGTTATGACTACATAATAGTTCCTGTTGCTGCATAAAACTTGAGACATACCTCTCTGGACTGTGCAATGACAGACATGACTGAGGTCTCAAACTATCTGTCTCAGGCAGGTATGCCCTTGGCCATCAGCTGCATTTTACCTTCACCTAGAATAATGCCTCAATGCAAACAGAAGATGATTGACTTCAATAATAGGCTAGGCATCTGGTGTCATTCTAAGGGGATTCACTATCTGTCAGCCTGGGATGACATGCTCTGGTCTTCATCTGTCACCCCTGGGATTTCAGCTAATGGCCAAGGCTATTGCCACACCCATAGTGCCCTTTTTAGGTGGTGTCTCAAGGACAAAATTTCCAGTGCAAAAACCCCATGTACAAACAACCTCAAGGTTATGCTGCTAAACGCTAGGACTGTCAACAGGAAACTGCACTCACTGGAAGCTGTCCACACCTTGGAACATGCAGACCTTTGTGCAGTCACAGACACCTGGTTCAAGGCTGTGGCTAGTATCACAGCCATACCAGGCTACACCTCCTTCAACATGAGCAGACCTTAAACTGAAGGCATGCAAACTAATGGTGGTGGTGTGTAAATATTCATTAAGGATACATACACACCCACATTGGTTACAGAGTATGATTCCATGGATACACTTCAGGTGTTATTGACTGTTTGTGGGACACCTATTCAAGTCATTGCCAGCTACAGGAGCCCCTCCATGAATCATGACAGTCACTCTGCTTATTTGGAAATACATGAGTCTAACAAGACACATCTGGACACTATGGTTTGGGGTGACTTTTAGTACCCACCAACTGGATAGATTACTCGTGCTGAAACTCACTTGCCCAAAGGTTAATTGAGTTCATAATCTCCAATGCCCTAGGCCAGCTGGTTGACACCCCCACAAGGGGGGGCTATCATACTGGATAGGGTGCTTATCAATATGGGTGACCAGTGTAGCACCCCCACTGTGAGGTCCTCCCTGGTGAGATTTGACCTCAAATCAGTCTCATTCAAAGTATGTATCACACCTAAACCCCCCTTGCAGCAAATACACTAAAGACATTCATCAATCCAGATTATAACTTCCTATGAGATGATATAAATAGCTTCACTGCACCTCCTACCTCAGATGTAACTGGCAACTATGCCGAGCTCTACACCAGTGCTTTATACAAACACCTGTATGATTGCATTAACTCGGCTGTACCTGACGTGAGCATAGCAAGCTCCTCATGACAAAGTAAACATGCCTGGTGGACAACTGTCAGTAACAGGTTTTACAATAATAGGAATACATTGTTGTCTAAGGGTAGGAGAGAGAGAGAGCCCCCCTAAACTGGAAACACTCCCTCCTCAGCTTAAATTAACAAATAAGTGTTGTCGTGAAGTCCTCCAAAACAAACTAAGGGTCCAAATTAGCCTCTTCCACAAAGGAAAACCACAAGGCATTCTATATTTACATCTGTAACCCAAAAAGGAAAGGCTCACATTTATGGCAAACTCATAGTAATGATACCACATATACAGAGCCTGTTGATGTAGCTAACCTGTTGGCTGACAGGTTCTGTGAGACCATCACTCCCCTGTGATCACCACGAGTACCCCATGACATTCCTACCACCTGTCCCCTACCTTTTACCTCTAAACAGAAGGTCAAAAATGGCTTTTCTATTGACAAAACCACAGCATCTATGGAACCTGATAACATCCTAGGCTGAGTCCTATGTGGGCTCCAACATGGAGTACTAACACCATTGTGAACTCTTTGCAGTCATAGTTCAACCACTGGCTTTGTCCCAGCTGACTTGAAAACATTGCACAGAGGTGGTGCATCCACTGACCATGGAAACTATATACCTGTTATCCTGACTAGCCATATCTGCAAGACCATGGGGCAAATCATCATGGACCTTATCAACAAATATATAGGTAATCTCCACACAGCTGACCCTACACAGTTTGGATTTGTCAAAAGGAGATCATGCCTGTTAAATCTGGTGGACATCTTTGAGACAGTCTCGAAGGACCTGGATGAGGGAAATCTGTGCATACAGCCTATATGGACTTAGCCAAAGCATTTGACACTACCCCCCACTCAGCCAGTATTGACAAATGCACACAACTAGGCAAAGACCCTTATATCATTAAAGGGGTCATTTACTGCCTCAGTGATAGAAGTCATATAGTCAAAATAGGTGAATCCAGCTCCAGTAGCAGAGATGTGACCAGTAATGTTCCAAAAAGCTTAGTCATGGGTCATCTACTGTTTGGAATACATTTCTCCAAAGTGCAAGCACAACGTATATATCTGTGGCTGACAAGGTTTTCTGATGCCTGCAAACTGGGAGCAGTCAAAGAATCTCCAAAGCATGTCAACATCCTACATGAGGTTTCTACTTGAACAAGTGATTGTTGCCAAACTCATGGCCTTAAAAGCAATGCAAATATATGTATTATAATTGCTTTTGGTAACAGTGATGTTCCAGCTAAGTACCACATCAATAGCAACTCTTGACATACATACTCAGGGGTGGGAGACATGGGCACACAGGTTGACAACTAACTTACCTTAGATCAGCATGTCTCCACAGTGGTAAGAAGGGTATTTTATCATGCTCATGTAATAAGTGAGGGAATTGTCTCCAAAAAGTAGACATTATAACCTCCATGTAATCTTCTCTCAGCAAACCAATAGTTGAGTGCAACAGCCCTTTTGGTCTGTACCTTTCCAAGTGCCTGCAGCAGTTGGGGAAACCACATACTTTCCTCACAAGGGGAATTCAGCATCTGTCCATGGGGATCATCTAATATCACTGTCACTTTAGTGTGTGTCATACAGACTACTTAGAGTTGATCTCTGCCTTGCATACAAGGCAATCTCTGACCCTGCTGTAATGACATACTGCATATCCACAAGTCAAATAGTACACGGTTTACTCGCTGAATAGACCTTAACCTGGTTTGTGACATAATGCAACCTGCTGGAGGGAGAGAATTGTCTACCAGAGTTTAACATACCTTTGGAACAGACTTCCACATCATGTCAAACAAAGCACCTCATTGGCCTTCTTTAGATGCAATCTGTATGATTGGATCGGTGACCATAATTTTACCACAGTGGTTCCACCTGTGTCCCTCTTGGACAGGGGCAATAGGTGCTGATCATGTAAATAAGGGTAACAACTTGGCTAGAATTTTAAGGGTACTAGGTTCATTAGCCTACTAAATTCGAATGAGCCTATGATCCCATAGGCTGATGTAAAATACTCTGACTAACATCTACACACACAAACTTGGCTGCAGAGAGAATAGTACCACAAATTATTTAGGTCTGCAGAACCCTGCACAACACACACACACACACACACACACACACACACACACACACACACACACACACACACACACCAATACACACCAATACACACAGACACACACACCAAGCTGGCTGGAATGAGATTAGAACACCTATCTATTTAGTCTTATGCAATGCAGATAATAGTACTTAATGCACTCACCATGGCTTAAGTCTGACATTAGCATGGCTTTAGGTAGTCTTATGGTAGCTGACATCAGCAGGCCTGGTGGAGGACAAAGTTTCAGGCCTGCATCACCTGCTAGGTCCAAAACAGTGCAAAACACTATCTGTTCAAAAGTCAGTGTGGGATTCATATTTGTTTTTAGAAAGTTGCACATATACACCCAAACACAGCAAGTGGGCTGGAGTGAGATTAGAATCCCTACCTATCTAATTCTACACATCATCGATGACAGTACTGATTGCACACCATGGCATAAGCCTGACATTAATATGGTAGTCTTATAATAAATGTTATCAGCAGGCCTTGTGGAGGATGAGAGTTTGGAGGCCTGCATCAACTGCATGAACCAAAAAGTGCACTGGAATGCCAGTTTCAAAGTCAGTGTGGTATGCACACTTGCTCTTTGGGGAGATATATATACACAGAGACACATATCAAGGGGGCCAGAGTAAGATTAGAATCCCTATCTATCTAGGTGTTATACACTATAGATCACAGTAATTAATGCCCATGCCACAACTTAATCTGCTTTGTAAGTGAATTAATCCTAGAGAACATTAACAAGCCCGGTGTTGAACAGCTTGGATGGCCTGCAGAGTCACATTGCTTCCTACTGTCAACTGCAGCTAGTAGCATAACAGTCAGAAAACTGTTTTGTAGTCTAGCCACGTGACAACAACACCTGTATTGGGCATATGTGTCTGTTTACATTTTGATGGGCAAGCCTGTGGCAAAAGTAAATTAGCCTTGTCAATGAGTGCGCACACAACATAATGCATTACACAACTTGTTCAGTTTTTGATGTATGTGTGGTGAAATCCAGAAGACACAGGGGACTGTAGTGAATGTGGGTGTTGTTGCTGCCATAGATACAAACATATGGCTTGACAATATATTTATGTATTCATATGCAATGCCATACATTTTCAAGGTTTTCACATGCTGTAATAGGGAGACATGGTATGACTCACCACTGTCCAGATGTTTGCAGCAAGTACACAGGTTTGGCTCTTACTTATGTGTGTTTCACATGAAATTGTGGTTTATTCTCACTTGTGGTATCATTTACATATGACATGAGAGAAGATTGCCAGAACTCTGAACTTCAGATATCCCAGTAGTCCTCCAACTGCAACACATGTTATTCTAAGCACTTCCACATATTTGTAAGTGCATATGCAATGTTGAGCCTTTCCATTTGGTCCTTTATCCAATACTGTAAGTATCATAGTGCAGCTTTACTCTCCATGATCTAGGTAAGTAGGGCAATACAGATACACACACACACACACACACACACACACACATGTATATATATATATATATATATATATATATATATATATATATATGTATATAAATGTAATAATACACACACACACAAATAAATTTATTAAACAAAATTGCGAGAGGAGCAATGGATTTGCACTCTGCTTACCTAAGTGCATGAGCATGAGCAGTCACTTTTTGGCTTGTTTGCATGTTGCTAAGCAGAGCACAGATGGGCAGTGTATTACTTACATCAGAGACTTAATGTTCCATAAAGTGACTCCAGTCCACAGCTAGCTGTACTCTAGGTTGGGATTATGATATGAATAGAAAAACTCAAAGCTGTATCTACCTATATACTCAGGTCCATGAATCTACAGTTTTAATCACCGTGTGCTGTATGTAATATTCACCTTTCTAATTATGTCTTCCAAATCTCATATGCTTAATTTGTGATGTATTTATCAGCATATTATACTCCTGTGACCAAATGGTCAATTTAGTCAAGTTATTTAGCAGACATGTCCCATTTGTAGCACATGTAATCAGTATGCCCAATTTCAAGTCATCTGCATACAGACTGTAAAACAATTCAAATGAAATGGATAGTTATACAGAAAAATCTGAACAAGTTTGGGCCTAGGGCAGAGCCCTGTGGGACACCCAGACTGTAACCAAGTATTTCACTTGTCCAATTGCTGTGTGATACTTGTTATATCCTATATGTAAGCCATGTTGATACCCGACTTATCAAGAGTGCTTCAATACCAAGTTGTTCTAATTTATTAGTCAGTGTTTTGTGAATAGCCTTGTCAAATCTCTATAAATTACACCACAGCACAATTTTTCATTCATAGCCATTATTATAGTGTCATAAATACATCATGCTGCAGGTGTTACTTAGATCTATTTTCAACATATATTTGCTGATATATGGTTTCAAGTCCCAACCTTTACAATTCGGATACTGACCAATCCAGTAACCTAAGACTTTTTAGACAGGTCTTGAATATCTGGTGCAGACATAAATGTGTAATTGATATGTGAAATAGGTTAATACTAGTATAGCCCACACACAGTTACAGTCTGTAAAACAATACGCATTACACCTTAACATGAAAAATATCTGGATATCTCAGGATTAGAGCCCTGGACACCATCACACAAGCTACCTGCTTTAGTCTTTTGAGCCACAGTGGCTGCTTGATAGACAGTGGATCATTCATCACACCATCACCTGCATAAATATGTACTTTGCTACTCAGTTAACTAACACATAATATGTAAGTTCCAATTGTACATTACTGTCCTAATACTGTGTGGCATACTAACTGTGTGAAATGCTCATACAGCATAGATGATTTATTGTTATGGCAGTTACAAGGGGACACTGTTGTTTTGAGGGGTTGGGGAACAAAAGCCCATGTTCTGCTAGGACACACACTAGTCTATCATTTAATCTCACTTTCTGATATGTTCCTTGAGTGAAGTACTAGTAATCTATTGCAGTAGGACTGCATGAATATTCCATGCATGAGGCCTACCAAATACAAATGGTGACATGTTAGTGGAATGGGTGTCTGTAGTCCCATGTGGATGTAATTTCTGTCCAAATAGCCCAGTATAGTTGCTTGCATAATGTACCTAGTCCATATCTACAATGACATAACATAACAATCCACTATACTACTGTGTAGGTTATGGACTAACCATGCAATTGCATCAGCTGACACAACTGTAGTTCAGGGCTGACTCTGTCTGATGCAAGCCGTACACAGCCAATACATGGATAGGTACATGATGTGTGATTTGGCTGGCATCAATTTTAATATCTGTATGTAAGTAGGAGTAAGGTGTTAGTCCTTAGGTCCCTAAGGTTGTCAATGAATGTGCTATACGTTGTCACTTAGCCAAAGCCAGGGCATATTGAGCACACCTACATCTGCCTACAGGGACATCAACAAGGAGTTCCTCCGCTGAATCCTCCTTTGACTCTAACTGTGGTGACCTAGGCACTGGTGAGGTCTGTGTATCCCTTCCCTTAGCTGATCCTGCTTCAGCTGTTTTTACAGGATCAGATTATGTAGCATAGAACATACTGTGAATATCTGTTCACATGTGGCTGGAGTATACTGCAGGGCTCCATCAGATATATTGAGGCACCAGAAATATAACTTCAGAAGCCCAAACACATGCTCTTTGATGTTCCTAGTTTGTGTGTGTACCTCATTATAGCATTCTTCCATGGGTGCGTGTGCATTTCTGATGGGTGTCATTAGCCACCTTTCCAGGGCACAGCCAGCATCCCCCACTAAATGACCCTGTGCGATGTTCCCCCTAGCAAACATCTGGTATAGCTGTGATGCATGCCAGATATGGGAGTCATGATAACTGCCAGGGTTGCCAGCACACACATTCAAAATAATCCCCTGGGCATTGCACACAACTTAGCAGTTGATGGACTGGTATCCCTTGCGGTTAATGTAGATTCTAACCTGCTCATCAGGTGGTGCCTTGATGTGTACATGAGTGCAATCTATGGGACCTAGTACTTCAGAGTAGTGTGCTACATGGTAGAAGTGTTGCATATTGCTGGTCCTCACCTCAGGGTCATGGGGAAAAGATATGTATTCACTAGCATGTGGGAGCATAGCATCCAGAAATTGGTGGAGTATCCTGGATGCAGATGCCTGTGACACCCCCATCATGTCCTCAGTTGGCCTTCGAAAGGTACCTGTAGTTAGTAGCCTAAGGGCTACACATACCTTAGTTTTTACTGGGATGAGTTCCCCTTTGTTAACTCTGGCTCTGAATTGAGGGTGGTAGAGCTCACTGAGCTCTTGTAATATGTCCCTGTCCACCCTGTAGCACTGAACACTCTTGAATAGCTGCAGCAGCTCCTAGCATTATCTCAGTTAGAATTTCCAAGTCTCTACTCCAGTGGTTCAGAGCATTGAGCGCAAAATCAGAATGTAGGGTGTATGTATAGTTTATACAGTTCTGCTGCAGGTCCACCATGTGGGATTGGCTAATTATGATGTAGTTCACCTGCGTAGGATGTACTTGACATGATTTAAAAGCCCTACATTATTGTACAGCACAGCACTGTGCACAGCATCATGTTGCATAGTCTATACAAAAGTATATATTAACTGAATATATCTGGTTTTACTTGAAGGATGCCTAAGTCATCACTCCCACATTGGTAGTCTACTAATGTGAACATGCTAAGCTATGCAGTGCACCATGCAAATATACATGCTGTGCACTAAAAAATTCTAAAAGTAACACAACACCACCCCCGATGTCACCCACATCCAGTGGGAATATTAAAACCATGTAGGAGCCTACATGAAGTAGATATGTAGACAAGGCTCCTCTTTTTAGCGATTCAACAAAGGAACTTTATTTTCATACGTATTCATACTGACAGCCCGGAAATTACATGGTTCTTAGCCATGTAAGCTGGGTAACAGCACAAATGCACCATTGTATGGACCTGATGCAGGGTCCTACAGTACATTTTTGAAAACTACATTATAGATGTTATTTAAAAAAAAAATTTCTGTTAAACATGTTTGTGCAATGCGGTGCATAGCATAAACATGCCAATATTATTAAAATACTATTATTAATTTTACATATCCCCTTCCTTTTACAAACATCCACAATGTATGTTTTACATGTGTATGTATGTGATCTACTATCTCCAGGGGATTTATGTCCATATTTGTGGACTTTTACATCCCCTTCTGTCTGTGTAGACTCCTGTACACAGAAAATTTCCATGTACACACCGAACATGGATACGGAGTCTACACGGATGCCTTTCACCTTGTTGGATAGCTACATCTACCTCTTTTGCATAAGATTCACCTGTGTTAGCAGAAATTTGCATTGCACAGAAGTTTCCCTGTTTGCATGTGCTTGCGGACTGCTAAGCGACACTTACTGAATCTGAAAATGTTCACTCTCATGTACGCATCACACCACAATGTGTACACAAAAAAATGTGTAGGCTTTACTGAATTCCCTACATAATTTTACCTTTATATTAATTATACTTTTTAACAACTACAAACTATGACTGATAATTGTTCCAAGTAATCCTTACAATATGCATATATTGCACATATGCTTTTTCAAATAATACAAATTAAATTAACAGCATGGCATCTTTGACAATTGTGTTGAAATAATTATGTAATATTTTTAAATTATTTTATAATATATTTGTTCCCCTCTGGGATTTGAACTCACAAAATCTGAATACACTACTACAACTGACTCCTATATTTGGCTTGAGCTGCAGAATGATGCATGCTTGCCTGATTTTACAGTTAAGATATATATACTTAACTTGCTACTAATGTATAGAAGAGCAATACTTTTGATAAAATAATTATTTTGTGCTGCGTACATACTCCTTGCTTCTGTAAGTCTTCCCAAATGTTCAGCATGGGCATCCCTGCTCACTGCATTCTCCTGAGTGGCTGTAAGAGCAAAGGAGTTGAAAAAGACAAAAGCATTATGCATACCAGTCTTGGCTATATCCAGGTTTCTATATAATTTAAAGTGTCTTTACCTGTATACTTACACAACTGTGGGATGTCAGCAGTCCAAAACTCATCCAACCTCTGTTTGAGTTGTCCCTGCTTGCACCTTTTTAGGTCTTTGTAGTGGTGCCTGCATTGGCGTCCAGTATGTGGAATGCCAGTTACACTGGAAACAACCTTGGCAAGACTATTCCAAGCCTCTGATTTATATTGAGACCCAGTATAGTTCCCCTGCAATACCCTATGACTGTGGTGCTTTACAAGGAGTACAATAAATATTCTGGACTCCTCTACACCCCATCTTTGAGTCATAAATTAGGCACCTTTCCCTTCTTGCTCCTGTCATGTCCACACAAGTAAAACAGCAACAGTTAAAGTGGTTTCCCACCAATTCATGTTACCACATTTCACAGCTAGTGCTCAAATGCGAATAACCATGCCAACAGCAGTTGCTCATTGTTAATTAGAGAGCGACAATGTCATACAGAAAGGAAGGCAGGTTTTGAAATAGGATGGGTAATGTGACAGCTGGCATTAGTTTATGTGGTGGATGGTGCTGTACCTGTTATATAACTAGCTTGACCTGATACATTTTTTTCTGTGGCTTTACACACTGATAAAAGTAATTCATACAATGTGTGACTGCACACACACTGAAAAAAAATAGACGCAACATATTTTCCACCTAGGTGTTTTTTTCATTGTTGCCATAGAAGAAGTGCTTATGAGATATGCACATTAATTATATGGACACATGAAAGCATGAGTGCTAACCATTTATGTGTGTGACCTGGCAAGATCCTCATTTATACATTCATGTGTATATGACTATCATTGAAGTATAAAGTCCATGCCAGGGCAGAAGAGACACTTTTAAGTACAGAAACAGAATTATCAGGATATCCTCAGTCACACATATCATTCATATGATCTCCATGCTATACATATTGTTATTTAAAATTATCTTTAGTTTTTAAAATTGAGTGGACACACATTAATAAAAGTTGAAATGTGCTAGATTAGAACCCTGGCTCACCTGCATTGTGGGCATTAACTTATACCAATTGCCACAGAGAAGGTAGGGAAAAAGGTGCATTTTTTACTGTCATTACTGTGCAGTGTTAATTGCAAGTGAGAGCTTATTTGTCAGACATACTCATTATTTATACAAGCACATTAAAAAGTTGAGTAGTTAACTATGTATGTGTGTGACATGACAGTTCAGAAAATAAATGTTTAATTGTAAAACCATAACTGTATTGACACCCACTGTTAGACATTTAATATATATGATATCCTGATATCCTGTGTATGCTTAATGCACCTACTGTACATAGTTATTTATGTGTGTAATTATTTTTAGAATGTGAATTTTTGTATAAGTTAAAGTGGAACAGCATTACTAAAACATTTGAGTTTTCTGAATTAGAACCATGGCTCACCTGTATTGCAGCCCTTAACTTAAGCCTGTGCCATTGGGAAAACTAGGCAGCAGCTGTATATTTTCACATTCATTACTGTGTATATGTGTTTACCACCACCCTATGCCACTTAGTGTGTTTGCATGGTGGAGGAAGACCACACATGATACAGTATATCCTCTTTGAAACTGACAATGTCTGTTTGTTGTCTGCAGGTATTCTGGACCTGCAGGTATTGTGGGAGCTTGCTGAATGCTGCACAATGCCAATTAGTGTGTTTGTGAGATGGGAAGCAAACGATTCAGCAATATATCTTCATGGAAATTGACAATTTCTGCCTATTGCCTGTAGGTGTTGTAGACCTGCAGATGATGTGGAAGTTTGCTAACTGCTGTGCAGCACCGCTTAGAGTGTTTGCCTGATGGAAGGCAAGAGATGCTTCAGTCTATCTTTTATGAAATTGACAATATATGCTTGTTGTCTAGGTCATTACACCATATTTGCATGGAGGTGAGCAACATGCAAATGAGATTTGCAAAGTTCAAGATGGATTATTATTGTAAAAAGGGTTTATTAGTTTTCATCACTAAAAGATAAATGTGGGACTTGAAACTTGATCTACATATACTATGTGCTGTGTGAGTCATTGTATTTATCAGATATGCTACACACGCGCACACACACACTTGATTTACAGCTTTAATTTATGTTATCTTTATCAAAGAAGCAACTTTCATTAATTTTAATTTATTTCACAGTTTCACCATATTTAAGCTAAGCCGCAGATCATGCAATTATTATTATTTCAAAAAACAAAAAATAAAATAAAAAAGGAAACATAAACAACACTACAAACTACATTTTAACACACCTTATGGATTTTTACACAACTCTAGATTTGAGCTGTCAGACTAATGAAGCTAAAAACACAATAGGGGTGTCTTAGCTCTCTATGATAGAGAAACAACTCTGCAGCAGGAATGCAAATCATTGTGCATACAAGCAAGTTCCATTTCCACCACAGTATTAACAAGACACATAACACTTGTACAGTCCCAGTTGTTTCATAAATGTTACATAAACATTTAGTACAATGAGTGATTACACACGTCTATTTAGGAGTATTGTTTGCACCAGTGCAGCTCTGTCTTCTCTTTGTATTGTGTTCAATCTTCTGTTATCTGTGCTGTAGTCTCAGACATGCAGCCTGTAGGGCACTTTCTATCATTGTCCTTAAAATGCATGACAATGCTACATGATAGTAATGTACAGTCTTCACCAAAGGCAGGAGAGTTTGGCTACTAGTGAACAAAAATGAGAAATGTGTGCTCTTCACTTCTATTTAAAGACTTGATACAATTACTTCTAATCTTTGTAAGTGTATTCTGGGTGACGCACCCAGTGCAAGTAAGGGAGTCTGAATTGCTGTTGTGTCTTCCTTCTCCCTCACACTAATCATTCACAGTCGCACTCCATTAGCAACACTGAGGCAATGCCTACACTATGTTTACATCTGATACACAAAGTCAGACGTTTGGGATTCAAAGATTCTAATGAGTTTGTACCTCATTTCCATCTACAGTGTGCTCAGAGGCCTGAATCTGCACCATTAACTGTGTAGATAGTGAACTTGAAGGTGAGGAAACTTGTATATTTGGAGAACACATATTAATAATATTCCATTTGATTTATCTGCACCAAAGGCATCTGATCTTGCTAACATATATTTTCAAGTACATGCTAGATTTGTTAGCATGTCACAAAGAAACATTTATATATATATATATATATATATATATATATATATATATATATATATATATATATATATGCATTAAAAATGGAATGTTTATCTGTATGCACTTCTTATAGTTCACTCTTGGCATAGGCATTTTTGGCAGTCATTTACTTTCTCAGACAGACAGCCCTTATTAACTGTCATCACAAGTGTTATTGTTAAAACTGGATTCTGAGCTCCTAGCTCCTCCCTTCACCTTATTTTTAAAATTAATCCCTCCCGCTCTGTCGCTATAGTGTGAGTGTTTGTTGAGGGGGCCTGTGTGTGTAGTTGTTTTTTTTTTCGTTTTTTTTTTAAAAAAAAAAAAAAGAAATGCTGGAGGCCCCAAAAGCCATATTTTCACAGCCTGGGTGTGGTCCACCTGCCCCCCCTGCCTCCAACTGGGACTCAAACTAAAGTGTCGGAGGAGGAGGGGAGGGAGGGAGAGAGGAGGGAGGAGAAGCACCACAAGCAGTGGAGACCTCCGTTTCGCCCCGCCAGCTGCAGGGCTCCCTCTCCCCTCCACTGCTCTCCTCCCTCCTCCTCGGCTCGATCCCCTTCCCCTGGGGAGGAGGAGAGGAGGATCTCGACTCCCCCGTCGAGGTCGAGGGTGGCATTCCAGCCCTGCCTCTCGATGGCCTTCGAGATCCACTTTCAGCTTATCAGATGCAGACTTGGACCGATGATGGAAGGTTCCAGCAGCCAGCTGCATGGAGTGTTGTGCCCCTTCAGGGGAGCTGACTTCTCCGACCCGGAGCTGGAGCTCGGAGAGAGCGGAGAGCTGAGCAGCTTGGGGGTGCCTTGGAGCTGAGCCGGAATGGAGTGGGATTGGGCCGTCCGCGGATCCTCTCTCGAGTCGAACTCCGTCCTCGTCGTCGTGGCGCGGGGGATTCAGTGTGCCTTTGGCTCTGTCACAGCAGCACTCGGGTCCGATCTTGATGGTCGCGCCGCCTCCGATCCCATTCCCATCGCTCCGGATGGGAGCTTTCACTTCCATTAGAGATAGATACTCCCTCCCAGGATTCGATGTTGTGGAGAGGGCTCTGTTGAGTGGTCTGCCCCAAGTCTTTCTCTCACGAGTCTGTGTTTCTGGAGGCATTGAGGCAGGCCTACCTCCTGGGTGTCCCCTCCAGACCCCTGGTGGACCCCCTCATTACCACCAGGTCAGACCAGTCACATTGTGGCTCAGGAGAGTCCAATGGCCACTCTGAGATCTATTTCAAACACATGGTTCTGCCCTTTTGGCAAAACAGTTCGAGACGCTTGTCCAGAGTGAGAAGACGGGGAAGGAAGTTCTGCCATCGGGGGGTCCACTTCTCTCCTCAGCCGTCCTTTTCAAGGAACCAAAAGGGTCAGAAGAAGATGTGGTTCGACAACCAGTCCAGAGGTGGACAGGGAGGACGCCGCCCAGGGCAGAGGGGCTCGAGAAATTTTGGGTCCAGAGAACCTTTCTCTGCAGCGCAGCCACAGCCCTGAGGTTGCCTGGCTGCTCCACTCTGGAGGCAGTCGGGCTTTTCAAACATCTAGTGGCATGGGAGTCCATCACAACAGACGCTGTAAAAGCCGCATCATATCCAGAGGATACAAAATACCAATTCTTCATGTCCCCGATCCAAGAACCTCGAAATACAGCAGCTGCTAAGAAAAGAGCCATCCAGCCCGTCCCCAAGACCAGCTCAGATTAGGTTCTACTCCAGGTTCTTTTGGTGCCAAAAAGACGGGGATCTGAGACCCATTCTAGACCTTAATGGTCACTCTTCAATCTATCCTCCCCTTTTGAGGGAGAACGATTGGATGTGCTCTATAGACCTCAAGGATCATCTTAATGGACAAACGATCCAGGAGGTTCCTTTGCTTCTGCTGGGAGCCAGTCACTACCAGTTCAGGGTCCTTCCCTTTGGCCTCACCACAGCCCCCAGGGTGTTCACCAAATGTTAGCAGTGATTGCAGCCCACCTAAGACTCCAGGGAATTCAGGTCTTCCCATACCTGGACGACTGGCTCCTGACCGCACCAACAAGGCATCTACTTTGCTCGGCCAGAGACTTCTTTCTCCATCTAGCCCCACAACTAGGCATTACTATCAATGTCGGCAAATCTCTACTGGCTCCAACACAGATCATAGAGTTCACAGGTGCCAGAATAAACACCAGAGATTTGCGAGCCTTCCCTTCCGCTGCCGAGAGAATCAGAAATCTACAACTTCATGTGCGGGCTATCCTTCATTCAGAGGCTTCACCAGTGGAATTGATCCTGAGGGCACTAGGCTCCATGGTGGCAGCGATTACACTCCTTCCATCAACATGGTAGTCCTGCAATGGACTCTGTTAGTGCAATGGTCCTTCCTATCCCTTCCTCTCCACCATCCCATTGCTATCAGCAAGGCTTGCAGAAGCGTGGTGGGTGGCTCCATCCACAACTTCCATAAGGGGCGTCCCCCCATATGCACCTCCACCATCGCCACGGTGACCACGTCCCATTTCCTTTCGGACAACATGTCAGTGGTCTGGCATATCAACAAACGGGGAACCAGATCTTATCCTCTTTGCCGCGGCCAGAGAGTGTGGGAATGGGCGATCTCCACTAACCGTTTTCTGATTGCAGGACCAACATCCTAGCGGACAAGCTCAGCCGCACCCTTCTTACCCGTGGTCTCTCAATCCTCTAGTAGCGAAGCAGATATTCGCAACATGGGGCAACCCTGCTGTGATCTTTTGCATCTCCATCAAACACTACCAAATCCTTTTGGCTCTAATCCCCACCAGGGATCAAGAGGCAGCTCTGGTGCATGCTTGGCCACCTGGTCTACTCTATGCCTATCCTCCTCTTCCAATGATGATACAACTCTTACAGAAAGCCTCGCGGTGGGGGAGAAAAATGATTCTCATTGCCCCATTCTGGCCTCGACAAATTTGGTTCCCTTACCTGTGGTCTCACCTTGTGAATCACCCTTGGATTCTAGATCCCATTCGGATCTCATCTCCCATCCATTGGACTTGCCAACTCCAAACCTGGACAATCTGAAACTGACAGCTTGGTTGCTCCAGTTCCACTCCTAGTTAGGACTCGGTATCTCTTCACCAGTCAAAGCCATCCTCATGGCAGCTCCACCAGGAAAGTGTATCACAGTAAATAGAAACGTTTTCCATCTGGGTGGGCGATCTAGATCCCTTTACTGCTCCTCTTCCATCCATTTTAGACTTCCTAACTGAACTCTTTAGGCTAGTTGTTCAACTGTCAAAGTGCAATTGGCAGCCATTTCTCATTATCATGTGGGACATGATACAGGGCCTTTGATGTCAGCTAAATTGTGTAAAACCTTTCTCAAGGGTACCTTAGACCTCCTGTAAAGAGCGTACCCCCATGGGATCTTACTTTAGTTCTTCAAGCCTTGACTGCCCCACCATTTGAACCCGCTGCTTCAGTGGATCTCAAATTCTTGTCATGGAAAACAGCATTCCTTGTAGCCATTACTTCAGTGGAAAGAGTGTCGGAACTTCAGGCTCTTTCTGTAAAGCCTCCATACCTGATTTTTCACCCTGATAGAGTGTACCTCAGGATCAATCCCTCCTTTCTTCCCAAGATAGCATCAGAAACCAACATAAACCAGTCCATAAATTTACCGGTTTTCTTCCCTAAATATCAAAATAAGGGTGAATACAAGCTGCACTCATTGGATGTTCATAGGCAGCTTCGTTTTTATACTCATAGGACGGCTGGCCATAGACAATCTGACCAGCTGTTCGTTTCCTTTGCCAAATTTAACTTGGGGAAAGCTATCTCTAAAGTATCTTTATCTCGCTGGATTTCCCAATGTATCCTACTGGCTCATCAAGCCTCGGGTAGACCCACACCAGAAGGAGTTTGTGCTCATTCCACTCGCTCCATTTCTACTTCTGCAGCTTTCAAGTCTAGAGTTCCTTTGGATGATATTTGTTCTGCAGCCACTTGGTCTTCATCTCATACCTTTATCAACCACTACAAGCTAGACCTGCTTTCTAGAGGGAGAGCATCCTTAATATCCTTCCATGATGGCCACCCAGGGTGCAGGTAGCTGGGGACTCTGTCCCACAGGTTGCTGACAAATGAACAATCCTATTTCAGATCCATCTGAGTAGGTAGTTCATTTGTCTAACGCCCCCCCCTTCCCCTGACCTTCTTCGGATCTATTAGTTTTTAGATATCCTTTGTTGGATATATATTGAGAGGCAAACTCGATCTGAGGTCATGGAGGGTTAGCAGGGGATTATGGGTGAAGGGAGGAGCTGGGAGCTCGGATCCATTAGCTTGAAACACGGATCCGATATCGGATCCGTAACCCACAGGTTGCAGACAAATGAACTACCTACTCAGATGGAACGTTATGGTGAGTACATAACTTCTAATTATCTTATAGTCTTCATGTTATTTCAGGGAAATTTAACATACAATAATTGTTAATGACACAGAGGTGTTATGCTTCTAAGATGGCCCTTAGACACCTCCAGGGGAGTGCTGGGCACAGTGAGAGGTGACTGGCAATCATATACAATTGACTTTTGGGTTGTAAATGTGTACGCATTCTGAGAGAATTGTGTTGAAAGCATTTCTAACAATTGAATTATGTGGTATTCCATGGATTCTACAAACTGTCATTTTCCTGTTGTTTTTGGGGAGGGGGAGCCACATACCATTTGCTTGTTGCCACAACAAACATTGTATTTCAAAAATTGTGCTCTTGCAATTGTGAAGTCATACGGTTATTTCTGTGGTAAATAATACAGTACTCCATTGGTATTCTCTGTTTTGGACCAAACATTGGTTTGTGTGTGAGTATGATATGGTACAAACACAACAACATTAAATCACACACCTTTGACTTAGTTACATCAGCAAGTAATAGTATGCAAGGATCTGCCATTCATTTGTGTTTTAGACATTTATTTTCCTATTCCATGTTTAACACTTATCTTGATAGTACAGCAGTTACAAGTGATTTAACTCGGGGCAGAATCTGTGTGATTCTAGGAGTACACAGCCATTACATGGGTATGTAAAGGTTGCAAGTATTGCCTGGCATTCATTTTACTGTCTGTGTGTGCACAGGATGAAGGTTTTACCCCCTTAGTTGGTGAACACGTGTGCTATCTGTTGCTGCTTGGCCAGGGCAAAGGCAGATTGTGCACATCTACATCTACCAACACCCACGGCAGCTGGTGGTTCCCCCCCGACTCCTCACCTGCATGTGGCTGTGGTGAACTCACCAGTGGTGGTGGGATATGTGCCCCTTGCCCTTGGTGTTCTTGCTGAAGCTTCTCAGAATAATATTGTGAAGGATAGCAAAGAACAGGTAAAATTTCAGCACAAGTATGGAGACTGTACTGCAGGGTTCCGCCCAATGTATGTAGGCACCAGAACTGTGACTTCAGCAGCCCAAATACATGCTCTGTGATATTTCGTGTTTGAGCATGTGCCTCATTATAGCATTCTTTGGTGAGTGGGTGTTAATTTCTGATGGGCATCATCAGCCAGGACTCGAGTGCGTAATCTACATTCCCAGTAAATGACAATGTGGGATTTTCCCTCTAGAAAACATCTATTTGAGTTGAGAATTGTTCCATATATGGGAATCATGGTAACTGCCATATTTGCCAGCACACACATTCAGGATGATTCCCTTAGCATTACGCATGATCTGGCAGTTAATGTAGGGGAAGCCCAGGTGGTGCTTTGATTTCAATGTGTTAGCAGTTATGGCACATAAGACTTCAGGGTAGTGTGCTACAGGGTAGAAATCCTGCATAGTTGTGGCTCTGTCCTCAGGTGTATGGGGAAAATGTATGTAGTCACTGGCATGTTGTAGCATAACATTCAGGAATTGATATAGGATCCTGGATGCTGATGCCTGTGACAACTCCAGCATATCACCTGTTGGTGCCTGCAAGGTTCCTGTAGCTAATATTCTAAATGCTACACATACCTCGGTCTCCGCAGGTATTGATTTCCCTTGGATTGCCCTTGCTGTCAGTTAAGGATGACAGAGGTTGCATAGTTCCTGTAGTGTGTCTCTATCCACCCTGTAGTGCTCTATAACTTCCACATCATGCAGACAATGAAAAGATAAATGGGGTCTAAACACCCTTCTCCTTCTTGGCGAAGACCTATTAGCAGGAGCAGAGACTTGAGCCTGTTGTATATACATATGAATAAGAACAATAGCAGTCTCAACATTGTTTCTGTGTACAGTAGTTTCTATATCTGTATTCCAATAGGTTTTGGAATTCACAGGGGAAACCTACAGTGAGTGTACACGATTGATTTATAGCTTGCTGAATGACTAATCCATCTTGGATTGATTGCTTAGCATAGTATTCTGCTGTTTATGCTGTAATTAGCATGCCATGATGTTTACTGTGCTTGCACAGCTCTGCCCACAGTATAGAGTGATTTACTGAATACAAAATTGTGTGCTAATGTGTAAGCTTTAGTGAATCCACACCTATGATTCAATTATTTGTTCTGGAAACATAAATGACAGATGTTGTTAAAACAATGCTGAATCCTCTGCTGTTCCACATATCTACTAAAGTATGCAAAAGACAATGTTATGTATTTCATGGAGCACCGCAATTATGCTCCAATTCTGGGGAAAAGACAACTTTGTTAAGCACATTAATTTAATTAAGAACCTTACAGTGCCGTTAAGATCTAGTATCACTTAAAGCATTAATAGTTGCCACCACAGAAGAGTGTCCAAAACATTTTCATTAAAAGATATAAAATACATTGATGCCACAAAATAGTGTCATAGAACAAAGTTTCTAACATTTGCTCATTAGAGTAACACCTGGCTTCCAATCACTGTGGCTTTCAAAACTGTGAAATACCTCCCAGTCTGACACTATTGCATTTTTTTGGTTAATCTTAACTCACTTGCTAAATGTTCTTGCTAGGCACATCAAGAATCACCACTTTTGTGTCTCAACCATTTAACAATTTGAACATAATCATTTAAATATTTGGTTTAAAATTATTGCTGATTTGGAATTATGGAGAAAAACTGACAAGAAATTGGGCAAAAAGAGAAACACTGCACTTTCTACACATAAACTGAAATGAAAATGTTTGGAGAACATAAAACCTACTATGCCTTGCTAGTAGCAATGACTGTCATCAGCTTGAATAATAGAGTGAAGGACATTATCCAGTGATACTTCATACACAAAGTAAAGGTCAATAACAGATACAAATGATCTGTGAAACTGTTCAACATTTAAGGCAGTACTAGCAGTTCAACAGCTACATAGACTGAAGGCAATATAAGAATGCAAGAATAAAATGGTAGAATGGGCTCACAGAATTCCTTTTTGCACTAACTGTGCAGGAAATACTGGACTGTGAAACAAAGCTATACTCATGCCTATCCTGTGAGAAAAGTCATTTAAAATTAATGTTAATCAGATAATCCAATCTAAGGCACTTAAAGTCATACAAAACCAAGCTGTACAAAATGTGAAAAAATGTGCATTTTTGTCAGGTTTTGAGCATTTTAAGACTAAATTCCTATTTGTATTATAAGAAAACATACACTTTTTTTCATTAATATGAAAGGTGTCATTCAGCAATTGCATTATATAAGTTCATGGCCTTTTTAAGTATTTGCTTAACTGTAATGTAAGCATTGTTTTATCTACTGATAATGAAATATGTTGATTATTTCTGTTATAAGAAAACATACACTTTTTTCATTTAGACTTAAACATTATGAAATGTGTCATTCAACAAATGTATTATATAAATTCATGACCTTTTTAAGTATTATCCTAAATCCAATGTAAGCATTGTTTTATCTACTGATAATGAAATATGTTGATTGCAAGTAGTTCAAGGTCTAAATTTTACAAATACGCTGGTTATACCCAGTCTATTACAACAATAACTAAAGCCACTTTCCTTTCTCTAGGAAACATATTTTTCTCTAATCTGATTCTGAAATAACATATTTGCTACAGTTTAGAATGCTCTACATTGTTTAATGTTATTGGTAAATTGCATGTAGAAAAAGGTTTGTAAAAAGATTACTTTGCACTGCAATTTGTTTCTGTGTTGCGTTCATCAATTTTTTCTAATCTGAAGGACTATAATTGTACAAGGACATATTTCAAATAATGTTCTCAAAAAGATTAGCATTTAATATCCTTATGGCATAAAACCATGCTTAATGTTAACAGAAGTAGGGCTGACCTTTGGGCATATATGTATACAGCACCTAAGATGCGATTGTCAGTGGTGCCTTTCCTGCTCAAAATGAAGAGAGTATTTATTCTTGTGCCCAACTCAAAATCATGGCTTGCTTCTTAGGAAACAGGCAAAATTGTTTCTTCTCATGCATTGATTAGAGTCAAACATTTAGTCCACATAGGCCTTTCTCTGAATCCCGGCACATCAGGGTTCTTGCTTAATGGCATGTAAAAAATGCATATCAGTCAAACGAAATGTGTTGTGTACATTTCTACATTTGTCATGTTCTCCTGCATTCAGCTAAAGTTTAATATGTATTTCTGTTGAGAGAATTGCCATATAACTTATATATATATATATATATATATATATATATATATATATATATATATATATATATATATCTATATTACACACACACACACACACACACACACACACACACACACACACACACACACACACACACACACACACAGACACACACAAAGCATATATGTAAATATGTAAATAAATATATGGGAGTCTTGCATTTGGTCTAAATGCAGGTTTTCTGACATCTGTTTAATCGACTGCATTTGGTCGATATATGCAGATGGTTGACAAGTGTATGAGATCGACCATCCCTGGTTAGGGGAATATTCACTTTCCCCGGTGATTGTGTGATCTCTGAGTTGGCATATATAATTAGCAGGAGGTTGCCTCCCTGCAAAAAACAATGTTTTCAATTTTGCATGTGTATGTAAATTCTATGCATGGTAATGTGTCAAAATTTTGTTTGCCTACCTTTTGCCTTTTGTGGTCTGACATTCACAGATAGTCTACTCAACTAAAGTGAGTAAGTTCATAGATTAGTACTAGGCTATCTGCCGTTGTAGGCAATTTTAATGCTAGCCAATTTACTCATATGAGAATCAAACTGCACTTTGTGTCTGTAGGGTAAATACCTTAACCATTATGCCAATTTCCCACCCCTAAACTCCAAACAGGCATTGCCTGGAGGTCAAGATCTAACCTTATTCCCTGGAGGCGAAGACCTTAACCATTATGCCAACTGGAGTAGACCCACACATATATATATATATATATATATATATATATATATATATATATATATATATATATATATATAGTGCATTAGACTGAATGAGCACAGGATTGACATTTTTGGGGTAGGAATGCTTAAAATCAATTTTACTGTGTTCTTTATACATAAATTATCGACTCTATTAAATAATCTTGAATAGCTGAGGGGATGAGGAAGTCATGGGTAGGTATGGTGTCAAACAAAGGAATGCAGAAGGTCAGATGGTAGTGGATTTTGTGAAAAGAATGGACATGGCTATGGTGAATACGTATTTTAACAAGAGGGAGGATATATGCAGATGGGTGACATACAAGACTGGAGGAAGATGCACACAGGTGGATTATATCTTATGTAGTTTAAAGGAGATTGGAGACTGTAAAGTGGTGACTGGAGAAAGTGTAGTTAGGCAGCATAGGATGGTGGCTTGTAGGACGGCGATGTGATCAAGAAGAGGAGGAGTGTGAGGGCAGCACCAAGGATCAAATGGTGGAAATTGAAAAGGATAATTGTGAGGTGGAGTTCAGGTATGAGTTAAGATAGTCACTTAGGGGCAGTAAAGAGTTACCAAATAGCTGGGTAACTACAGCAGAGCTAGTAAGGGAGACGGCTAGAAAGGTGCTTGGTATCACATCTGGACAGAGGAAGGACGACAAGGAGACATGGTGGTGGAATGAGGAAATACAGAAGAGTATACAGGCAAAGAGGTTGGCAAAGAAGAAGTGGGATTGTCAGAGAGATGAAGAAAGTAGACAGGAGTATAAGGAGATGAGGTGCATGGCAAAGAGAGAGGTGGCAAAGGCTAAGGATAAGGCATGTGAAGAGTTGTATGAAAGGTTGGACACTAAGGAGGGAGAAAAGGACCTGCAATGATTGGCTAGACAGAGGGACCGAGCTAGGAAAGATGTGCAGCAGGTAAAGATGATAAAGGATAATGAGGGAAACATACTCACAAGCGAGGAGAGTGTGTTGAGGAGATGGAAAGAGTACTTTGAGGGGTTGATGAATGAAGAGAATGAGAGGGAGAGAAGGTTGGATGATGTAGGGATAGTGAATCATTAAGTACAATGGATTAGCAAGGAGGAAGTAAGGATAGCTATGAAGAGAATGAAGAATGGAAAGGCTGTTGGCCCAGATGACATACCTGTGGAAGCATGGCGGTGTTTAGGTGAAATGGCAGTGGAGTTTTTTACTAGATTGTTTAACGAAATCTTAGAAAGTGAGAGGATGCCTCAGGAATGGAGAAAAAGTGTTTTGGTACCGATTTTTAAGAATAAGGGTGATGTGCAGAGCTGTAGTAACTACAGAGGGATTAAATTGATCAGTCACAGCATGAAGTTATGGGAAAGAGTAGTGGAAGCTAGGTTAAGAAGGGACGTGATGATTAGTGAACAGCAGTATGGTTTCATGCCGGGAAAGAGCACTACAGATGCAATGTTTGCTCTGAGAGTGTTGATGGAGAAGTACATAGAATGTCAGAAGGAGTGGCATTGTGTTTTTGTAGACTTAGAGAAAGCATATGACAGGGTGCCTAGAGATGAGTTGTGGTATTGTATGAGGCAGTCAGGAGTGTCAGTGAAGTATGTAAGAGTGGTACAGGATATGTACAAGGGTAGTGTGACAGCAGTGAGGTCTGCGGTGGGAGTGATGGATGCGTTTAAGGTGGAGGTGGGATTACATCAAGGATCAACTCTGAGCCCTTTCTTATTTGCAATGGTGATGGACGGGTTGACAGATGAGACCAGACAGGAATCCCCGTGGACTATGATATTTGCAGATGACATTGTGATCTGTAGTGAGAGTAGGGAACAGGTGGAGGAGACCCTGGAGAGATGGAGATATGCTCTAGAGAGAAAAGGAATGAAGGTCAGCAGGACTAAGACAGAATATATGTGTGTGAATGAGAGAGAGGATAGAAGAATGGTGAGGATGCAAGGAGTAGAGGTGGCAAAGGTGGATGAGTTTAAATACTTGGGGTCAATAGTTCAGTGTAACGGTGAGTGTGGAAGAGAGGTGAAGAAGAGAGTACAGGCAGGATGCAGTGGGTGGAGAAGAGTGTCAGGAGTGATTTGTGACAGACGAGTACCTGTAAGAGTGAAAGGGAAGGTCTACAAGAGGGTAGTGAGACCAGCTATGTTATATGGGTTGGAGACAGTGGCATTGACAAAAAGGCAGGAGGTTGAGCTGGATGTGACAGAGTTAAAGATGTTAAGATTTGCACTGGGTGTGACGAGGGTGGACAGGATTAGGAATAAGTATATTAGAGGGTCAGCCCAGGTTGGAAGGTTTGGAGACAAAGCCAGAGAGGCAAGATTACATTGGTTTGGACATTTGCTGAGGAGGGATGCTGAGTATATTGGGAAAAAGATGCTAAGGATGAAGCTACCATGTAACAGGAAAAGAGGAATGCCTAAGATAAGGTTTATGGATGTGGTGAGAGAGGACATGCAGGTGGTTGGTGTGACAGAGCAAGATGCAGAGGACAGGAAGAAATGGAAACAGGTGATCCGCTGTGGCAACCCCTAACAGGAACAGCTGAAAGAAGATAATGATGATTAATCTTGAATAGCTGTGTATCTGGAGTACTGAAGTATAATGGATTAGGAAAGATAAGTTTGTTTTGATTTGAGCAGTGTGTGGTTTTATTGCAAGAGGGACTATGCTGATGGGAGTCACTGCCATTGTTGATGTTTAATGTGCCCTGGTAGTAATTCATATTTGCAGGGAGATATCTCCCTTACTGGAGCAGGGACAGCCATGGACTTGATATATTTAAGTGTGAATTTCCATAGGAAGTACATTTAATTTTGGGGGCTGTGATAGGCTCCCTACTGAAATGTTGACACTCAAAATATCAAGTGCCAACAAATCAAAAAAATAGATTGAAAACACAGGAGAAGAGTGAATGCTGAAAATCACTCTTCTCCTTAAACCTTCTTTTTACAGGAGGGCATATATGTGGGTCTACTCCTGCACTCCAAAACTTATATATACACCAAATCCAAGGTACCCATAATTTGGAGCAAAGGGAATATTCAGAGAACTGGCATCTCAGACTTAGTGTATGTAAGTCTGATCACTTGACCATTCAGTCTCTGTATTTCAGGATTTGTTCTAGTGGGCACCAACATTTCCCATGGTATATATATCTATATATCTATATATATATATATATATATATATATATATATATAGGGTCATAAGTTCATAGGTAAGTACTAGGCTACCTTCTCAAGGGCATTTATAAGCCTAGCCAGAATGTGTTGACTTTCGCCTCCCTTTTAAATTAGTTTCCTGGGCCTCTGTCTAGCAGGGCCACTGAAGTGATCCCAGGGGTAAAGTTATGACTTCCCATCCACTCGTCAAGATTTCTCTTGAAGAGAGTCAGTGAGGGGCTTTGCCTAACATAAACTGGGATTCTATTCCAGAGCAAGGGAAGTCTCTGGGACAGGAATCTATCCCTCCAGCATGTCCTGTTTATTGTTGTGCTGAGATTTAATTCACTGGAGCGTGTGGCTCTAAGAGATTTGATTTTCTTGAGGTGGAGCATGTCCATTAATTCTGGGTTGGACATGGCCTTGTACGTCAGGCAGAGATTACCTCTGAACAGGCGGTAAGCTGGAGTTTCTTTAGTTGAGCTGCATAGGGCATCTGTTTGAGGCCCATGATCCTCTTGGTGAGGTACTTCTGTGGTCTTTCCAGCTGTTGCAGGTGTCGAGTAAGGTACATACCAAATGGGACATTGTACTCTATTATGGGCCTAATGAGTGATGAGTAGAGGGGCACAATGACCTCTCTTGATCTAGATGTGAACCCTTTCGTGATTAGGTGGGCTACATAAAAGGATTTTCTAACCACTTTGGCAATGTGATTATTAGAGGGCAGGTTGCTATCTACCTGGGTCCCCAGATTCCTAATTACATCTTCCGTACTTAGTGGATTACCACCTATGTGATAATTTGTGGGCACTTTGTTTTTCCCAAAGGGGATGACTATGTATTTTTTGGCATTCAGCTTGAGGCCATGGTTCTGACACCAGGGAGGATGTCTGTGTCAGCCGGAGAGATAATTATGGCCCCCAGTTTGCAGTCATCTGCGAACTTGGTCAGCCATAGTCCTCCCGTGCTTGCCTGTACCTCAGAGAAGTATATACCGAACAGGAGGGGTCCCAGGACTGAGCCCTGTAGGACGCCACTTGTAACTGGTTTAGAGTCTGACATGGCACCCACAACTTTGACCATGCGTGTTCTATCCGTGAGCCAGTTGGCAACCCATCTCGTGACATCAGGGTTAATGTTAAAGCTGGTGAGCTTATCTATGATGTCAGAGTGGGGAATGGTGTCGAAGGCCTTAGCGAGGTCCAGGTAGGCTGTGTGGACTACCTTTCCCTCATCTATGGCCTTGGTAACTGTTTCAAAGAAGTCAACTAGGTTTAGGAGGTAGGATCTACCTTTAACAATGCCAAATTGGGTAGGGTCCAGTGTCTGGAGGTTCCCAATGTCTCTATTTATGAGTTCCATGTATATATATATATATATATATATATATATATATATATATATATATATATATATATATATATATATATATATGTATATATATAAACACACACACAGACACACAAATGCATTCAGTTTGTCTGAAGTCTTATTTGTGGAATGTTATTTTGTGGTATGTGAATGAATGAAAGCCGATATGTGCAAGGGTCTATATTAGAATATCGAAGTTTCAAAACTTTGAATGTTCTAATATCGACCCCTATTCAGCCAAAGCTGAAAATATCGAAGCAACAGAAAAACAATTTTTTTCCTAGGGAAAGAATTTGGCTGTCTGTTTCTTTTGCTTTGGTATTTTCTTTGCTGTGGTAGAAAGTTACGGGTCGGGTTCAGGTAAGTGTGCGATTGAGTGCAGGTTAGGTTAGTTAGGGTTAGGGTGCAGGTTAGGTATGTGTGCGATTGTGTGGAAGTGAGGATTAGGGCGGGTCAGGTGAGTTAGGATTAGGGCACAGGTTAGGTATGTGTGCGACTGTGTGGACGTGAGGGTTAGGTGAGTTAGGGTTAGGGAGCGGGTCAGGTAAGTGTGCCATTGTGTGGACATGAGGGTTAGGGCGGGGTAGGTGAGTTAGGCTTAGGGCGCGGGTGAGTTGAGTGTGCTATAGTGACGGACCTTAGGGTTAGGGTTTGGGTTAAGATAAGTGGATAGTTAGTCGTGTGTGTATAGTTTAGTGTAGGGTTAGGTGTAAGATTTTAGATGTATGTGTGTGGATTGCTGTTTGTTTGGTGTGCTTGTGTTGTGTGTATGTGTTTTGGAACAGCAAATATTTTCCTTAGGAAAAAATTTGCTGTTCTTTATGTTCAATGTTTTCAGCTTTCGCTGAATAGTGGTCGATATTAGAACATTCGAAGTTTTAAAACTTTGATGTTCTAATATAGACCGTATGTGCAAGTACATTTTTGTGCAAATATGTATGCATGTCGTAAGTGTTATTAAGATTTAGTTTTGTATATAGTTTGGTGTGTGTTTAAAGTTTTTAGTGGTTTTGTCAGGCTTTACTTGGTGTTCACTTAATATCAGCAGTGTAGGCATTTTTTTTCTTTTGTGATGCTGGTAATGCAGGTACAGACTAAATGTTAGTAATGTATGCATGTGTTTTTGTTTAGTGTGGGCATTGTTAGGCTGTAGGTGATATGATGTATAGAGGTGATGTACTTTTTATGTAGGATGTTACATTTTGCAGGATCATGATATGGAGGGGGGGTGAAAATGCCCTTTTACTGTTGTTCAAGCTCAAAAGTTGGTATATATAGTTAGCAGGGGGTGTGGGCATGTGCTCTTCTGCATATGGGGAGCAGCAGAGGGGCTTGCTTCCAAGAATTTTAGGGAGTTTTGTTAGTGTGTGTGTGTGTGTGTGTGTGTGTGTGTGTGTGTGTGTGTGTGTGTGTGTGTGTGTGTGTGTGTGTGTGTGTGTGTGTTGCGTGTGCGTGCGTGTGTGTGTGTGTGTGTGTGTGTGTGTGTGTGTGTGTGTGTGTGTGTGTGTCTGTGTGCGGCATGTCTATGTCTGCTTGGTGTGTGTTTGGATCTTTAGTGGTTTTTGCAATATGTATTGCACCTATT
>NC_056741.1:963622282-963664782 GCF_019279795.1 Protopterus annectens
CACAGTTCCATTAGAGTGAAGGAGTTGAAACATTTTAGAAAATGTGCGACCTATAAAAAAGCACCCTGATTGGAGAATGAATGTTTTCCTGCAGGGTGTTAATCTACAAGTAATACTTGCTGAAAAACAAGTCTGTCACTTCATGGCAGCATGCTAAGCTGTCGTGGAGCTCTGACTGAAAAAAAGCTAACAAACAGCATTACTTTATGTTCACTAAGCAGTGCTTTCCCTGTTTACTGAGTGTAAAATTAAAAAAAAAAAAAAAATAGAAACGTGTATGTCTGTGTGTGTCAGTGTACACTTGTACGAACATGAGAGTGAGATTGATAGAGCCAGTATTTTACATTCGCTAAGCAGCACTTTTGTTGTTTAGTGAGTGTAAAATAAAGAGAAACATAAAAAGAAAAAGAAAGAAAGAAAAATGTGTGTGTGTGTGTGTGTGTGTGTGTGTGTGTGTGTGTGTGTGTGTGTGTGTGTGTGTGTGTGTGTGTGTGTGTGTGTGTGTGTGTGTGTGTGTGTGTGCGTGTATGTTTCTGTCTGCATGTGTGTGTATGACTGCTTGTGTGCATAAAAGTGTAAGTGTGCATTATGTGAATGTGAGAGATAGTGAGATCTACCAAGAAGTAGCAGCAACAACCGTTAAGACATTTGCATATATCTTGACCTCTTAGCTCAAGAAATGTGGATAAAGCCTAAAATAAGGAGGAATAAAGGCAAAAAATAGGAACAGATTTTAAATATTGCTCTTATAAAATTAAAAAGTGCTTGAATAACAACATTTGTGTTAGCATGCATTTTCTGCAGAGCAGGTCTGTTTCTCTCTACATGAGAGTATATGTGAAAGAGCGTGAGATCTAGCAAGCAGTGGCAGCAGCAGTTAAGAGGTTTGCATACCTTTTGACCACAGCTTAAAAAATCTGGATAAAGTCTAAAATAAAAGGGGAAATAAAGCTCAAAAGTAGGAACATGTTTTAAGTAGTGTTCTTATAAAATCAGAAAGTTGCTTGAATAATAGGATTTGTGGTAGATTGACATTTCCTGAAGGAAATAAAGTCTGAAACTCAAATGTATGTCATTTTAGTGACTCCCCGATGACTAACACAAATCACAAATTTTAGGAGTAAGAGACCAAAAATGAAGTAAATATCTGGATATTTTTTTTTTTGAAAATGTTATATTTTGTATGTAAAACAGTTCTCCAACACCATTTACATACACCACATCAAGACTGAAGCATTAAGCTGAGGAACTATTTTATATCAAAAATATATAAAAAATATAATTTAGTAATAAAAAATACATAAGTAAAACACAACAGTTTTACAGACAGATCATTCTCTAAGCAGAATAATGCCCTCCAGTGTGTTTTACTGTATAAATAATGCCCTTCTATGGGTCGGTCCTCATAACACCCCTGGGCAGGCATTATTTACACAGTAACACACACCCAATTGGACATTATTGTCTGATTTTCAAGGGCTCTTTGACACCTGCATTCATGATATGGGGTGGTGTACAAAGTACACACCAACTGATTATATTTATGCTCTAAAATTATTTTACCTCTGAGTAGGTTATTTTCCCAAAGTACTGCAACCTTATACTCAGTATATACTTCTAATATCCCTTTTCCAAGGATCATAATTGCATTTAGGATATCAACAGGAACACTCTCTGTACCTTATTATAGACAGGCAGGAAGCCACAGATTGCAGAGTCAGGCATCTACGTTGTTCAGCTACCATAGGAAGGTGAGAGTCAGGATGCCTTGCAGTTTGCTGATGTGCAATTTAGATCAATTCCAGATTGCCATTCCATCTTTCAAATGTAGATGGATAGGACACACCGCAGTGGAAACTTTCTGCAAACACTGCTAGATAGGTATAAGTATAGTTTGTTGCAGAATGCAACATTAAGGGTTTAGTCATGCAAGTCATTGCATAAAATGGCAAAAGCAGTTTGTTTTATAGGTTTTACTGCTGATGCTTGCAAATTAACCCTGTCCTGTGTAATCTCAGGTAGAAGAGATAACTGCAAAAATCCTATTCCTGCTTAAGTACCATCATCTCTCACCAAAGGGGAACGGGCCATAAGGCTCTCACTGCATGGGGACCAAATGGGTATATGTGGTGACTGGTAGGGGAAGGGCTTGATGTTCAGTACTGAGCAATGGCGAGAAAAAGAAACAGCAGCAAGCAACTATTGCAACTGAAGGAAGTTGTGTAATGGAAGGAAAAAGAGTTTTGTTTTCATCTGCGACCCGATATATAGATTATAAAATGGTTAAATAATAGAGGGCGGATGAGATGACAAATACTGACCTGCAGGAAAAAGACGTTTTGGACCAGCCTTGATTGTTAGTAGTTCTGGAAGAGATTTTAGACAGCAAAATCATACTGAATGCTGAATCTTTATGATGCCACAGGGATGTGGTTAGCTGATTGCAGGGAATGATATATTATATGTTGATAAGAGACAGGATTAAAATATCACCCAGATAGATGAGTTAATTTTTCAGTGAGGGAGGTAGCAATCCTGCAGTGACTGCTTCTACAATAATTCAGGAGAAGGGTGTGACAAAGCACATAGAGCTATACTCTTTTCTTCTCTGCAAGAAAGGATAGAGTAAAACTCAAATTATCATATCCAGGTGTTTAGTATGTTACACATATGAGCGGGAAAAACATGTACCAGATCTAGTAGAATAGAAATTGTTGGCACCATGATGAAATGGTTGAAAAACTTCTATTTAAGGAATGTTTAAGTGAAAGAAATAGCAAAACAAAGTGATAGATCCTGGAGGGAGGGAAGTGTGAAGTGGGTGGGAGTCACTTCAGATTTTGTCAGATTATGTTGCCAGCTACACACAGTCATCGTTTGATTATGGGAAAAGCAAAGAATAAGATTAGAAGGGTATGCTGGGACACATGAAAATGGATGAGAGGAAATGGATTATTTAATAAGAACTAGAGGGGAACCAAAAATGATAGAATGTTTGATCTAAATGAAGGGATTATAACAGCTATTTCAGCAGTTTTGGGTAGAAAAGACCTAGAAAAGGGTCAGAAGGATGGAATAACAAAAGGGAAAGATGAGGCTGACTATTGTTTTATGGTAAGATAAGGGTAGATGAAATAAGATAGCAGAAAAGGGTACAATGTACCCTGTGACTTATGGCAGAAATGCATGAAGTGGTATAAGAAGGAACTATTAGCAACAGAAGGTAAGAATGGATCATACTTAACAGAAAGGAAAATGAGAGAGTGCAAACTGACTTTCACATTCAGATGGGAAGGGAAAAGAGTTAATAACCACTACATGAAATGATACAGGTTCATACAAGACTATTGAGCATTTCTTTCAATTATGTAAGACATGACTGAAGGAGGGGAAGGGATAGGAAGAGGCACAAATTGGCAGACAGCACAAGATTTTTAGAAGGCTACTCCAGATCCTGGTCTGTATCATAGTATACTTCATGGATGACACCTCACCCTAATAAAGCTGTAGCAGAATATGTAGAAAGGTAATGATACTTGATGGAAATCGAAGCATAGGTGCCATATAAAGATCATATGTTGTGATAATGTCAAGCAGGCTTAAACATATGTGATTGCTTAGGTATCCAGTTTAACAAGATCTACACTAAATTATTGCCACCCAATGACAATTCTTTGTTTTTTGGAGTAAAGACTGTGAATAAAACTGCAAATAGATGGATAGGATGGAAATAACATTAAAGGTGGATTGGGGTCAGAGGCATATTGCAGATTCATGGAAACTGGATCCAGACAAATCAGTAGAAATGTGTTGTATGCAGTGGCTAGATATGATTATGCACAGCTTGAGAAATGGATAGAGGAAAGGAGGACAAAAAGGAAATTGTTACAATTGATCAAAGTTGTCCAGCCAGAATAAGTAGAAAAAGGTTAATGAAAGAGGGCTCAGGAATCATTATTAGCCATGTGATTCCGCTGCATGCATGATTAATCTTTACTGGTGGGCATGCAGTTAATTGGAAGGGATATTGAATGGTGTTTGAACTGTGCACATTCACAGGACCACTGATTTTTTAAAGTTCACATTTAAGCACTCCTATACTGTGATATATTTTCTTGATGTTTGTGTCCTGAATACCCCTGATGGTTTTGATTATCAGCTCTTTAGTATACCATGCAAGAAAGTTAACACAGTGCACTGCCAGAGCATGCATCCCAAGTATGTAAAGTGTAATGTGCTGAAAGGGCAATTTTATTGACATGCAAGACTGAATAGAAATGATGAGAATATGCTTTCCTCCTTTGATAATCTGAGTGAGGACTTTCGCTCTAGGGTGTACTCTGAATGCGAGATAGGATGGCACTTCATGAGGTTCTGTAACATAGAATTATATGGCTAGACCTTATTTTTCTAACTATAGTGTTGGCACTGTGGTAAGGCAGAATAATAACAGAAATTACTTTAGAATGTGTGTTACCTATTCAAATGACATTCAACCTATCTGTGACATCATTAGGAAGCACTGGTATAATCTGACTACTGATGCCAGATGCAGGGACTTCCTTGGTGAAGTTCCACACTTTTTCTATAGGAATAATAGTTGCATTAAGAAACTGCTGTGCTACAAACCTGTAGTTAGCAACACATCCTGCATTTCGGTTAGGAATGGGACACATCCATCCAGATTATGTAACATGTGTAAGTACATTCAAACTGATGATACCTTTTTACATCCTGTTACTGGACGTACTTTTAAATTTAATTTCTTTGCCGACTGCATTAGTAGCAACCTGGTCTATTTGGCTGTTTGTGATCAATGTGGATGTTGCTATGTTGGTAAAATGAAGCGAATGCTGAAGAATCATATCAGGGAGCACTTGTATGAAATAAGCAGATACAACAGTCGGAATGCTTTATATAAGCATATTTGTAACACTGGTATTGAATACTCTTTTAAGTTTTTAGTTTTGGAATTACTGAATGTAAGAGCCAGAGGAGGTGATATTAAAACAAAAACAGAATGCTTAGAAGTTAAATGTATGTTAATTTTACAATCTGACAAAGGGAAAGGATTAAATGAGCATATACCTTTAAAACACTTGTTGAGGTCATGTGACTTGACCAGGTGATTTTGAAGTTTCCTGACTGAATTTAAGCACTGCTTGTTAGTTTGTTTTCAGATCTGATGAAGTACGTTTGGTGTGAAAGTGCTCATCTGTTATATACTTTTTAATGTTTTTATTTTTCAGATTAAACATGTTTTTTAGATTAAACAAGTGTTTTATACAGTGCTGTGTTAGCTCTTTCTTTTGTTTAACTTGCAACATCAGCAGTATCCTGGCAGAGGGAGAAAATGCCAAGGGTTTCAGAGTCAGCTAACACACAGTTAAAATAGCTGAATTATATGATACAAACCAAAGCAGTTGTAGGAAACATAGAAATGCTTTCTGTGCTACTAGTGACCCTAAGTGCTCCTCATACTGTATATGTTTATCTGACCCTGTTTGTATTACTGAACATATTGGCTTTTAATTGTAATATGAAATGTACAGTTAAAGTTGTGGAATTCTGTAACTATTGTAAGGAATGCACATGCTTGATTTTTTTCCTATGTCAAAAACTAGTAAAAGGATGAAAACTATGTACAATCAAAATATTTTTTTATTAACTTGTGCATATTGAAACAGCATCAAGCAAAACAGCTATCACGTCTTTGTTGGCTTTACATATAATTATGTCTGATTTTCTAGAAAGGAAATTAAAGCAGACTTCTCAGACCTTAGCAAATATCCATATTTCTTGAGAAAATTATAGATTAGCTTAATGCCTCTATTGATTTGTGCTTTGTTAATGCCAATAACCATGACAACATGAGACAGAACAAAGTTTCTCAATATTTTATATCAGCAAAATAGTTTAATATATGCTCTACCATTTGTACCAGCTCAAAGACTACAAATTTCATTTATTTTAAATTTTACAATGGACTTATGTCCACCCTAGCTTTTGTATATGTCTTTTTAATTATACATTTAACATTTTTGCATATATATATATATATATATATATATATATATATATATATATATATGCCTATTTACAAAAATAATTCCTCTGCACTTTAATACGGTACAAAGTACACATTGCTTCAGCATATTGGTAACAGTTCATTCATACACCAATGACAATCATAACTGAATCTGCTTCTTCTTCACTATCAGATATATGACTTTCCTACAAAAGGGTGGTGGCAAGTAAAACGTAACAGGAATGTCAACTACTGCTGAAAATCAATGATATTTGCTGTGGGATCAAAAGAAAGTTGTCAGTTAAGTAGTTTACTTCCTCAGTAGTATATATTATGAGAATCTACTAAACACATTCATCCAGCAATTCTTCTAGAATTTTCTGCCTTTTCTGCCTGTCATCCTATTACTGTTTGTTCTTGATCCCCTTGCCCTTTTTCCTATTCCTTGTGCATCTTGTTCTTTCATTCTTATCCACAGAGTGTTCAGCTGTTATGACAAAGAATAAGGGAGGCTGATATCACTGGTCTCTTGAAAAAAAATCTTAATTTTGGAAATGAGTCTTGTTTTCTAATGTTTCTAATGCTGTGTTAACACTTTCACTGCTTGAGTCAGTCTTAGATGTACTTGTATACCAATTCTACCTCTACCAATTGATTAGAGAAATCACAAAAGTTAAAAGAATAAACTAAAAAACATGAAAGGCTGAATTAAATGGAGGAAATAAAACATGTTTAGTAAAATGGCAATTCCTTCTGTACCACCTGAAGAATGTGCGCTCCATAGGTTCATAGGTTGGTACTAGGCTATCAGCCCTAGGGCCTATACAAGCCTAGCCATAACAATTCCCTGGCTATTTCTTCCCACACTATTTACTTCCCTGGACCCCTGTCTAGCAGGGCGACTGATGTGATCCCCAGGGTGAATTTCCTTTCTCCCATCCAATCATCAAGGTTCCTTTTGAAGAGGGCCAAAGAGGCACTCTGCTTGACATGTATGGGCAATCTATTCCAGAGTCTGGGGAGTCTCTGGGTCAGGAACCTATACCTCCAGCATGTTTTGTTTATTGCGATGACAAGGTTTAGAGCCCTGGAGTTTGTGGCTCTGAGGGATTGGGATTGCTCTGGGTCTGACATGGCCTTGTATGTTAAGCAGAGATCGCCTCTGAGTAGACGGTAGTTTTTTAAGGCTGTCAGCATACGGCATCTGCTTTAGGCCTGTGATTCTTTTAGTGAGGTATTTCTGCGGCCTTTCCAGTTGTTGCAGATGTCTTGAGAGGTACATACCAAACGGGGCGTTGTATTCTATAATGGGTCTAATGAGTGTTGAGTACAGTGAGACAATGACCTCCTTTTTTCTGGATGAAAAGCCCTTAGTGATGAGGTGTGCCGCATAGAAGGATTTCCTGACTGTTGTGGCGATGTGGTTATTGAAGGTGAGACCACTGTCCACCTGTGTCCCTAAGTCTCTTATCACACTTTCAGTGTTTAGTGTACTGCCACCTATATGGTAATTCATGGATACATGTTTTTCCCAAAGGGGATAACTATACATTTCTTGGCATTGAGCTTGAGCCCATGGCTTTGGCACCAAGCATCTGTTTCTGTAAGGCCCTTTTGTAGAGTATCCACATCATTTGGGGATTCAATAATGTCTCTCAGTTTGCAGTCATCTGTGAACTTTGTTATCCAGAGTCCCTTAGTGTTGGCCTGTACTTCAGAGAAATAGATGCCAAACAAGAGCAGTGCCAGGACTGAACCCTGAGGCACTCAACTTGTCACTTGTCTGAAACTGGATTTGGAGTCGGCTACTGTTACAGTGTGGGTTCTATCAGTAAGCCATTTAGCAACCCATTGGGTGACATAGGGTTTAATGCCCAGCTTAGTAAGTTTATCTATGATTCCAGAGTGGGGGATGGTGTCAAAGGCCTTGGCAAAGTCTAGATAGGCTGTGTGGACCACCTTACCCTTGTCCATGGCTCTGGAGACTGATTAGAAGAAGTCAATCAGGTTCAGGAGACAAGATCGGCCCTTATTATATGCCCATATTAACCATCCATCCACTACTGAAATGAATGTTTCTCTTTCACTTCCCTCAAAATACACCTCTACACCTGCAACATATTTATCCCCAGCCTTCTTACACTCACCCTCACAACACATCTACCTACTAGCTAAATACCACAGACTAGTACACTGCAAGTTAAAAAAAAATAAATCCAAGAAAACATTTGACTCTCTCTATAAACTTACCCAACAAAAACATTTCACACTCCTCCACTTACTACTAGATGGAGATATTCACCCCAAACCAGGCCCACATCATAATAAAACCAAAACACAACAAAACCCAAACCAAACTTATCTCTCATTTCTCTAAACCTCCAACTCACTTTCCATTGTCCATCTCAATATTAGTATTTATAATAAAATTAGTCAACTCCATGCCCTTTTAGAAACCCAGCAATTTGATATTTAATTAAAGACATTGAAATTACCCCACCTGGTTATAACATTATTAGACTAGATCGCACTACCAGAAAGGGAGGAGGGTAGCTATTCTGTATAAAACAAAACTCCAAATTATTCCTCTAGACCTGACTCTTACTCAAGATGATAATGAATACTACTAAATCCATAAACCTCATTTGTGCATATCTCCTGAAATAAAAATAATATCACTTGAACATATCATATCCCCAATTCTTCTCTACCAAACTCCAAGAAACACTAGTTAGTCTTAGGACTTTAACATAGATTGCATTCCTGTAACAGTGCTAACCCCACTTCCCATATCAACCTTTATGGCTTCAAACAACTGAACCAATAAAACAACAATACGGAAACCACCTTAGACTGGTCTTACTAATACCCCCTTGCAAACCTATCAATCAGGCACCCTTCCTGATGACCTTAGTGATCACTCTAACCTATATCATTAGATGCAAAACTAACCTAACCTTACCTACCACTTTCAGAACTCTACATTCAAAAACAATTTAACCCTGTTCAGTTTCAAGTTGAAGTTTCACAATGTAATTGGGCCCCACTAAAACATCTCCCCACTGAAGAAGCAGTGGAATACTTCAATTAATCATTCCTATCTATCCTAGATCAACATGCCCCAAGTCATACCATTAGAACCAAACAAAAATCATCCTCAGAAATAAATCTTGGGATAAATGGTGATCTACTAAAAACCAAACTGACCACCAAAACTTTAGAGAGCTTAGAAACAGTACCAAAAAGCCATTCTGACAGATAAAATATAACTACAGAAAACCACCAAAGGAACCTAAAATATTTTGGAACAGTATTAATAATCTTCTAACTCAAGATTGTGACTCTGACAATCCCACACAAACAGCCAATGACTTTAATTCTTTCTTCACCAATTCCATACAAACTCTAGCAAACCACTTATCTCCTGACACTTCTAAACTACTCTCACCTACTTAAAAAACACCTTCCTCCCTTCACCTACAACCTGTATCTACCTCCTATATCCAATCTCTAATCCAAAACTTAAACCTACCACCCCATCTGCAGACAAGCTTCCTGCAGAATTCCTGCAAATAGCAGCAAAAGCCATTGCTTACCCAGTCTCTATCCTAATAAATAGATCTATAAAAAGATATCCCACATCATTCCCTACACAAAGGAGGCAGTCTAATGATCTAACTTTTTCGTCCCACATCACTTCTATCTCCCTTAGCCAAAATTATGGAAAAATGTATACACAAACAACTACTTAACCATCTCCTCCATAATAACCTACTTGCTAACACTCAACATGGATTTAGACCTTCCCACAGTACTACACCAACACCATCAACTAATTCATAGACCTATCAAAAGCCTTTGACATGGTTAATCATATACTTCTTCTGCACACACTAAAATCTCTTGCACTGGATCCCTGGTTTACTTCTTATCTAGATTCACTATCTGCTCTCCTTCCTATCTCTTTAGGCAGATGATTCCACTATAATTTGCACTGCTTCCTCTCAAACAGAACTCCAGTCTCGTTGAACAGTGGTTCTCTGACCACTGTCTACTCTTAACCCTAAGAAAAGCAAATTGTTACTATTTTCACAATCTGCTTCTATAAACTTCTATTACTTCCACTGATAACACTCAAATTTCTCCTGATTCTTCAACAAATAATCTTAACTATGATTGTCACATCAACAACACAATAAAAGCAGTTAATAAAAGATTGGATCCCTGTACAGAATCAAACCACCACCTTAGCCCAATCACACCTTGTCTCTACCCTTCTATTTTCACTAATCTCTAAAAGTAACCTTAAGAAACTTACTACATCTTACCATAATATTGCTCGATTTTCCACAGGATCTCAGTTTAGAACTCACCACTGTCTAAACTTAAAACAACTAGACTGGCTTGAACTTCCTAACAAGCTCATTTATCAACAACTCTTAATAGCTCAAAAAATTCTATATCAACCATCTAAAACACCAGTTCTCAGTAATCTCCTTCAGACAAACTACTAGTTAATAGTACCAAAACTATTAATTCTGCAGGTAATTGCCTTTTTTCCAACTCAATTGGCAAAATATGGAACAACCTTCCATCAAATATCTCCTCTTTGGCTACTCTTCCACTCTTTAAGAAACAACTGCAAACACATCTTAATAAATTCTGGCTTTGCTCTTGTACTGACCCTGACTAACCTGCCTTCTTCATTTCCTCTACCACAATTCTTCCTTCTCTGCTATGATATCCTGAGTGACTTCCTCTGACATAGTATCTTTGTAGATATTACTGATCTCATATATGTTGTATTAAAAAAAAATATATATATTTTATATTGTCTACCATTTTTTCAAACAATGTATTGATACACTGTATGACTAGATACTATCAAATTTAACCATTTACTTGAATATTTTCTTGTTTTGGATATTTTTTACTCTTAGATGTGTATTACCTATACTAAAGTCTTCTTATCCTTTATGCTTAATGCTTTTGTTTTATGTGTATTTGTATTCTCTAATCTTGTTTTAACCAATGGAGCTTTTCTCCCCGGGCCTCCACTGAAAATGGACATTGATCCAGCTGGACTAGCCCGGTCAACAAATGTAAAATAAAAATAATAAATAAATTCACAAACCCAAACTGGGTGGGTTCCAGTGTTTGAAGGTTGCCAATGTCTTTGTTTATAAGTTCCATGATAATACGCTCCATGGCCTTGCAGATAAGGCTTGTCAGACTGATGGGACGGTAGTTTCCAGGATCCAAGGTGGATCCCCCCTTGTGGAGTGGGATAACTGTAGCTCTGCGCCACCCAGTGGGCACAAAACCTGAGGTGAGGCTATGATTAAACATGACACTTAGGTGAGGTGCCAGTTCATATTGCAGTTCATGTAGTACACAGCCCGGTATGTCATCTGGTCCCATGGATGCTGTATTCTTAGCTTTGGAGAGTGCGTTTTTTACCTGTGTGGCCATTATTACCAGAATTTGGCAATCTTCCGGTACTGAGATGGGCCATTTAGGGGGTGAGAGGGGGGTGAAGTTGGCACTGAATCGATCTGCCAGGATATTGGCAATATCCTTGGGATCAGTATATTTAATGCCATTCTGTTTTAGCTCAGAGCAGATTTGAGCATTGCCATTTAGATTCTTGACATAGTTATAGAATGCCTTGTGGTTGTCTTTGGAATCTTTGGCAATTTTATTTTTGTAACTAGCTTTAGAGGATTTTATGAGGGATCTCAGTTTCTTACTGAGGCTGGTAAGGAAGTTTTTTGCATCCTGGGATTTTCCTCTTTTCTGCAACAGTTTCTTCCTTTTGTTGTAAAGTTTGTTTATGGCAGGGGACCACCAGATTGGCTTCCTTTTTTGGATGAGAGCATCTTGGTTCTATTTGGGATGGCATGATTCATGCATGAGTGGATGTGCTCGTACAGTGCCTTAGTGTAGGATTCAGCAGTTGAACCTTCAGTTCCCGTCTGCATGGGTGTCATGAAGTTTGTCACTTCTGACTTGAGTAGCATGAAGTTGGCTTTGGAGAAGTTTTTTATGGAGGTTTCCTTTATGGGGGGTGGGGGTGGGATGTGGATGTTAAGGGTGATTAGCTTATGGTCAGACCTGACTAACGAGGGGGTGACCATAGGTGTGGAGCATTGATTTCCCATGTTGGTAATGACCTCAGAAATACCTCACTAAAAGAATCACAGGCCTAAAGCAGATGCCCTACGCTGACCGCCTTAAAAAACTCCAGCTATACTCTGTCACATATCGTCTACTCAGAGGCGATCTCTGCTTAACATACAAGGCCATGTCAAACCTAGAGCTGTTGGACATGCTACACTTAAAGAAATCCCAATCCCTCAGAGCTACATGCTCCAGGGATCTAAACCTTGTCATCACAATAAACAAAACATGTTGGAGGGATATGTTCCTGACCCAGAGATTCCCCAGACTCTGGAATAGATTGCCCATACATGTCAAGCAGAGTGCCTCTTTGGACCTCTTCAAGAGGAACCTTGACGATTGGATGGGAGAAAGGAAATTCACCCCAGGGATCACGTCAGTCACCCTGCTAGACAGGGGTCCAGGAAAGTAAATAATGTGGGAAGAAATAGCCAGGGAATTGTTATGGCTAGGCTTGTATAGGCCCTAGGGCTGATAGCCTAGTACCAACCTATGAACCTATGGTGTGAATATCCTTGGTGAATATTGACACTCCTCCACCTTTAGTGTTTCGGTCCTGGTTTGGTGGCCGAAAAGTGTGGTAAGAGTTGTAGCCTGGTATTGCAGGGGTGCTCTCTCCCATAACTCCTTACTTAAGCTTTCTGACTCCAGTATTTTACAGCCACAGAAAATGGATAAATATTTCAAGCCATACCTTTCCCTGAGGTTTTCCAGTCAAGAGAAATAAATAATTAAATGTTTCTTGGGGCACCTCCCTCCACACACATATACGGCATAAGGTACTTGGCCTACTCTGAAAAAAACTAATCTAAAGTGTAATTTTACTGCATTGTATATTACTGGTTGAATTTTATCTTTATATGTTTCATTATCTTCATCTGGTCTTTTAAGTGTCAACATTCTTCTATTTTCCTCTTTAAAGTAAGCGTTGTCGCCTCATAGCAAGACGTTGTCCCGTTCGATTCTCAGCTAGAGCGTCTTCTGTGTGGAGGCATACGTGAATGGGGTGTGCCTTCTTTGAAGGTTGTGCATCAGGGCTGGTAATCCGGTACGTAAAAATCCACTACCAATCATTAGCGGACCGGAGATCCGCTGTGGCGACCCCTAACCAGGAAAAAGCCGAAAGACACAAACAAACAAACAAACAAAAGTAAGAGCCTCTGTTCATATCTATGTTGTTTACTTTATTTTTCAAAACTGAAATCTTATACTAGACAAATAGAATATATTTTCCTGATAAAAATACAATACCATTGTAGTTGTGCACTGCTTTTAATCTTATTTCATCATATGGTTTTGAAACTGTCATTTCAAAGTTTAATTTCAATTTTGTGATACGTGCTTAGATAACCAAGGTCTGAATACCCAACCTTAGTTGCCTTTCTTGCTTCTATCTAATTGATTTTCACCTTCCTTCAACAAATATTGAGTCAAGGCCAAGAATTATTATCAGTAAATAATCATATCAACCATTACAAATGGTAGCCTCCTTCCTGCACTTGGATAAGATGGCCTATTAAACTGAAGTAATCAATCAAGCTTATCCTGGATCCTCTAAGATATATTCAGCATTCTAATTGTAGGCTGACGGTAGTTAAGTGACAGTTCTGACTGAACTTACTTCCAATATACAGGCTATTAATCCATATGTTATGTTAATTTGGTCAGTAGAAAGAAGTAGTCTTTAACAGATTTGTGATTAAAACATTTAGCAGTCAAGGAGTGTCCGTGCCTAATATAAACAAACACTTACCCAAGATCAGAAAGGAATATATGGCTCACAGAATTGTGGAGCAGTATGTCTTTGCATTCATTTCTATATATTATTCACTACTGGGTCACTCCAGAACTATTTTCAGTTGCCCACTCTATGTGGCTGCTTTACTACTGTACCCTGTAAGTGACCCACTGAAAAAAAACCTGACAACAAACAGAGATAAGGTAACAAACACCACCTCCATCAGCCCAAACAATATTTTCAGTTTTTTTTTCTTTCACCAATATAAAGTAGAAACTTATAGACTCCCTGCATGTATAAGTTAACAAATATCTCTCCATAAACTTTGTCCCTAGCACATGCCAACAGACTATACTAATCCCTGTCCAAAAGGTTGAAGTAGCAGCTGATTCAGGCAATCATTGACCCATTAGTCTTATATGCAGCATCATGTAAGGGATACTTACAGAACTTGTCCAGAAGGAGACATGCTGTTTACCTGTTCTGAGCATAAAAAAGTATTGCTTTGTGAGGGTAGATGCCTTTTAGACACAATCAATGTGTTCAAATGTCACAGCTGAGCTACAAAAGGGAATATCAGTGCATATGACTTGGAATCCCTCAATGACATTTAATGCCATTGCACATAAAAAGAAAGTATAATAACTCTTTCAACTCGGAGTTAATACTGACATTATCAAAGCTGTAACAGAGTGGCCAGTTTTGTACTTGGATTGAAGCAACAACTGATATCTGAGAAAGTTTTGTATTTCATCCTTTTCTTTTCAGCATCTTCTTCTCAGATGCCTAAGTTGACACCAATAACATGAGGACTATGGATGCAAACATTGTACATTATTTCACACATACACACACGCGCGCGTGTGCATATTTTGTGATGTTAGTATGCATTAGACATAATTCTCGACTGGTGTAATAGCAATGGGTTGGAACTAAATAAAGGACAATGCAGCATAGTTACAACTGAGATGGAAATATTTCCTGTCAGTTACTGGGAAGGCAGTTATGGTAAAGACTGTAATTAAGGCGTTAGGTACAGTTATTGATAAACCCTTTAAGGACCTAGGTACAGTTAATGACAAACTATTTAAGGACTTAGGTTTAGTTATTGAGAAACCCTTTCATGACTTAAGTGTAGTTATTCATACATCCCTTAAGGACCTAGGTATAGTTATTGATAAACCCTTTAAGGATTAAGATACAGTTATTGATAAACCCTTTAAGGACCTAGGTATAGTTATTGATGAAAGCCTTACCTCTGATCAGCAAGTTGCTAAAGCAATAAGAAAGACCTTTGTTGTGTTGCATATCATACTTGGAGGGATTTCTATCCCCATTAGGCAACTCACTGTGTTAATCTACTCATCAATGGTTCATCCAGTCATTTAGTACAATGTTCTTGTCTCTAAGCTCTTAAAAAACATATCGTTCAGCTAAATAGGGTATAAGGTTTAATTACTAGTATGATTGTGGAGCTTAGAAAACTGAGTTACTCTAAGAACTGAAATGAAAATTTTCTTCTTCTTGGTATTGTATCATTTCCTGAGAGTCAGTACATATGACTTACCTTTTTTATCTTTGAAAAATGTTTTCCTGTCAAAGGCTCTGCAACGAACAGATGGGAGGACTAAGAAACATATAAATACACTTGACCTCAACTGCTCTGTTAACAGCAGTAGCTAACATGAAAACTTTACCATCATGCAGCATTGGAGAAAACTCCTGTTATACTGCACTTTTAGCCTGCTAGGCAGTGGTAATGGGGTTAGCATACATAGCTCAGTGACAATGGTCACAACATATCCTATACATTAAGAGAAGCACACCTTTTGTGAAGGTGAACAACTATCCTATTGTAATTACAATCACAACATCATTAGCACTGCACAGCTCTCTTTTATCCATTGTATTTTAAACTATGCAGTGTTTGCAGCTACAATGTGTCGTGCAAGTCATAGGATCATAGGATCATAGGAAGTTACTAGGCTATTGGCCCTGAGGCCCTTACAAGCCTAGCCAAGAATTTAGCCCATGTTCCAACAAGTCAGCACCCTATGCCACTGTCCAGCAGGGAGATAGGTGGAAATACAGGGATGTATTTTCTGTTCCCCTTCCAGTTATCCAGGTTGTGCTTAAAAATGTTTAATGAGGTACTCTGCTTTAAGTGGAGAAGGAGTCTATTCCACAAAAGGGGTAGTCTCTGGGTCACAAATCTGTCCCACCAACAAGTTACATTAATGTCACAGACCAGGTTGAGGTCTCGCGTGTGGGTTACTCGAGTGGAGCTTCACTTGCGGATATGCAACAGTCCCATCAGGGCAGGGTCTGAGATTGCTTTGTATGCCAGACAGAGGTCACCTCTGAGGAGTCTGTAGGAGACTGAGTAGAGGGACAGGGGTTTATCCTATCTATGTAGGGTAGATGTTTGAGGCCCTGGATTCTCTGGGTGAGGAATCTCTGTGGTCTCTCCAGCTGTTGCATGTGCTTTGTGATGTAAATGCTGAAAGGGGCATTGTATTCAATAATCGGTCTTACAAGGGAAGAATACAGGGATGTTATGACCACCTTGTCCCTGGATGAGATACCCTTACTAATGAGATGAGCCATGTAGAAAGCTTTCTGTACAATGGAGGCAATATGGTCTTCAAAAGTCAGTTTGCTATCAACCTGGGTTCCCAAGTCCCTCACTACTGATTACATGCTTAGTGCCTTATCATCAATGTGACAATTTGTGGGGATGTCTTTCACCCCAAAAGGGATGATGATGATGCATTTTTTGGCATTCAGTTTTAGGCCATGTTTCTGGCACCAGTCATTTGTTTTTGTGTGACCCTCTTGGAGGATGTCCACATCACTAGCGAAATTGATGACAGCACCTAGCTTGCAGTCATCTGCAAACTTGGTCAGCCATAGCCCACTAGATTTGGCCTGCACCTCTGAGAAGTATATCACAAACAGCAGAGGGCCCAAGACCGATCCCTGGGGTACAACATTTGTTACAGGTCTACTACTTGAGGTGGCTTCTCCTATTTTGATTAGGTGGGTTCTGTCAGTGAGCCAGTTTACTACCCATCTGGTAACATATGGATTAATGCCTAGTTGAGAGAGTTTATCTATTATACCTGAGTGAGGAATAGTATCGAAGGCTTTGAACAGGTCAAGGTAGGTGGTATGCGCCATCTTCCACTCATCTATGGCCTTGGTGTCTGTCTCAAAGAAGTTGACCAAATTTAAGAAGCATAACCTCTCCTTGACAAAACCAAACTGTGTGGGATCAAGTGTCTGGAGGTTGCCAATGTCCATGTTAATGAGGTCCATGATAAGTCGACCATGGCCTTGCAGATCAGGCTAGTTAGGCTAATGGGTCTAAAATTTTCTGGATTGGTGGATGCTCCACCTTTGTGCAAAGGGATGACAGTAGCTGTCCTTCACTCAGCTGGGATGAAGCTGGTAGTCAGGATTTGGCTGAATAGGGTGCCTAATGGTGCTGCAAGTTCCTGCCTGAGTTCATGTAGGATGCAGCCTGGGATGTTATCGAGTCCCATGGAGGTTGTATTTTTTGCCCTTGAGAGGGCAGTGATGACTTGCTCCCTAGAGATAAGGGGAGGGGGCAGATACTGAGGATGTCTTGCTTTACTGATGGGGGGGGACAGAGGAGTGAAGTTTTCACTGAACCTGTCTGCCAGCAGGTTGGCTATATCTACAAGGTTTGTATATGTGGTGTCCTTGACCACCAGTTCTGAGCAGCTCTGGGTGCTTCCCTTGAGATTGCAAATATATGTAAAGAAAGCCTTATGATTGTCTTTAGTAGATGTGGCCAGTTTGGACTCGAAGTTTGCTTTGGAAGATTTCACTAGTGCTCTTATTTGCTTGTTCAGGCTAAGGAGAGATTGCTTCCAATTAGACACATGCTCCTTCTTGGTCCTGGACAGCAGTTTTTTCCTTTTATTATAGAGTCTATTTATTATTTATTGTAGATGTCCACCAGACAGGTTTACTCTTCCTTGAGGAGGAGGATTTCGTCCTGTCTGGTATTTCTGATTCCATGCAGTTATATCAATGCTCATATAGTACTATAGTACTTTGGTGTAAGTTTGGACAAATGTGTCAGTTTGCGTGGAGGGGGAAGGGCCTGTAAAGCTATTTATACCTTCTCTCAGGAGTTGTAATCAGCTTTGGAATACTTTTTTTGTTTGATCCTAGCTGTGTGTGTGTGTGGGGGGGGGGGGACTTCGAAGGTGACTGCTTTGTGGTTGGATCTTACCAGGGATGATGACACTGTAGGGATGCTGCAATGATTACTCATGTTAGTTAATACCAAGTCCAAGATATTTTCACCTCTTGCAGTGGTGTCAACCAACTGGTCCAAGACATTTGCATTGACAAAAATCAAGGAATCTCTGGACAATTGTGTTTTAGCATGATTATTTCTTCCAATCTATGGTTTGATAGTTAAAGTTGCCTAGGATCAGGGTAAATGGTTGAAACATCTTGATAGATGTAAAGAGGCCCAGATAGGTTGAGTGGGCATCTTGAGTCAGAGTTGGAGCCCTGTAGCTAGCTATGATTTGAATAGGGGTCTTGTCAATTGTTAACTGCACCTGGAGTATTTCCTGAGCATCATACTGTCTGACCAGCCAAGAGGTGTATATGTCTTTTATATATATTGCGACCCCACCTCCTTTTGTTTTGCTGCCCAATTCTTGGGGTCTGAATGAATGATACTATGAGTAACCTGGTATGGCTGGGGTGCTCTCCACAGCTTTGAACCAGGTTTCTGTGACTGCACAAATGTCAACTTCTTGCAGGGTTAAGAATGCTTGCAATGAGTGCAGTTTCATGTTTAGACACCTACCGTTTAGCAGCATAACCTTTAATTTACGTTTTGATGATATTTTCATGTTGGTAGTTTTGACCTTGTGACATTGGCTAAAAAAGACACTATGGGGAGGCAAGAGCCTTTGCCAGGAGCCTGCAGCCCAAGGGAGACAGATGCAGGCCATCTCTGGCAAAGCATCATGACTTGTCAATCTTGTCATTCCAAGCTGTCAGGTACTGAATCCCCTTTGAATGACACCAAAAACTAAGCCAGTTGTTAAAGTCAATCATTTTCTGTTTGTATTGAGGCATCATTCTGGGTGAGGGTAGCATGCTGCTTAAGGCTAGGGACATACCTGCCTGAGACACATACTCAGCAAGCTTGATCATGTCTGTCTTCATATAGTCCAGGGAGGTACATCATTCACTCCAACATAAACTATGACGGAGTCATAGCAATACCTGTTGACAGACTTAAGTCCATTGGTGATATGGCAGATTCTGGCACCTGATAAACAACTAGCCATGACTTTCTCCTTATTCAGCCTGGTGAAGGGCACATCTGTGTGTTTCACAATGGAGTCTTCTTTGACTGATATGTTGGGTTTATGTTTAGGCCTTAGTGGCTGTGAGACACAGGCGTGTTTACTATGTATGATGTGTGGTGTGGTGGGCAGTGGAGTTTGCATGCTTTTATGCCCGAGAAGTCTCTATTGTTTGGGTATGCTTTTGTTGAGGACCTCCACATATGTGGGAGTGCGTTGTGTAGGTGTGGATTCTGTTTGAGGTGTGGTGTTCATGTTGCCGACCTTCTCAATGCCAGATATGCTGGTTTGTGGGGGTGAGAGCAATGACACTAGGTGCTTGATGTAATTGCATCTCTCACAAATTGTTTTCATAGGTGGCAGTAGTAGACGGTTGTCCGTGTACATGAGGCAGTTGCTACACTGTCTCAGGATGCCCATATCAACCAGACTGGCAGGAGAAAATGTAGGAAATTATCCATCCATATTTGTCAGAAACTGAAAGAGCTAAGATGGTAAAGGGAGGAAGGTCTATGAGTAGTACTTCTAGATGATAACAAGTACTACTAAGGGCAAACTTGTAGCTGGAATACCTCAAAAAGGGTTAAAAACCCTGCAGCTGAAGCTCTGGATACCGCAGACCTTATTCTAGGCTATGCTACTCAATTTTAAGGTTAAGAACTCAGTAAGAGAAAACTCACAATGAAGCACTGATTAATTACTTATAGTCAAAGGAATAGAATTCACAGTATGAAAAAATACAGTTGAACAGCAACAAAATGCAGTAAAATGCAGTTAAACAGTAATGAATTGCAGTAGGTAGAAATTAAATATAGTTAATCAGTAGATAGAAGTCAGTGAACTAAAGGGTTAAGCTATGTGACGCTAACTATAACAGCCTACTATACACAAATGCAGCTTTTCCTGCAAGCATATTAGGTGCACATCAAGGTTGTGCTCCATTACGTATGGTAGCACATTGTTTACATACACAGTTTGTGATGTAATCAGGGTACAAGGAGCTAAACTATGATGCAATACTTACACAGCATGACCAGCTTCTAGTGTAACTGGTTAATGTTACAAACTCTGCCTATAGAAAAGAATGAATAAAACAGGAGACTGCACACAATAGTGATATAGAGTAGTTAATTTGTTATTTCCATAGAGTAGAACAGACATGGCGTGCATACCTTTCAACTGCTAAGCACAATAAATCTGAACAAAGTCCATAATGATGGGGGACAAAGATCCAGAATCAGGGAGAGATTTTAAATATTACTTTTATAAACTTAGAAAGTTTCTCAAATGAAAGGTTTTGCATTAACATTAATTTTGTGAAGAATATGATGTCTGAAGCCCAAATGTATGTCATTATTTAATGACTTGAATCCTAAATGATTTGCCAGCAAACAATTTTTCTGTGGAACAGACCAAAAACATGAGGAAAAATCTGGATTTTCTGGGAAAATCTAGACAGTTAAGAGGTATGAACATAATCTAATTTGCACTGTTAGTGTGATGAAAGGGACTACACAGCATAATCTACAATATAAGCATTCTTCCTGTTGTACACCTATGTCATAAAATGTCAGTGATGTCAGAGACTCACTTCCTACTAGAGACTCTTTTAATGTCTTACTTTATTTTGTGACTTCACTGACTCCATATTATGCAATTGGATATTGCATGTATTGCTGCAATGCATCACATTCAGTTCAGATAGTAAACTTAGTTATATCTCACCCATGACTTTGCTAGATGCACAGAAAAAGAAGATTGTGTAGCTTACAGAACATTGATCACAATGTTTTTATCACAACTAATTGACAAAATAAATGTAAAACATCCAACTCTCTGTGAATAAAACAAGAAAATAAAAAATGAACAGACCTGGTTTTCAACTACTTTACATTTTGCATACCTCTTTCACTGTCTTAATGTACAGTAATCACATGCTTTGCAGGACAAGTGCTTGCAGTAGTACAAACTGACCCAGCTCTATAGTTAATGTAACACCACATTCACAAGTATAAACTTCTACAAAACCATTCCTGCAGACTCATGTCAGTGGACAGAAATAACAGAAGAATAGAATACAAATTATACAATAGTATTATTTTAAAATAGGTAAGATATTTCTCTTTTATTTTGAAATAACTCCATTGTATAATAGAAAGAAAGCATATTTCAGAAAGGTTGTAGTTCCATTGTCAGTTTCCAAAGGGTTTAGTTCTCTCATTCAATGATTTGCCCCCTGTCCACCTTAATAAATTATGACCCTCACCCTGCCCTCTGTCATTAACCCTAATCGTACAGTTTACCTTAAAAAAGCACTTTCAATATCACTACCAATATTCAGACAAATTTGAGCTGAATGTATTGTAGGGTTATGAGTTTTAAATCAAAAAAAGACATTTGTTTCATTTTTCAATGCACTGAGTGCCAATATTTAGTGCTGTCGAAAAAATGAATTGATGACATGTTATGGTCAATGATTTTTGTGTGTCATTTAATATGTTGACTATTCATTGCATAATCATATATATATATATATATATATATATATATATACCATATGTATGACATGTTTTTAACTTTTTGTAAAGTACATAGGAGAAATGGCAGTTAGGTATTACCTGCTATAGTAAAGTAACAGTAGCTATATTATTATCTGTGAAACAGAACAGGATATCAGCCTTTTCAGTTACTGATTATAGTTCAGATTACATATTATCATTACAACAAAGCATAGCTTGACTTTAATATTCTTCTCCCAGTGACATGGTTGTAAACTGTCTAGCAATTGTTTCATAATTTGCTCAGTGTTTATAGTTTAAATCTGATTTTGCATTTTCTGTGGTCTTCTTTGTTTCACAGTTTCTCAACATTACTTTTGGTATAGCCTAATAAAGTTGGAAGTATTGTCTCTTTCTTTATAGCAATTGTCTTAGTTTATTGCACAACCAATATCCTTTCTCCAGTGTAGCTTTACTGTGTAAAATTCTTAAAGTGAAGGCATATTTGACAGTAAAAGAGCCACATAAAGATTAGAATGCTTTCCAACAAGCATCTGTTAATTGCTACTTTACCAATGTCTTCAGTTTAATGATGTATAGCCAGAATTCAATTAGATTATAATCTATGTCACTAATGTCCTTAAAAATATAAACATTGCCATGCGGGTTTGTTTCTTTCAAAGAAATGTGACTAAAATGTCATCTGAAGAGCTTAATGGAAAGATTACTTTTAAATGACTCCGCAAGCTAAAATCCTTGTAATCATCTAAGCTAGAATGTTTCCACAATTATATGCATATTGCATAACTTTGTTTCTTATAATAATATGAAGGCATATTTATTTGTAGCTCTTTTTCTCTTCTTCTGTTCCTATGACTATCGGGTCTTTCTCCACCATTACCCCGTTCATTCCCCCATTTTCCCAACCTCTAAGGATATTCTTTAAGAAAGACAAGAGTGGGGTTTTAAATCACAGCTACCAGCAAGCTTAGGTCAAGCTTGTTTTGCCTGCTTCCGAACATTGCATATAGTGGCTGACAAACTGATCAGCAAAATGGGGCCTTTAATGCCTCCCTAGCATGTACTTCCAGACTCTCTCACACACACACACACACACACACACACACACACACACACACACACACATACACACACACACACGCATCATGCATACACACACACACACACACACACACACACACACACACACACACACACACACACACACACACACACACACACACAGCTCTGCTATATATAACTGTAGAAGATAGGAGTGAATGAGAGACTTCCATCAAAAGATAAGATTCACTGTTTTCTCTTGCAAAACAATTAACTCTGCATAGCAATTCTCTGAATTCTGCTGAGTTAATTGGAGTCACAGACATTCCCAAGTGAGATCACATGGCTATTTAGCTTTAGCCATTACGCTGTACAGATGCATTATAGGATGCAGCTTGTCCAGCACACTACCCTCTACAGATATATGAGTATGCAGCTTGTCCAGCAGACTACCCTGCACAGATGCATTAGGATTCAGCTTGTCCAGTAGACTACCCTGTACAGATGCATCCATATGCAGCTTGTCCAGCACACTACCCTGTACAGACGTATTAATATTCAGCTTGTCCAGCACACTACCCTGGTCAGATGCATCAGTGTGAAGCTTGTCTAGCACACTATCCTGTACAGATGCATCAGTATGCAGCTTGTCCAATGCACTGCCCTGTAAAGATGCATCAGTATGCAGCTTGTCCACCACACTACCCTGGTCAGATGCATCAGTATGCAGCTTGTCCAACACACTACCCTGGTCAGATGCATCAGTATGCAGCTTGTCCAGCACACTATCCTGTACAGATGCATCAGTATGCAGCTTGTCGAGAACACTACCCTGCACAGATGCATTAGGATGCAGCTTGTCCAGCACATTACCCTGGCCAAATGCATCAGTATGCAGCTTGTCCAGTACACTACCCTGTACAGATGCATCAGTAATATGCAGCTTGTCCTACACACTACCCTGTAAAGATGCATTAGTATGCAGCTTGTCCAGCACACTACCCTGTACAGATGCATCAGTATGCAGCTTGTCCAGCACACTACCCTGTACAGATGCATTAGTATGCAGCTTGTTCAGCACACTATCCTGTACAGATGCATTAGGATGCAGCTTGTCCAGCACACTACCCTGTACAGATGCATTAGTATGCAGCTTGTTCAGCACACTACCCTGTACAGATGCATTAGGATGCAGCTTGTCCTGCACACTACCCTGGCCAGATGCATCAGTATGCAGCTTGTCCAGCACACTACCCTGTACAGCTGCATCAGTATGCAGCTTGTCCAGCACGCTACCCTGTACAGATGCATTAGTATGTAGCTTGTCCAACACACTGCCCTGTACAGATGCATTAGGATGCAGCTTGTCCAGCACACTGCCCTGGCCAGATGCATCAGAATGCAGCTTGTCCAGTGGGACAACTTTCTGCACTGTAGCCACATTCAGGGTAAAACCATAACAGGAGAGCAGTCTCTGAAATGGAAAGGCTTGCAGTGATATTGAATCCCTCCAAGTTAAGGCCTACACAAGCCTTTTTGAATCTTGCCTATAATTCAGCAATAGATTCGGGTGATAAAGTTCATATCAGCAAACCATTCTAACATATTATAATGATGTTCTGGGTTAAGGCTTTTGGCCCTGAAACAAACTAAAATAATTGCTCTATTATAACTTAAAATATCTAAATATCAATAATCATGTTTTCAAAAATATGAAAAAAAAGTTAATAAGTAACCATAATTGAAAAATCAGAAGTTTTACCTATATGACATTAGTCCTTTAGTAAAAGATGAAATCACTAATGACCAATAACATTTCATGATGCTGACTAGTCTCATATCAATTATTTTATCATTTGATAAAAGGAGCTAAACATCTCTTTGTTTATTCTCATTCCTGAAATTAAATAACACCCTTTAAATATTTAGTTGTCACTTTAATACTGCTCTAATACTGTTACTGTAATGGATTCCAAACAAGGGTGCAGTTTTTTTTTGTTTATTTTGGATTATAAAAAAAAAACGTTCTCATTCTTAGCAGTTATAAGAAGATGGACTTCAGAAAAAAATGTGTTCGAAGTAGTACCTTCAGATGATGTAAAAAAGTGTTCTATTTTTATAACCACGTGAGGCACTCCTTTTCAATGATTAGATAAGAGTAGAGTATGAATACATTTGATCAAAACTGTTTTAAATACGTGGCTCATGACCACATTTACAAGTATGCTGTATGTTCTTACCATTGCCAGCTATGGCTTTAATAAGGAATCTAGTATGCTTAAATTTAATACAGATAGTGAAGAAACTGTTTATAAAATGGCACAGAACCTGCTGCTTCTCTGGACTTAATTCTCTAGTTCATTTATGGGAGATACCTTTCTTTGTGGAGTTTGTGTGCCTGCATAGGGCTACTAAACTCTTTATTTTTCAGCAACAACTTTTTTAAATGAAAAGGAAATGTGTTATGTTCTTGCACATTTTGTATTCATTTCCATTTTACCAAGCTAAACCACAAAACTACATTTCATTATGTAAATCAGTGGAAATCCATGGCTACTTTTTGCCTTTTATCCTTTTTTGGTGACAGGATAGAGTTTATCCATTTCATAGCTGATGAATCAGTTAAATATTTGTAGCTCTTCCATTTGGTATGCCTGTTGGTAGAGTAGGATACAATTAATAGCCGTGACTTCAGAAAATGGATGATGCTTCTTTGATTCTGAAAGAGCTAATAGTAACTATGATAGGGAAGAGCTTTGTTGTTTTAAAGGAAAGCATTGTAGGAATTTAAAAATGATCAGTAAAGCTATTCCTGTGTGTAAACTAATCTACATCTATGATGGATATAAATGGTCACTAGGTTTAGTACAATATGTTTCCTGTTTCAGGAGTAAGCTTTGCACCAGAAGTTAATACCTTGAGTTAGGTTGTACAGGGATGAATACATAGTCAGATGGTGTTTATTAGATCATTTAATATTTGTGCTAAAATATCCTACGAATCCCAGTTTTTTCAGCTAATTTCTAGTGCTTCCTGTACTGTTTCAGCAAATGTTTTCAGTCTTGTTGGAGGATATATGTACACTACAGATACATCCAATTTACTATGACTTCCAAGCAATAGCTGTGATAGTAGATGGTCTCAGCAGCTGTCATACTTTGATGTGCTACTGTTGTTCCTCAATATTTTAAGACATGTCTGTCTTCAACCACCAGTAAATATCATGCCCAGCTTTGGTAGTTGTTCTGTTAATTAGAAATATGATGCAATAATCTGCTTAGTTTTATCCATGTTTCTATAATTCCAAGTTTAGATGTAATCTCCACATATTGTTCACTATACTGTCTGAAGTAATATACAAGAACTTGATCATTAATATAAAGGAATACTCAGCTGATGGATGTACCAGAGTATTCACTTTTTTCTACTATATAAAGGAATTGCATTATACTCATTTTTATGTTGCATTATCACAGTGCCTGATTAGTTTAACAATAATGCAAGATTATTGAATTACGAAATTTTTCTATAGTTTTGCCCTCTTTCCTCCTTGGTTCTCTGCCATAGCTATCATATCATTGGTCACATTTTTAGCATTTCTGAATTACTTCAGATTTTATTCAACAACTCTGGAGTCTCTGTTGTACTACATATATTTGTATAAATAATCTCAATTTTAGCTTAAAACCATCTCTTGTAACACTGATACTATATGAAGGACACTGAAATCTTTTTTCCAAGTAGTTTGCCTGAGGAAGGATGTGGCATGAGTATTGTAAGTCTAAAAGCTAGCAGACTTCTTTTTCTTATATATTACATGTGTTTGGCTGCGTGTATATGTTTTTTTTTTTTTTTTTTGCAAAAAAATATTTGAAATCCTAATATACTGTTAAATTATGTTCATATGCTGTATGTTTCCTTTTCGGTATTCAGTGTTTTGTAAGCTTGTATAAGCCTTATATTAATACTTTCCTTATCTTCATCTTACTTAGTAATTTCTTCATTAACTGTTTGTTTGTTTGTGTCTTTCGGCTTTTCCCGGTTAGGGGTCGCCACAGCGGAACTTCGGTCCGCTAATGATTGGTAGTGGATTTTTACGTACCGGGTTACCAGTCCTGACGCACAACCTTCAACGAAGGCACGCCCCATTCATGTATGCCTCCACACAGAAGACGCTCTGGCTGAGAATCGAATGGGATTGTATTAAACATAATTCTTTGTTATAAGATCTTGTTCTTCTGACATTGATGAACTGATGAAACACGGATGTAAGAACCAGTTTATTCTGACTTATGGTAAGATCAAGGCAGTACAAACATGTACGTGTGTGTGTGTGTGTGTGTGTGTGTGTGTGTGTGTGTGTGTGTGTGTGTGTGTGTGTGTGTGTGTGTGTGTGTGTGTGTGTGTGTGTGTGTGTGTGTGTGTGTGTGTGTGTGTTTATATTATTTATTATTTATTTTATTGACACATGTTAACTGGGAAAGTCCAATTGGGATTTAAGATATACAGTTTAAGTGGAGACCCGAGGAGAAAAGCTCCAAAATTACTTAACACAATTAGTTAACAAAAATTAATACAATAGTTATGGTTAAAAAACACAAGAAGATAACATTGTCAGCATATATATTTGTGGGTTTTCCACATATTTTTAAAGACTCATGGGATCTGTTGGATAAGCTACATCATATTGATCTTAGTTGTGATGTTTTGTTTGTTACTTGTGATATCAAAAGTCTTTTCTCTGTTATACCACAGGAACAAGGGCATTCTTGGTTCAACCAAGTGGTACACAAGTTTGGTAATTTAACATTTAATGAGGAGACTGTAGTACATGAGTTTAATGGACATCATTTTATCAAACAACTTTATTACTTTTTGTGGTAAATTTTATAAACAACTTTTTAGTGTTGCTATGGGGGCCATGTGTGCCCCCACGTTTGCTAATGGTGTTTTGTTAAAATGGGAACTGGATGTTCTATTTTATTTTTCTTTATTTAAACACTGTATTGCTTATTTCCATTACTTGGACAATTTGTTATTTTTTGGAAAAATGGTGAAGATGATTTTATAGAATTATTTGTTCAAATGGAGTACAGTCCTAATTTTTTGAAGTTCACATTTCATATTGGCATAAATTTTGGCGTAACTGAGATAATTTTTTTAGACATTAAGATTAAGCATCATTTAGGAGTTGGTCTTGAAACAGTGATATATAGAAAATCTACATTTTGTAATAGTTTCTAATTTTTTTCTAGTTGTCACCCCTTTCTTCAACAAAGGGGTGTGGTTAACAGCTAGTTTATTAGGGTTATGATGAGAATGGCCACAAATAGTTTTTAATTTTAAAGAACATGTCTTTTGACCAAGGATAGCCGTAAGTCTTGGGCAATTCCATTGAATCTGAGGTATGGAGCCAAAGACAAGGAAAATATGTTCCCATTATAGAACTTGGTTTGGTTCGGGACAATCACTTTGATTCTTCTGAAGTTGGACATGGTCACAACATGATTTTACAGTATTCTTTAGACATGAAGGGTATATAAAATGTTGTGCACAACTACTGGTCAGTTTTTGAAAGTAATGAAAGCACTAGAGTACTAGGCTTGCAGGAGGTATCCTTCACTTATAAGAGAAGATGCATCAAAAACATTTTGGAGAGATCTTCTCTTGATGTCATATCATTGCTCCCATTCCCATCAACCTAAAAATGTGGTAGGTGGCAACAGTGGAGTTTTATTGACACTAATTACACTGGGAGCCTATATTCTAAATTAATAAATATGGAAAGGGTGGTAAATTCAACTGTTGGTCTGAACGAGTTGTTTACTTAGCTTGTTGTGACCACTGTGAGGCATTTTATATAGGCAAGATAATTAATGCCTTAAACAAGAGAATTTGTCAACATCTTTATAGTGTACAAAATGGATAACAGAAGTACTCTTGCTAGGCATGTATTGATACGTACTGGTCCCAGCAAATTCAAGTTTCTAGTGCTTGAACAAATAGTTGCTGCTCTATACTCAGGTGATTGGAAAAACATGTTTTGTATAAGAAAATGTAGTGACAGTTAAGATTGAATGCTACTAATCCCCCTGGGATTAATGATAACATCTCAGCATCAAGTGAGCTTAAGAGATGAGTTAATTGCTTTTAATACTGGCCCCTTTTTCCTACAAAAGGTCTGTTTCGTAGTTCTAGGTTGTTTTATTTGTTTTTTACAACTTGTCTTTAACAATGTTTTATTACAAACATTTGTTTTAATGAAGAGGTGAACATAACTTATTTTAACAATGATTACTGGGTCAACACCTTGTTGTTAAATGTGATTAGTTTATCTTGTGGGTGTATTTATTTTACGGTATATAACTGGTCAATCTTTGAACAACAATATGGTTCTGAGGATGTCTTAAATTTTAATAAAGACAAAAGTGATAATGGATTTTCTTGGTTTATGGTCCACATTTCTGCTTGACTGGTTGTTTTTTTCTTTTTTTTTTTTTTTAATTTGTTTCAGTTAAGGGTTTTACTGGTTTTATGTTTTTTAAAATTGTCAGTATAACACAATACAGTATGAGAATTTGGAACACTGTACAAAACTAGATATGAATTATACATATAGGGATAACTTGCCTGAAAGCAGTATTGAAGCATTTGATGTCAATGACAGGGGCTTGTGGGTAGAAAGGACATAAGAATATCTGAAAATAAGAGGAGGTTAGTTTAGGTAGACAGGAGGGAGAGAAAATCAGCGAGGAAAGTGAAGGTTAATAGGGCAAAACAGAAGAAGGTGGAATAGTGGAGTTTTAACCTGGTTTAGTGTAGGAACAGATCCAGGCTTTACCTAGGAATTCTTTTAGAACTTGTTCATAGGCAAAAGGACTGGAGTTACGTCTGATGTTAGTAGGGAGATTATTCCAGGCTTTACCTACTATATATATATATATATATATATATATATATATATATATAGTGTGTGTGTGTGTGTGTGTGTGTGTGTGTGTGTGTGTGTGTACATAGCAAAAGATTGCAGATGAAATTGATTGATATACGGAACATCAAGGAAATTCATTTATGATCTATTATGGTACAGAAGAAACACTGAAAAAAATTATTGCAAATATAAACAAAACGTTTATATTTGCATTCTTATAAACTTAGAAAGTTGTTAGACTAACAAGAGCTGTGTTAGCATGAATTTCCTGACTATCAAGTCTGAAACTCAAAATTGTGCCACTATTTAGTGACTCCAGTCCTCAGTGATTTGCCAGAAAGCCAAAATTTTTATGAGGAGCGGGCCAAAAATATGAGGCAAAAATTTGGGGTATGTACCCCACATCTGCTGCATTTACCTCACTCAAACTTGAATAATGTGTTCCAGTAAGGAGCTGCAGCTGCTTTCCTAAACTCATATTCAGGTTCAAGCCCAAACAGTAGTCTTCACAAGATTCAAGACACTGAAGTCCCTGGCTTTGAAACATGGGACTGAAGAACTTGTGACAGAACTAAAAAAGTAAACCAAAGAATTGAACTACACCAGTAAAATACCTGCCTTGCGTAAATAGATAAAAACTTCCTTTTTACAAACTGTAGAGACCTTTTATAAAAAAATGTACTAAAAAAAAATCTATATCCACTCCCTACCGAATGTCAGTTTGACCACATACCCTGCCCAACATAATGAAGACACCAATAAAGTAATTTCAACCAGTTTACTGTAATAAACTTATAATACATGTATACATAATAACTCCCATAATAACAATGTTAAACATAAAGCTAATAACACAACATTTGGCAGTGTTAGTAATGCTCACTGAATAAAGTAAATACCACAGGCAGTGTTAAACCTCCCTCTCCCTGTGAACAAGTCACATCCCAGAGTAGCATACAACTCCTCCCTCCCATTCCAGAAATCAGCAGTGAAGAAAAGGAGAAAAAAGAGGATCTATTCTCAGAAGAAGATGCCGCTCTAACCCTGCTTACCTTCCAGACTACAGACCAGTTGTTCTCCCATTCTCCTCAACCTCCCCTGACAAACCCAGCCATCTACAAACCTTTAACTAAGTCTTTTAATAACAATGAGAGATGATCATTAAACATGTTTAGCCCTATACTGCTTAAGTGAATACCATCTGACCTATACCAAACAGCATTCCCGTCAGTAAAATTCCAGTGATCTAATACCACTAAATCTAAAGATTAAGCAACTGTCCAAGCCCTATGATTAATGAAATATCTAACTATTTCAAGATCTTTAAAATTACATGCTGCCTTCCACACTAATTTTGGAATAATCTCAGGCCTAACTAAAACCATGTCAGGAAACCATGTTTCAGTACAAAGAGGTTATGTGCTGTCTGCACCAGCAATCTCTTTTTGGGTACCCTTTGAGGCCATGCCCTCTCAAATGAACTACAAGAATCCTAGGACAACCTAATGTTTCTTGTAACTCATCAACTGTGCCAAACATTTGATTCCAACTAATTCCTCTTAAGTCAGTCGAAGCAGTTTCCATTTAGTCTGACCAATCCCCAAAATAAACCACCACGCCTCATTGCATCTTGTTTCACTGCCTAAAACACAAAAGAGTTGCCCAATATCAGGATCTTGCTGCACCCTAAAAAACAAAAAGAAAAAAAAAACAATATAACTAATACAACACAAAACCTTCTACTAATTATCCAACATACAACCAAAATCTATCAGATGATCATATTCCACACTCCTACCCTCTTTATCACCTTAATTAACCTACCTTCTGTGGCCAAGTCTGAGGTCCTACCTATCCAAAAATAATGCATTGAGAACTTGTTTACTATGTAATCCTGACAGTCTAAAGCCATCTCAAGGTCATAGAAAACTGCCAGGCTAAAGGCTAAACTGACCTACCACTCATTCCTTGAAACACCAAATCTGAACTTACACCTTTAATCATCTGCTTCCATTGCTTCATCCAAACTACTGGATAAAATAATAATTCTGAATCCCTTCTAAAAACTGCCTGTTGACATCTTCCTCCTTGACCAATCTTGACTTACACAGCCATCTAAAACTGCTGAGTCCATCACATGTACACATCACTCCAATCAAACTACCTAAAAACTCTATCTGAAACTCACCTACATAAAAGAAAACTGATAATGTTGCCCCTAACACATACTATTGATGACACACTGATAACACCTTAAAAGCAATTTACAAATCTTGCAACAAATGCCTGCCCAATGGAAACCTACTGTCATAACTGGACTCTTTCAGTCTTTCAAAACCCTTCAACATTCTAAGAATTCTTAAGTGCTTAGTAAGATCTTTCAACCTTGAATGCTGCCAAGAATACATTTACCATTCTTACTCATTCACATAAATTCCACGTCTGAATTATATACATGACAATCGGCCTAACCGACGAGACACTAAATGAAACAAAGGATGTAACAGCAGCATTATAAATTCTCCTCAATACCATTGAACAGGAACGTTGTCCTGTTCGATTCTCAGCTAGAGCGCCTTCTGTGTGGAGACATGCGTGAATGGGTGTACCTTCGTTGAAGGTTGTGCGTCAGGGCCGGCAACTCTGCACATAAAAATCTACTGCCAATCATTAGCGGACTGGAGTTCCACTGTGGCGACCCCTAAACGGGAAAAGCCGAAAGACACAACAACAACCATTCAACAGGAAAGCTGTGACATCCTATTTGCTATAAGCTGCCAATATTCCATAATTCACTGGGCACTGCAACAAGTTACTCTTCCAACTCTGGGACCAGTGAACCGAACCTATGAAGCTGAAAGTGGAAATAATTGTCACCAACCTCATTAAGCCTACCTGGAACTTGCTTATCAACAAAAGCCCCACAAAAACAAGCTTCCTCAGAACCACTTGAACCAATTCAGAAAAAGCCACCTACTCTGTTAATACCAGCACTACTGTTTCATTATCCAAATGAAAAGACACCTTCTTGTTGCATTGCTTTTCCTGCCATACTACTGAAGCTGACTAAGCATCAAGTCCAAGAAAGCAACTACCTTTAGCTACTCCACCAGCCACTTACCAGGCCACTTAACAGCAAACCAACTCTCACTAAAGTAAGCTGCCAAATACAATCAGTGGCATAGCAAGGGCAGTACGAAAAGGGCAACTGCTCTGGGTGCAAAGTGTTAGAGGGCACTATCCAGAGCTCCTACAGCAGTATTTTTTTCTTTTTTCTTTATTTTTTTATTGCTCTTCACTTGAAGAGCTAAGGGAGGCACAGAGTTGACTGAAAGAAAGCTGATGGACAAACCAGCTGCCTACAGTCAGCCCAGCTGAAGAGTTTTTTTTTTTTAATTTTTTAAGAGCTGATGGGTGTGTGTATTTGACTGTAAAGAAACTGATTCATACCCCACCCCTTTCTTATGTGTTCATTATTCAAAGACCTGAGGGGGGATTGTTTTAAATTGAAGGGAAGGCCACAGTCAGCCAATGTCCTTTGGGGATGGAACTCAGGAGACCAGCACTGAGCACTACATGAGCTAGCCATGGTTCTGTGCTAAACCAAATGGTAAGGTCCTGCTTCAACACACTAAAAACTCATACTCTATGATGCTTACTTCAATCAACCCTCAAAATATTAGCCACTAACCTACTGAACATTCTTCATGGACCTATCACCAAACATGCAAAAATTAACAAACCATCACCTCCCTAAAATGTAACCTTCTATTTTCCTTGAACAAATACATTATTTTTCCTTCAACCCACCATGACAACTGGTAGCTGAAACAAACCTTGAATCATATCTATCTCCAAAGCCAGTAAACTCATATCCTTACTCAGGTCCTCTAACTTCTCATGAGTTAATGGCATCCCCAACTCCTGACACACTTTAATGATCAACTGCATTCCCTCCTTCTCAGCTTCTATACCCTCCACAATCAACAGATGATTACCAGGTCTCTGCCATCAGGCCCTCCTTTGCCACACATTCAGTGAAAACACATGCTAAACATCTTGAAGGTAACACATGCTACAGCACATCTCATCAGTACTGACTTATCAAAGTAAAGGTAACCTCCCAAACATCACTAACCAAGGCCATTCTGCTTCCTGATTAGACAAGAACTGCAATGCCAACTCACTATCCAATCTAATTAACCATGGGTCACTAAAACTCCTGATGAGCTTAAGAGTATCATCAAGAGATGCATAATATACGTTAGTACCTATGTTATCAATGTGTTCATTCACTGATCCCACTTCTTGGAAGGACAAATGATGAATTAGCCTAAATTCTGCTAACTTCTTTGTAGTCACAAGTCCCAATGGGCAAAATCTTAAGACCAAGAAGTGAAGTACCTTCAATGGCCCTAAAACCCTTACAGCCCTCACATCTTTCTCGGTCAGTCCCTGTGCTTCTCCCTCTTTGCACTTGATAGATTTCAAATTCTGAACCACTTAACTGCCCCTCACAATTCAAATTCTACCCCACTTAACTGCCCCCCATAACTTTGGACATAATGAGAAAGCCACATGCAAAACATTGAACTGAGTACTGCACTGTATCTGCTTCAGAATAATTCTGCAGTGACTTTGTAAAACTGCCACCTTGATAGGAGAATGGGATGGCCAGCCTCTTGGTCCCTACCCAAAAGGGCAGCCCACCATTAGTGCATTGAAAATTATCCATCTCTCTGACCTCCCCTAGCTCCCCCTGCCTGTAACTAAACTGTGCTCCACCTGACAGCTGACCACCTATCTCAGCCATATGCCAACACTTCAATGCTGGGTGTGGACCTCCACACCAAGAACAATTATGAGTTAATATGCAGGAAGGCCATGTACATTTCCCAACATTAAAAGCCCAGCAAGCTCAACTACTATTGTCATTGTCATTTAATGTGGACCTTACCTGACTACTCGTCCTGCCAATATGGTACTCAATCGTGTATCAGCATGCCTGGTTTCCCATCTCAGTGTTCTAGCAACCACTTTCAACTTCTTAAAATGCCACAACCAAGCATTACTACCCCTTAACTTCTGCACTGCTCTGATAGTTCAAAAATATGCCAACAATGGCAAACTTTGTGACACATCTTTCTCTTTAATGACTGCCATCATGTAAATGAAACTCAAGACTCAGCTGCCCCAGGTATTAGCTATAAATTGGTCTGCCCTCCTTGGGTCTACATTACCTTATTGACATGTGCTTCCATCAAATGCTTCTCCATCGACACTGAATCACAGAAATCCACTTCCACTAATTACGGAATTTTTCCCAGGATGAGGAAGTGGTCGGCCAACTCCACAACTTTGCCCTTTTGCCCACTGTAGTGTGATGTCGGAGTTGTTATATATATACTTATGAGGGGTGTGGAGGTGCAGCCCCCCGCATTGGTGGGTGAGGGAGGTGAAGCCCCCCCCACTTTGTTGTTTTTTATTTAGTGTGATATGTGCTCCATTGTGTTATGGGGCAAGTGTTTCCTTACCCCGGAAAAAATTACATGGTTTGCAGAGTTCGATGGAGAAGCATTCAATGGAAATACATTTCAATAAGGTAATACAGACCAGCCTTCTTTTACCCAAAGCAGCCAATACTGTCACAAGGTCCTTCACCCTGGTCCTTCAGCCTCAGTGATCCACCGGGCCATATCTGCATCAATAAAGTTGAACATATCCACAAATTTGCTCCTCCAAATTCTCTCTTTCCCAAATGTGGGTACGTGCGGCATCAAAAAACCTCATCCCACCTGTCAAAAAAGCTTGTGTCCTGTCAGTTTGTTCCCAATCCCATTTGGCTTGAATCTGCTACCACATTATCACCAAACAAACCCCCAACTTCTGTCAATGGCCCCAGTCTCAAACAAGCAGTCAGAAGGTCCTGGTCCTCCCTCAGCCCATCTCTGTCTACCTTCCATCGAAGGTCCTAATCCTCCACCTGTTCTAGTACCTGCGACAACTCTTGTAATCTGTCTCCTCCAGATAAATTCTGCAGAAAACCTACACTCATTATTTGTATCATGTAACCCTACCTTCCCATCATCTACAAACATTGAAACATCACCTTCAGCAGGCAGGGGTTCCACTGGCACCTTGTTGACCTGTTCCTTCCACTTTGCTGCTCTCCTTCCTCTCTTCAGTGCTTCACCACTCAGACGCTTGGTAGGGGGCTTAGATTTCCTCTGTCCTCCCCTTGTAGCTGCTGTGTCAAGGTCACCAGCCATCTAAAAGATAGCTGCCACTTTAAACAAGTCTTCTTTCTGAGACACGGCTCCAGCCCAACACTCATTCAATGGCTATATCTCTCCCATCTGGAACGAAACAAAAAGAAATGTATCAGTAATTGCACCATGTGTCTATGCATCCTCTCCCCCAAAATACCTCCCACTGCCAGATCCAGCTTACCCTTTAACACCTCTGGTAAAACCTCTTCTACATACACTGCACTTATTATGGATATGGTATATATAACATATATACAGCTACCCAAATGGCTTCACCACATATGACCTCAATTAGCTATACTGTACCTACCTAACTAGCCTCGCTTTACTCCCTCCACATCTTGGTGAGATCAGATAATAACTTCCAACCACCACCTCTGCACTGCATACTCCACCCACAGTCCACATACCTCCCTAGTGTACCTCATTATGAGAAAAGCTCAGCATACTATGTCTCACACAAAAATGCTGCACAGCCCCACCTTTCATTCCGGTGCTGAGGGTGGCAGAGGGGAGAGTGTGACACCTAACCAGTGTTATCCAAAATGTCTTTCTTTTATTTATGTATTGCTACCAAGACTAATTAAAAATGATATGTTTTCATTCAGAATATAGAAGCCCATATGCTTACACTTACAAAACTCATGAAAGCCAGGAGATAAGCTAATGCAGAGACTGCAGTAACTGTTTTTTAGTTCTTTCGTTCCTTTGTTGTACAAGGGAACTTCATCAGAACACTTTAATAATAAAAAAAAAAAAAAAAAATAGATCGACTTAAAAAGGTCCACCATAAACTATGTTGACTAGCCAAACCAATCAAAATCAAAGAAAGAATTTGGTCATTAATATTAACTAACTGTATCTGAAGTTGTTTAAAAGCTCACTAAGTATAATAATAAAAAAATACTAAAATATAAAACTTGACTTAACAGACCAAAAAGTACCATTACTACAACCGCTTCTTTAAAAGAAAACATTTTAAATTAATAAGATCATTCAGACCGGGGAGCTTGTCATCTGCCAACTTGATCTGCCATTCTGTTTCTTTATATTCAAGTAATACATTATAGTTTCCTTTGAAATTTTTAGTCTCAACTGAATCAAGCACAAAAAATGAAACCTTAAAATTATCACATACTAAAGCATGCTAGCTAAAACATTATTACTGTCTCTTTTCTTTATACCAGTATTATGTTCATGAATTCTTTTAGATAACTCTCTAATGGTTTTACAGATGTAAAACTTTCACGTTTTGCAGCTAGACAGACAGACCACCCCTGGTGTATTACAACTATATCTTTCTCTAGCTATGATGCCTCTATTAGTGGTTTTTAATAAGAACACTAGAACTATTACTGATAAACCTAAAAAATTTACAAGTGCCACACTTAAAAGTGCCAACAATGCCACTCATATTGACACCTGTAAAATATCCTTTCTCTGTCATACATTTAATATTATTTGACATTTTGTAAGTAAAATAAGTTTCTTTGCCCAAAACATCGACTAAATCAGAGTTAAAATAATTTTCCATTCGGCCTTAATGACTTCCCTTATAGTTACAAATCTGTCAAAATAGGCAAAGGAAAAACTCTAACATATTAAGTCACTTATTGCTGCTTATTATGCCTTTTACATCTGCCTTTTGAAATATCTAAATTTTCAATAACTCTAAGTATAGGTCTAGCTTTGGTCTCCCTTAAATTAATAACTTCATAAATTATGACATCAGTTAGAGCAGCTTTGTAACCCCTCAAAATAAACATGTTTTTCAAATCACCAATTTCACAAAAAAAAACTGTTCAGCAGTACTGGTTAAGCTACTTAATCGTATAAATTGACCCTTGATAATTTTTTTTCATGTGTGGCAGATGTAAACTTGCTTGATGTAAATAGTTATTAAAAAGTATCCTTTCTATAAATACAACTATGAAAGAAACCACTGTCATCGTCAATAGTCAAAGTCACATCCAGGTAACTAATTTTTCTACCAATTCTACTAATAGTGAACTTCAAGAAACTGGTACTTTCATTAAGAAAGTTAAGAAAAACATGAAATTCATCAACTGAACCATGCCAAATAAAAACTAAGTCATCAATAAAACATCTGTAGAAAAGTATTCTCTCAAATAAAAAGTGTGGCACAATAAACTAGTGTTCCCTAGAAGCCATTACTAAATTAGCAAAATCTGGGGCTACTCTAGCCTCCATGCCAACACCATTTTTTTGTCTTTAAAATTTGTCATTAAATTCAAAAAAGTTGTTACTTAAAACTAGTTCACGATGGTCACAAATAGCACCAATAATGTCTGACTGTAATTTAGAACAATTAGTTAAATAATGTTGCGCAAACTCGATGCCAACCTCCTGATTAATGTTTGTATATAATGAGACAACATCAATGGAAACTAAAATACATGAAGAAAAATATTCACCCAAGGAACTTAATAATTCTAGTAAATGCCAAGAATTCTTCAAGTAAAAACATGATTCCTGGACAATTGGATTTAAACCATGGTCAAAGTATACTGAAACTGGCTCAGTTTTATAATATTCGGCCACAACAATGGGCCTAAAAGGTGGTTGATAATGATTGTTATGAATCTTAGGTATTTCAAAGAACTTACCCATCTTAGGAAGGTCTAGTCTTAAATACTTATAAATTTCATAATCAATTTGATTCTGACACAATAAGTCAAATAAACACCTCACAATGAACTCAGTATTAACCTCAGTATTAACCTCTTCATAACACTGAGAATCATTCAATAACTTATAAATACTGTTTACATAGTCAGATTTATTCATAATGACCACAATTCCAGTTTTATCAGCCTTCATGACTTGTATATTATCATTGTTCCTTATTTGTTCTAACATTTTAAGTTCTCCATAAGTCAAGATAAAAAACTTGGGTTTCTTCTCTATATTCTTTCTTAACTCATTCTCAAATGTGTCATAAAAAACTTAAAGAGTCTGTTGTAATGAAGGGTTGTAGGTACCTTTAGTAAAAAAACTTTGAGGTTCATTGTCTTGAAAGGCTGGAATATATTTTAAAATATACCCCAGATTTCATGTTCTTCAAATCAATAATAGTTCTAGTAAAATTAGCTTTTTGGGTAGGGATAAATGTAAAACCTTTGTTTAAAACCAACAGTACATCATCACTAAATAACCTAATAATTGAGTACAATGCTCCCTTTTTCATGTACCTTACTAGACACCTACAACAACAGGAGAGACCACAGAGGTATTTTACAATGAAATTACAAGTTACACAAAGCAGGTCTTACATGGAAAGACTGAATGCCCTGTCATTGCATTCTGTCTCCTACAGGTTGCTAAGGGGTGACCTATGCCTGGCTTACAGGGTAACCTCTGATCTGGCCCTGATGGAAATGCTACACATTTAAAAATCAAGCTGCACAAGGTCACTCAACTACAGGGATATTAACCTAGCTTCTGATATGAATAGGTCATTCTGGAGAGATAGATGCATGTCCCAGAGATTGCCACATCTCTGGAACAAGGCTCCAATTCACATGAAACAGAGCTCCTACCTGACTCTCTAAGTGCAATTTAGATCAATGGACGGGTGACCAGAAATTCACTCCTGGGGTGTTGCCATATCCCTCCTGGATAGAAGAAGTTGGTATTAACTACCAAAGACAATTGGAGAAACTCAGGATCAATACGGATAGGCTTGTAAGGGCTCTAGGGTCATTAGCCTAGGAACCTTCTATGAACCTATGAACCACTACAAACTTTTTTTATCATGCAGTGTTAATATTAAAAAAATAAGCTATAGAATGAAATAAAGTGCACCAAGCTATGCACTGTTCTACTTTAATTTTAGAATTCAGATTCAAACCAACACTTACTTCTCTACCATTCTTCAAAATGTAGGTTGTTACATGTGAGGCTTCACCTCCACACCACTGATACGGGAGTTCTACTCTGAGTACTCTCACATGCCCAGAAGTATTTTATATATATATATATATATATATATATATATATATATATATATATATATATATATATATATATATATATATATATGGGTCTACCTGATAACACCGACATGCCAAACCACCGACAATGAAATAACCGACACAAAAAAGCCGACAAAAAAAGAAAGTTCAAAAATACGAAACTTCACATGCCCGACAAACCAAAATCCCGACAATCAACAAAACAAATACCTTTCCTGAAAAACAGACACACAACACAAGCACATCAAAAACCTTACAAACCTACACTAAATCTAACATACACAACTATCTATGCACTAACCTTAACCCAAACCCTAAGGTTCGTCACTATCACACACTTATCTTACCCGCACCCTAACCCTAACTCACTTAATCTGCCCCTAACCCTTAACTCTATCATTGTGACACACTTACCTTACCCGTACCCTAACCCTAACTCACTTAATCCGCCCCTAACCCTGAAGTCCGTCACTATCGCATACTTACCTTACCCGCACCCTAACCCTAACTCACTTAACCTGTTCCTAAACCTAACGTCCGTCACTATCGCACACTTACCTGACCAGCACCCTACCCTAACGTCTGTCATTATCATACACTTAACTTACCCACACCCTGACCCTAACGTCCATCTCTATCGCACACTTACTTTAACATGTCCGTATTCTCAGCGTCGGGATTCTCAACTGTCGGTCTTCTCCATTGTCGATCTTCCAGTGTCGGTGTTCTCGTCATTGGCGTTCTGCACTTTCATCATTTTCAGGTAGACCCCTATATATATATCTACCTGATAACACTGACACGCCAAAACACCGACAATGAAAGAACCAACCCAAAAAAAATGACAAAAAAAGAAAGTTCAAAAACACGAAACTTCACATGCCCGACAAACCAAAATCCCGACAATCAACAAAACAAATATCTTTCCCGAAAAACACACACACAACACAAGCACACCAAAAACCTTACAAACCTACATTAAACCTTACATACACAACTATCTATGTATCTGAATCCTACACAACAGCCTTCTACGGACATCTCCAAGAATGCATGGATCAAGCAATCCCAACTAAAACCAAGACCCTCTCCACCAAGGGAAAACGCCCGGTTTGGTGGACCCCGGCTATAAACAAACTGTACAACAAAAGAAGGAAGCTACTGCAGGACAAAGCCAAATCCCACAAGGGAAAGGCTTCCCTGATCAGCACAAGTAAAAAACTCCGTTCTCTCATAAAAACATCTAAAGCCAACTTTGAGAGAAAGATTGCCAAGGATACCAAAGACAATCACAAGGCCTTCTTCAATTATGTCAGAACCTTGGGAGGAAATTCTCAGATATGCTCTGAGTTGGTACACAACGACAAAAATTCACTGACCCTACCGACATTGCCAATATTCTGGCAGATAGGTTCAGTGCAAATTTCTCCCTCCCTCACCCCTAAAGATGTAGTAATTATCCCTGCTGAATGTAACCTACCTGTCATCTCAGACATACAGGTGAAATCAGCACTCAACAAAGCAAAAACACAGCATCTATGGGACCCGATGGTATCCCGGTTGCGTGTTACGTGAACTTCAAGATGAACTAAACCCGCACCTAAAAACGCTATTCAATCTTAGCCTCACTACAGGATATGTACCTGAACACTGGCGCACAGCAACAGTGGTCCCACTCCACAAAGGGGGAAATTCTACTGACCCTGGTAACTACCGCCCCATAAGTCTGACCAGCCTGGTCTGCAAGGCTATGGAAAGAATCATCATGGAACTCATAAATGGCGATATTGGAGATCTGCAGACCCTTGATCCCACCCAGTTCGGTTTTGTAAAAGGCAGATCCTGCCTCTTAAACCTGGTTGACTTCTTCAAGACAGTCACTAGTGCCATTGACGAGGGCAAGGCTGTCCACACTGCCTACTTGGACTTGGCTAAAGCCTTTGACATGATACCACACTCTGGCATCATAGACAAGCTCAGCAGCCTAAATGTAAATCCATATGTCACAAGATGGGTAGCAAACTGGCTAAAAAACAGAACCCATAAGGTCAAAATTGCTGGAGCCATGTCAGACTCAAAACCAGTCACGAGTGGTGTCCCACAGGGCTCAGTCTTGGGACCACTCTTATTCGGCATTTACTGGATGTGAAAGCAAATATGGTAGGATAATGGCTGACAAAGTTTGCAGATGACTGCAAACTGGGTGCCATAGTTGATTCACCTGCTGACACACATCCTACAGAAAGGTCTCACTGAAACGGACAACTGGTGCCGGAATCATGGCCTCAAACTTAACGCCAAAAAATGTATAGTCATCCCTTTGGGAAAAACAAAGTACCCACAAATTATCACATAGACAATAACCCACTGAGTGCGGAAGAAGTAATCAGAGACCTGGGGACTCAAGTCGATAGTGACCTCTCCTTTGACAACCAT
>NC_056741.1:963672282-963747282 GCF_019279795.1 Protopterus annectens
TAGAATTTGAAAGTAGTGTTAATAACATAATTGTCTTTGGTGCAGAAGGCTGTGGATTCTACTCCCACACCATACACACTGAGTGCTGATATTGCAGTGTCCTTTTGATTGCCATTTATCTGCTGCATTTTAAGGGGGGATAAAGGTTCTACAATTCTAAGTGTGTCCTCCTTTGTATGATATGCCTAGTTACTATGAATTTGTTGTTGGTGTGTCAGTCATTCTCTATTGTAATATTATCAACTTACTATTTTTTTAATGTAACAAAGGCAATTAATTCTTCAAGGGCAGCAGGCACTGAATTTGTAGATGAAACATTGAAATGTAAAGTTGTTTACCAGTAGAAACGTCTTCATTAGTTACAGATCTCTTTAATGTGGAATTTTTCGGATGACCTTTATTTCTGCAAAGATTGTGCTTATTGAGTGATATTGGTGGATTGCAATGGCAGACTTTTGAGTCACCTTTTATGGTTGAAATTTTATGAAATGGGTAGTTTTATCATTATTAGTTTATACATTTTGTTTCATTGCTTATTGGAAGAATGTTCAAAACTACAAATTTAAAACACATTCTAACAAATGGTGCTATACCGTACAAGGAATATAATTTAATACAGGAAGGTGAATCAAACAACACATGCATGTATGCATGGGCGTAAAAATTTGTGTAAGGGCCTATGTTTTGAAAAACGCCCAAAGGTAAACTTAATCCTCTGCTGGCCAGATGTATTTTTTTTCAATGTGGGAATGTGAGCTTCAAGGGCAGATACTTTTACTGCTCATGCTAAGTCTGTTTTCATACGAGACTGTATTGTTTGTTTAGCAAATGTCTATCAGTGTTTGTGCTATGTTATTTTGATATTTGTAACAATTGCAGAATAAAAAAAAAACAGTATGCACACTGACAGGTTTGTAGAGTGTTTATGGTAACTGTGGAGAAATAGCCAAGTAATGGAACACTGCAATGACTGGGGAGGGGGTTGCTGCTGGGGGGAGTAGGAGGTTGCTGCAGGTGGGGCTACTCAGCAGGGGTGATCTGTTACCCTACCAAGGGCCACATTTGAACATGATTCAGCGCTGGTATTTCACACTATTTACTGTAATCTGTTTGAAGTTGGAGTTAAACAATGAAGTGTCAGGTGTAAAAAATAAGCACTTTTGTTCCATGTTTGGCAATACAAGAACAAAAGCACTTATTATTTTTTACAACTGACACTTTATTGCTTCATTGCAACTTCTGATAGTCTGTTCTTTTAACTGTTATTTACTGTTAATTAATAATGGTCATATTGTTGAACATGCCAGTGCAGTTCTATGGAATGTGGACCTCAACTGAAGTGGCAGCAGCCCACCCAGGTACATTCTGAGCAGTCAGTTATGAAGTGACAACAATAAAAATAATGAAGATGATGATGATTGTCAAAGGAAAAAACTTCAAAGACCAATTCACGTTAGGTTCAAGCAAGGCACCCTTTATTACTTGCAGCAAGGAGACAAAGCATGTATGCACAGGGTTTGTCTAAATGATTAATGACTAGTAGGTTATACTTATACAGTTCTCTTCCTGTCACATAGAAAAATGTTACATTCTATTGCTGATGTAGTTAGACACAGCTTTCTGTATGTTCTACAGAAAATATTGTTAGACTTATTGCTGACCAAGTTAAAATATCTGTCATTCTGCAAAAACATTTTGAGAAAAACAACCTGGCCTTGGGATTATGTCAGTCCATTTCAGCATTTCAATTCTTCTATTGTACTGTTCTAATACATGTGTTACATTTTACCTAGATTCAAGGTACATTTCTAGCTTTAGTACAAGTAATGCTGTCTACGGTTTAAACTTTTAAGCATCTACTGTTTTTTTATCAATAGCTTCTAGCAGCTGCATGTTTTCTCATGGCATAAACAGAAATCAATATCCCTTTGTTAATTTTCATGACATTAGCAGAAATGAATTACTTCTTGTTTTTTGCTGACATTAGCAGAAAATAGAATGCTTCTTGTTAAGTTTCTAATGGCTATACAGATTCATGCAGTATGAACAGAATAAATGTATTAACCCTTTTAAATCTCAAATGCACTAAATGCACTAAGCATGCATATTACTATTACATATTTTTCTAACATTTCCCCCCTTTTAATACTTTTATTCTACTTTCAAAATAAGCATAAACAGTTTTTCTTCCCCTAACCTCTTTCTACTCAGGATTTGCAGTTAAGAGAGTCATTCAGTTTAAACTTATGAAAGCATTTTCAGATTTTTAACAATTCTTCAAGTTCAGCACCTTGGTATAAGGTTTCTGGAACTGACATGTCTAAGTCTTTAATCAGTTTTTTCATGCAGGGGATGCAGCAGCACACACATATCACCAGTAGGATCATTCCTACACAGATGGCAATTAGGATATTCATCAGGATACTGCCCCACCCCCCAAACAATCTCTGGAAAAAGTCCATCAATGGATTTGGTCCTGGTTTGGTCAAAGCTGACACCTGCTGAATTACCTCAAGATGATTGTCTATCTCGTGTTTATGGTCAGGAATATATGAACAGCACTCATCCTGGATTAAAGCGCATGTACCTCCTCTCGCCGCTAGATGAAGTCGAGAGCCATGTGGTTTGAAGCACTACAGTTCGCATGGCAGTCAGTTCATCAGTCACCAATTCTAGGACAGAAAAGGTTGCATTGCTCATTATTTTGAGAAGTTTAGACAATTTTCACAGTTCCCAGATTGATTTTGTTGCTCCATATGCTGGCAATACACCTGCCCACGAGATGATGGTATCACTCAAGTCCATATGTGACAGTCCATTTTCCCTAAGCTCACAGCATGCTGGTTTTTCCAGCCCGCATTGATTTGCCCTACTGGATTGACAGGCTTCTTGATTTCTTGTCGGTCATTACGAATTTTCCCTTGAGGTAAAACTGCTGTGTGTCATATGGCCTGAACCAGGTACCCCAAATAACAACTGCCAGACCAATTCTCAGGTAACCACTTGTATGCTTTCCTACCACATACAAAATAACAGTCTTCTACTTTGGTACTAACTTTACTATGTCCTGGCTCTGGATGAAACATTTTTTTGTCTATCATAGACAGTTGTCTATAAAGGTCAGCATTATGTTTTACTTCATCAGTTGTCCTATGCATCAGTTCAACAAATGAATCATAGCTCGTGTTGCAATAGGGTCCTGTGTTATCAGTTTTATTGTAGCATCTATAAGGAACAGTCTCATTGCAATTGCTCCAACCCACCTGAACTGTATCATTTTTGTAAAAACACACAGTCCCCTTCTGTCGAACAGACAAGTGCAATGCTACTTTATCTTGTGATGTGACATCTGATGTATCATAGATTAAGTTTTTCCAGGTCTTGTTGGCTCCTAGGGGGACTGAAGTTAACAATAGCCCCCCGTATGCTGTTGGCAAAGCTGTGCAAAATACAGCAATTCGAAACACTGAAGGTCTCAGCATACACATATTTGATTGCCTGATAAGTGTTGAAGTTTGGGCGCCACTCTGCGTACAACTCTGCACGCTTGTTCAGTTCAGTTTGTGTGACTATGAAAAGGAATGGCCACAACAAAAAGATTATTGTCACTAGTACAGTCAACAGGATGGTTATGCAGTACTTCTGAGGAAACGGTTGTTCTGCATTCCTGTTTTCTCCGATTCTTCCGAATAGGTACATTTGGATCTTACTGGATTTTGTCATCTTTATTTCAGACATGTTCTTACTCTCTGCCCTAATAGGACCTTCAGCACCGATGGTTTCTTCACTGGGGTTGAGATGTACTATTGATCTGACCCCCCTTTGTAGCCAGACTTTGTGCTGAGGGCCCCAATGGAGAGGTAAGATTTTTGTCTGGTTCAAAGTTCTTAACAAGTTTGCAGTGCATCAGGTGGATCCAAGAAGCTTGCTCTGCTATCTTGACTACAGTAGGTGTCGAAAGAAGCACCTGGTAGGGACCTTCCCACCTTGACGATGACCAGTTCTTCTTCTTGATAACTTTAATCCACACCCAGTCCCCAGGTGTCACTACTGCCACTTCTCATGTCTCGGTTTGCTTTCTATCTGAAACAGAATTTGACTGCAACAGATGTTTAGAATTCATGACTTTCTACATATATTCAGCTAGTGTAAAATCAGCTTCCTGGTCTGATTACATGAGAAGTTTCCACTGGGGTGTATAGTAAGCCCTTCCAAATAACTTTTCAAAAGGTGTCAATCCTTTTGCTGTAGGGACAGTTCTCATGCTCAACAGTGCCAGGGGTAAACAGTATATCCAATTTTTCCCTGTCTCAGCTTTCAATTTTCTCAATTTGTTTTTTTAATATACCATTATGCCTTTCAACTAGCCCTGCAGATTGTGGATGGTATGCACAATGATTTTTTTAAAGAAATACCAAAATGCTTACTTAACTGCTGTATGGTTTGGTTTACAAAGTGTGTACCACTGTCACTGTAGATCCTTTCCAGAATGCCGAATCTAGGGATGATTTCTTTGACAAGTACTTTTGCCACCGTGGCTGCATCTGGATTTTTGGTTGGAAAGGCTTCCACCCATCTGGAAAACATATCTACAGTGACAAGACAATACTTCTTATTTTCACATTTGTTCAATTCTATGAAATCCATACAGATGGTGTAAAATGGATATGGTGGTGTAGGGCAACTCCCTTGCTTGGGCTTTAACGCCCCTTGTGCATGATGTTTGTTACAAATCTGACACGTCAAACAAAATTTTTTAGAGTAGTTTGTAAATCCGTATGCTGTGAACACCTGGTTCAACAGCTGTACCATCCCCCTTGTTGAGACATGGCACTGCCCATGGCACAACAAAGCTGCATATCTAAACAAATTAGATGGTAGTATCGGTTTCCTTTTCTAGAGATGTACAGCCCTTTTTCGAGAATTGCTCCTCGTTTTACCCATCGTTGTTTTTCAGCTTGCGTAGTGAGTGTCTGCATTGTTTTTAACATTTCTAAGTCTAAAATCTTAGAGTGTTGTAATTCCTCATTTAAAAGAAATACTTCTGTAGCTGCTTGTTTTGCAGCTGTATCAGCTCTCGCATTACCTTTTGAAATCCAATCTTGTTGCTTGGTGTGAGCTGTGCATTTACAAATGGCTACTTTCTGAGGTAACTGAATAGATTCTAAAAGATCTAAGATAAACTTTGCATGATTTATAGGTTTGCCAGTAGATGTTATCATTCCCCGGTTTTTCCACTATTGCGCAAAAACATGTACAGCAGAAAAAATGTACTGGCTGTCAATAAAAATGTTTACACATTTACCTTTTGTTAAAGTACATGCCCGTGTCAGGGCAATCAATTCTGCTGCCTGTGCAGATAAGTTGTGAGGTAAAAGTTTTGCTTCTATAATTTCAGTATTAGAAACTACTGCATATCCTACTAGGTTCTGTCCTGCAGGACCCCTTTTGCATGAGCCATCCACATAGTATGTCACCTCAGCATCATCCAAGGGGACATCCGTGAGATCTTTTCAAGGTAGTGTCTTTTGCTCAATTACCTGCAGGCAGCGGTGCGGTGTGCCATCTGCAGGGGTCGGGAGCAGAGTAGAAGGATTCAAAGTCATGCATTGCTCAATTGTCATGTGAGGTTGGCTCAACAATATAGTCATACAGGAAAGATGCCTAGCAGGGGAAAGATATGCCACCTTTTCTTGTAGTAAAATAATCGCGACTGCATGAGGTACTCTCAAAATGAGAGGGTGGAATAAGATTACTGAGGCCGAAGCCTGTACTGCCATTGCAGCTGCAACTACTGCTTGTAGACAGTGGGGAAAGGATCATGCCACTGGGTCTAGTTGTGATGAATAGTAAGCAATGGGGCATTGCTTATCCCCATGCTGTTGTGTCAGTACTGATGTCATGTAACCCTGCTTACAATCTACAGTTTGGAAAAAACGTTTATGGTAGTTTGGTAATCCCAGAACTAATGAGGACGCTATTAACTGCTTCAGTTTACAGAAAGCAGATTCTGCCTCTGGTGTCCATTGTAACAAATCCTGTGCTGCCATAGGCTTCTTATATATGAGGTCAGTCAGAGGTGCATATTCCAAAGCATAGTTTGGAATCCAGCTCTGGCAAAAATTAGTTGTACCCAGGAAGGACATCATTTCCTTCTTGGTAGTGGGTTTTGGTGCTTGCAAAATTGCTACCTTTCTGTCCACATCTAGTGTTCTGCCTTCCTTGGATATTACATATCCCAGGTATTTGACTTGTTTTTTCCAAAGCTGCAGTTTACTTTTATTTACCTTATGTCCTTCAGCGGCTAAAAATTGTAGAAGTGCTACGGTGTCTTCTCTACAATCTTGCTGGGTGGGGGCTGCCAGCAAGATGTCATCAACATAAAGTAAAATCTGACTGCCTCTTGGTGGGGTGAATCCCGCCAAGTTGCTTGCCATTTCTTGTGAGAATATTGTTGGACTTTCACAATACCCCTGTGGTAGTCACGTATATGTATACCTTTTCCCCTGAAATGTGAATGCAAACCAATACTGGCTGTCAGGGTGTATTGGTATAGAAAAGAACGTATTGCTGATGTCGACCACAGAAAAATACTTCTGTTGAGGTTTTAAATCATTCAACAGGGTGTGTGGGTCTGGCACCGTAGGTGCCCTTGGTATTACTGCATCATTTACAGCTTGTAAATCTTGGACCATGCACCATTCTCCATTTGCTTTTTTTGACTGGAAACAATGGTGTGTTACATGGTGAATCGGGAGATTCTACTAATATCCCTCCTTTAAGTAAGGTTGCTATAATAGGCTTTATCCCTGCCTCTGCATCTTTTCTTAAGGGATACTGTCTTTTTTGTGGTCTGAATACTGACTTTGGCGTGATAGTAACTGGTCCCTCTGTACGAATGAGTCCTACATCTGATTTTCCTGTTGACCAGAGAGTCTCTGGTATATTTTGTAAGGCATTTTCTTCCTCCTTTAACAGGAGTGTCAATCAGCTGCCCTCACCAGACTGTAAGTGCACAGCTGGGTTGGTCTGAGTTATCCAATTCAACTTCTGTATTTGTATTCCCTGTTCTGACAGTTCTAGTTCTGCCAGTTTCTCCCATCTCGTGACTTTTTCTCCTAGGTCTGCCCATTCTATATTTCTGTTTTTGGTTAGGGTAACATGTGGTAATCGATTAGATTTATAAAGGGCAAAGAACTCCTGGGGCAATGAACAGCTGGCTACACTGTTCCCTTCTGTTTCCCAGTACAGGTTACGCAATATCAATCTGTTTGCATGATTCTTAAATAATTCTTGTTCATATTCCTTATCAGGTCCTGGTGTGTTACAATAATTCAGGGTACAGTGCAACAGGTGTTGCTTATCAATGTCAAAGGAGGGGAATTTGCTGATGGCTACATTCATTAACTCTTCGGTTACAGTCCCTTGGCCAGTCGTAACCAAGTCCTGGCTGTACCAATAAAACATTTCACCCTCTAATTGCACTGCAAAGGTATCAATTTGTCGCTGTGCTTCCATACCCTGCATGGTTGGCACTACTGCTATACCAAATAGCTGCATGAGGTCTCTGCCCAAGAGATTTACTGAGCATTTTGCAGAAACAACAATTTTGCTTTTTTGTGTCAATCCTGAAACTGGATCAGTCATTGCAGTGTTACGGGAGAGTGGCTCCCGATACAGCTGTCCATTAACTGCTTTGACCAATATGTAATCAGGTCTCTGTGTTTTCTGGTAGTTTGGAGGGATGTATCAGGATTCGTGATGCCCCTGAGTCACACAATAATTTGACTTCCCTCCCTTCTACCAAGAGTGTAACTTCTGGTTTCGTGTCTGCTAAATAGAGCTCTAAGCTCAATAAAGCTAGGTCTAATATTTCATCTTCTTCATTGTCACTTACTTCCTGCACTTCCTCTACTCCCTCTATCACATTCTCATTTGTCCTTTCTTCGGTAGCCCCTTCTAGTGATTCCTGACTACCATATAGTCAGTCCTCACCCTCCTTGTCTTCCGTTGTTGCCTTCTTATTTTTCCTGCAATCCTTTGCCAAGTGTCCATTTTTACCGTATTTAAAACATTCACCCCTTTTCTTTCACCCTTCAAAGTCCTCTGATCGCTGATCAGATTGTTTGCTTCCCTGCGTGTTTTTCTTGCCCTTTTTCTCAGACTGTACTACATAAACTTCTGCTCCATCTTCTACAGAAAATACTTGAGCTTTTTTTTCTTTTTCTGTTTGCTATTGAAATGCCTTTCGGCATGCCTAGCATATTCAAGTAATGATTGTAACCTGCTTGTATGATGATCTACCATGTGTTTTGTAATAAAACTGCTTATAGGTGCAATACTGCCCTTTAAAATGCATTCTTTAACTGCTGTTCATATGGGGAATCTTGTGTTTGATCTTCAGGAACCTGCATTCCACAGTGGTTATTAAAACACTCTAATAGTCTGGCATAATACCGGTCAATAGTTTCACCTTCTTGTTGGATGCATTGATTAATACAAGTCCAGTCTGCCCTAGGTTTCCATTTTTCAGAGATGCGGTCTGTCAGACCTTTTACTCTGGTGTCTAATTCTGCTCTGCTATGTAGGAGGGGTCTTTGTGCAGCGTCACGGGGATTCCAGTTCCCACTAATCATATTCCAATCTGGCCCTACTATTTGTCTAACTACCTTTTCTACCTCTTCTCCATTTAAGCAGAGCTTTCTAAGATTGAATCATGCTACAACAAAATTGCCAAATTTGCTAATGAGGCCACACATAGGTCCCATCACTGCCAATCCCTCTGACAACTCAACTGGCTTGAATTACCCCAAATCCTTCTGCTCAACCAACTCACCACTGTCCATAAGCTCTACTACCTTCCTTTGAAAACCCCTGCCTTGTAACAAGTAATTCAACACTATACTCCCTCCAGAAACCTAAGATCAGCACAACAAAACCACATAATGGTCACCAAGCACAAAAATGAAGCTGGCAAATCACTCTACGCCTGCTGCATTGCAAAAACCTGGAACCTTCTACCCAATCACCTAACCTCAACATCCTCATCTTACCTCTTCAAAAAATCCATCAAATCACATTTTATGCAAAACTGGCTATGTTCACGTCTTCCCCCAGGCTAGACCTAATAATTCACTACTATCAATACTCACTCAAATAAACACCATTGTTCTCAACCACTAATAGCTTAATGACACAAAGCTGTAAAACAAATTATGCTCTAATGTCTTACCCCTTTTGCACAAATTTTAGAAGATACTCCAATGTAACTCATATCAAACTACTGTTTTTATCTGTATTCAACCAACATACTGTACTCTGAGTCGAAATATCCTGTACCTTGCAAATATTACCACTGTAAGGAAACTAACTGTAACTGTCTGCATGAATACTGTTTTATATTATACTAATGTTAATTAATGTTTTGTATAACTGGAAATGTTAACCAATATAATGTACTATCATATTCGTGGAGCTTTTCTCCCCGGGCCTCCGCTGAAAATGGATCTGTGTCCAGTCGGACTTTCCCGGTAAACAAATGTAAAATAAAATAAAATAAATAAAGTTATAACTCAGCCTCATTCCTTCTAAATCTTCAGAGAATTTTCTAAAATTAACCTTTGGATGGGGGATTCCCTCAGTGGCTTTCCGGATATCCTCCGGAGTCCAAGGTCTATACACTAAAATAGTTGGGTCCTGATTGTCCAGACCTGCCTGAGGGTTGGGTACTTCTATAAGTGGGCATATTTCTTCTTCTTCACTTATAGATCGTGAATTCTTAACCATTTGCCATAACTCGATGCCTTCATTTGAGTTACCTGCCTTTGTTCGAGACCTGGTCTCGATGGGATCTCTAATATACGGTTTTATTTTCATAATGCCTCTATCTTCAGTGACCACAGGATATTGTGGGGGTGGACTAACCTGTTCACTTGCTTCATATTCTGGTAAGGGAGGCGGAGGTGCTGATGCTATTACTAAGTTATTATCCTCCTTATCCAAAAACATTGCTTTTGAATTTTTGTTCTTTTGTTCCCTACGGTTTACTTCCTCAATCCACCTGTGTGCCTGAGGAATTCCTAATTTACGTTGCTTTTTACCCGACCTTTGGAATCGGTTTTGAGCTGTTTAACAAGTTTGATAAGCGAGGATTTTTCTAATTTTCCTTTGAATTCGTACTTATTAACCCATTTTGATCAATATTTAATAGTGTCGGCATGCTGCGACTGCATGTATTTTGCATCTTCTGTTAACGGCGGATTTTGGGGTCTTTTTGTGCAATTATTACCCATGTTGTTCTACCCTTTGATCGTTACGTAACTTCTCTTATTTTTTAACATGGTACCACGGATTTTGTTATAGTCTCTACAGAATGACTGCCTACTTATTCTATTTCTCCTGATCTATGACAAGACAGTAATCTTTTTTGTCCCTGACTTGTAAGAAAAATACAGTCTAACAAAAACAATAAACATCTAGTGCCTGATCTAAAACAGAAAACAGAAAAAAGTAGATTCACCTTACCTGAGGCTACGTTATTGATCATCAGTTCGCGGAGACCTGTCCTTCAGTCGCAGATCAGAAAGTGGCTGGCCTCTTTTGAACGACAATTCAGTCAGAGGGCTTTTCAGATAAGAATAACCGATTTGGTTTCTTCCCCATACGGTTTCAACCACCTGGCCCGTCTGATCCGAGGTGAAGAGAGGGTTCCGGTCCGAAGGACCAATCTGTCAAAGGAAAAAAATTCAAAGACCAATTCACGTTAGGTTCAAGCAAGGCACCCTTTATTACTTGCAGCAAGGAGACAAAGCATGTATGCACAGGGTTTGTCTAAATGATTAATGACTAGTAGATTATACTTATACAGTTCTCTTCCTGTCACATAGAAAATGCTACATTCTATTGCTGACATAGTTAGACACAGCTTTCTGTATGTTCTACAGAAAATATTGTTAGACTTATTGCTGACAAAGTTAAAATATCTGTCATTCTGCAAAAACATTTTGAGAAAAACAACCTAGCCTTGGGATTATGTCAGTCCATTTCAGCATTTCAGTTCTTCTATTGTACTGTTCTAATACATGTGTTACATTTTACCTAGATTCAAGGTACATTTCTAGCTTCAGTACAAGTAATGCTGACTACGGTTTAAACTTTCAAGCATCTATTGTTTTCTTTATCAATAGCTTCTAGCAGCTGCATGTTTTCTCATGGCATAAGCAGAAATCAATATCCCTTTGTTCATTTTCATGACATTAGCAGAAATGAATTACTTCTTGTTATTTGCTGACATTAGCAGAAAATAGAATGCTTCTTGTTAAGTTTCTAATGGCTATGCAGATTCATGCAGTGTGAACAGAATAAATGTATTAACCCTTTTAAATCTCGAATGCATTAAATGCACTAAGCATGCATATTACTATTACATATTTTTCTAACAATGATGATGATGATGATGATGACGGTGATGATAGGGATAAAATAAGACTTAATGCAGGCTAAAAACTGCAATAACTTTGCCTCTGCTGTTACTGTGTTTTTAAGAGAAGTTAGTAGTGTTTCTTCCTTGCTTTAAGTCTTCTTTCTTTTCATTTTTTTCATTACTACAAGTTGGCTCCACTTTTGTTAAATTTTTAAACTCATGCAAGAAATATTAATTTATTTAAAAACAGAAAAATATAGTGTGCGATTTTTATTCTGCTGATAAAGTTATTAAAGCTTCTTGCTTAACTTTTAGCCCTGAGATAATTATTATTGTTATTTTTCAAGTTGCCCAGTTTTTGTTGCCCTTGTTTTATTTAATTGAACAAATGAAAAAAAAAATGCAGCAGGTTGAGCTTGAAAGTGGTAAGCGACCTTTGCTCACAGTTCTTATTTATACCTCAAAACCGCATAGCTCAAAGGATAAAGCCATGTAATGGGTGAGGAACAAGGTAAAAGGTCCAGAATCAGGGCCAGATTTTAGTACAATCTTCTTCTTATATGCTTATTTGCTACAATAACAGGTTTTGCATTGGCATGCATTTTCTGAAAGATATAAAGTTTAAAAGTCTAGAACTCAAATGTCTATCATTATTTAAGTTTTGCAATCCTCATAAATTTGCCAGAAAGTCACAAATCTTATAATGAACAGACCAAAAATATGACACAGTATGAGGGACAGTCAAGTGTATGCTCTGATGCTCTGATCTCTCAATCTCTTAGGACAATAATCAGAGAGAAAGAGTGTGAAAGGATCTCTTGTCACCAAAGCAATGGAAGAAAGTAAGCAGTTCTCACCATGTTACCTTGACCTGGCCAAGCCCTTTGACATAATCCCCTACTCCAGTGTAGTAGAAAAGCTGAATAAACTGGGAATAAATCCTTACATCACTAGCTGGGCTGCCAACTGGCTCAAAGGATACAGGAGATCAAAATAGCAGAGGCTACCTCTAGAAAGAGACCAGTCACCAATGGAGTCCCCTAGGGTTTGGTGCTGAGACTTTTCCTGTTTGGCATCTACTTCTTGGAAGTAAAAGCAAATACCAAAGGGCTTTAACTGCCTAAGTTTGAGATGACTGCAAGCTAGGAGCAGTTATTAAATCCCCAAATGATTTAATCATCATGCAGGAAGATTTGTCCCAAACAATAACTGCTGCCAAAATCATGAATTGAAATAAACTCCAAAAAATATGTTATCATATCCTTTGGGAAGCCATCTACACTAGGGAACTACCAAACTGACAACACCCGCCTGAGAGATGACCCAGTTGTTTGGCATTTGGAAACTTGTATGGACAGTGACCTAACTTTCTATCAATGTGTGCCCAGTGTCATAAGAAAGTCTTTCTATATTGTACAGCTTATGAACAAATTGATTTTGACTAGATCTAGAGATTTTATTGTCCCACTTTATGAAGCCCTCATTAGGTCAATCATTTTGTATAATGCCCACTTTGGCATGTATCTGTCCAGATACATGCAACAACTGGAATGCCCACAAAGATAACTTATTAAAAGAATACAAGTCCTAAACAAGATGTCTTACATGGACCACCTCAAAGCCTTATTACTATAGTCGGTATCCTATAGGCTGCTAAATGGTGACCAGTGTCTGGCATAAAAGGCATCCTCCGACCCAATACTGATGGACCTACTGCACATCAGCAAGTTAAATGGCATCATAAATACTCAGTCCACCTATCTAAATAGAATAGTGTGGAGAGATGGATATATATCACAGAGGATAGCACTGTTCCAGAACAGACCATCCATTCGATTAAAACAAAGCTCATCCCTGTCCATATTCAAATGCAACTTGGATCTAAGGATGGTTAATAAAAAATTCACCCCAGGATTTCTCCTCATGCCACTAATGGATAGAGGCAGTTCTTAAATGCTGTATCCCTTACATGGATGCCCTCAAATTATTTATGGTATGATCACAGTTATTCTCACTAGGGCTAATATACAATTATCAGCCATGGGATGGGTAAGACCAATCAGGAAATGTTAATTCAAGCACCAAAAGGAAATTGGCTAGGTTTAAAAATGTCTTGCAAGTGAACCTATTTGTGGCATTAAATAGTTTTTAAAAATTGCCCTTTTTAGATCAATAAGTACCCCTCTCGCCCTTTGCCCCGCTCCAGCCTTCAATAGGTTCTGGCACCTCTGGTGTAGTTGGGTAAGATGTAACTGCTTTACGTTTGTGCAGTGCAATTTATTTTTTATTTATCTATTTATTTTTTACTAAAACGGTCAAATCATATTTCAATAGGATGTTTATGATTAATCGCATTTTGCTTGATTGACTGTTTCTAAAATGTTTAATGCCTCAAAAATGCATCCCTCTGTGCAATAACACTAAAAGTGTCATACAAACCTCCCTAACAATTGTTTAGGTAGATGGCAATCCCTCTGCTCCCCTGATGTTACGGTAAATTCCCACAGTTCTGATCTCTGCATATACTAAATACAAAGCTGTACAATATCAGAGAAAAGGAAAAAGTGGAAAGAGAAATAAACTTCAATTTTCCCTCTTCTCCAACTCAAGTAAAAGCAAAAGTAAACTCACAGAATCTGTGAATGAGTCCTTTCAAAGATACTGCTCATAAGCTTTCTTCTCTGACATGCTGTGACATGACAAGTTTCTTCTTGATTCCCTGGGATGTTCCTTTTCCAATATGTTGAATCTGAGAACATATATTCACTGAGTGCAAGGGATGGAAACTCATTCTGAACTGGGTGCTATGCCAGCCCTGTATACAGATACTCACACATTAGTTAACCTATCCATGTATCTGGAAAAAAAGATAAAGTTGAATTACCTAGTAAAATCCCACATGGACATAGTTTCATAGGTGTGTACTAAGCTAATGGTCCTGGAGCTTTTACAAGCCTAGCCCATAGGATTACCCTGGCATTGTGCCACCTGACCTTAGTTTCCAGTGTCTTTGTAGAGTAGAGCCACTGGAGTGATCCCTGGGGTGAATTTTCTATTTCCCATCCACTCATCAAGATTTCTCTTGAAGAGGGCCAGTGAGGTGCTCTGTTTGACATGTATGGAAAGTCTATTCCATATCATGGGCAGTCTCTGGGTTATGATCCTGTCGCTCCAGCACTTTCAGTTGATTGTGGTAATAAGGTTAAGGTCTCTGGAGTGTGTAGTGTGGAGGTTTAGGGATTTCTTTAGATGTAGCGTTTCTAACAGAGCTGGGTCAAACATTGCATTGTAAGTCAAGCAGAGATTGCTTCTAAGTAGGCGATATGAGACAGAGAATAGTTTGGGTTTCTGAGTCTGTCCATATACGACAAGTGTTTAAGGCCTAAGATCCTCTTTGTAAAGTACTTTTGTGACCTCTCCAGTTGTTGCAGGTGTCTAGTGAGGTACATGCCAAATGGGGCATTGTACTCGATGATTGGCCTAATGAGGGAAGAGTAGTGGGAGACAATGACCTCTTTCTTTCTGGATGCAAAACCCTTAGCAATGAGATGTGTCACATAGAAGGACTTTCTGACCATAGTGGCAGTGTGGGGGTCAAAAGAGAGGTTGCTATCAACCTGTGTTCCCATATCTCTTACAATGCCTTCTGTGTTCAGTGGACTACCATTGATGTGGAAGTTCATGGGAGCTGGGTTTTTCCCAAAGGAGATGATGGCACATTTTTTGGCATTGAGCTTAAGGCCATGGTTCTGACACCAGTCGTTGGTCTCAGTGAGGCCTTTCTGAAGGATATCAACATCACTTGGGGAGTTAATAATGATTCCCAACTTGCAATCATCTGCAATCTTTGTCAACCAGAGTCCCTTTGTGTTGGCCTGGACTTCTGAAATGTAGATACCAAACAGGAGAGGACCCAGGACTGATCCCTGTAGGACTCCACTAGTGACTAGTCAGCAGTCTGACTTGGAGTTAACTACTTTCACATTGTAGGTTCGATCTGTGACCCAGTTTGCAACCCACCTAGGGGTTGATGCCTAGCTTATTGAGTTTTTCTATGATTCCTGAGTGGGGAATGGTATCAAAGGCCTTGGCCAGATCAAGGTAAGCTGTATAAACCATCTTGCCTTCATCCACAGCTCTGGTGACTGACTCAAAGAAGCCAACCAAGTTGAGTAGGCATGATCTACCCTTTACAAACCAAACTGTGTGGAGATTCCCCGTATCCTTGTTTATTAGGTCCATGATGATGCGTTCCATAGCTTTGCATATCAGACTTGTCAGGCTAATGGGGCGATAATTCCCAGGGTCTGTAGTCACCTCCTTTGTGGAGAGGGATGACTATAGCAGTGTGCCATTTGGTAGGGATAAAGCCTGAGGTGAGGCTGTGATTGAACAGGGCACACAGGTGAGGTGCCAGTTCACTCTATAGTTCCTGTAGAAAACAGCCAAGGATATTGTCAAGTCCCATAGAAACTGTATTCTTGGCCTTGGACAGTGCTGTTTTAACCTGTGCAGCAGTAATACTGGGTACATGGCAATCTACTGGTACTGTGATTGGTCCTTTGGGGGGGTAAAGTTGGCACTGAATCTGTTGGCCGGTATATTAGCAATATCTGTTGGCGCAATATAGGAGGTACCATTGGGCAGTAGCTCAGAGCAAATCTGAGTATTGCTGTGGAGGTACTTTACATAACTATAGAAGGCCTTGTGGTTGTCTTTACTATCTGCTGCAATTCTGTTTTCATAGAAAGCTTTAGAGGATTTGATGAGGGATCTCAACTTTTTGTTGAGGCTAATAAGGGAGTTTTTCCAGCCTTGGGACTTCACCTTGTTCCTGTTGTAGAGTTTGTTTATGGCAGGAAACCATCAGATTGGCTTCCTTTTTTTGGAGGAGAGCATCTTGGTTCTATTGGGTATGGAGAGATGCATACATTTGTGTATGTGTTCGTACAGTGCATTGGTGTATGATTTGGCGGTCATGCAACTATTCTCCATTTGCATGGGTGCCATGAAGTTAGCCACCTCTCTTCTTAGGAGCTCAAACTTAGCTTTGGAGAAGTTTTTCATGGTGTTTACCTTTGCGGTGGTGTGTGTGGGAGGGATGTGGATTTCCAAGGTGATTAGTTTGTTGTCGGATCTAAGCAGGGAGGAGCTGACTATTGGTATAGAGCAACTGTTGGCCATGTTAGTAATGACTAGATCAAGGATGTTGCTACCTCTAGTGGGAGTAAGAACAAGCTAGTCCAGGGCATTATAAGTAATGAATTCCAGGAAATGTTGGGCAAGTGTATTGGTACATGAGTAGTTTTCCTAGTTAATGGAGGGTTAGTTTAAGTCATCCAGTATGAGAGTGTTAGGTTGGACCTTAATATTCTCCAGGGTGCTTAGGAATATGGTGTGAGTGTCTTGGGACATGGTTGGGGACCTATAACAGGCTATTACATGAATTGCTGTCTTACCCAATGTTAGCTGCACCTGAAGTATCTCTGATGCACTATGTCGGGCTATCAGTCTGGAGGTGTGGGCATCCTTTATGAATATGGAAACACAGCCACCTTTGGAATTTTTGTCCATGTTCTGGGGCCAAAAGGTGTGGAATGAGTTATAGTCTGGTAGTGCAGGGTTGCTTACTGCTGCCTTGAACCAGGTCTCTGTTACAGTACAAATGTCAATGTTCTCCATTTTAAGGAGTGCTTCAAGTGAGTGCATTTTGAGATTTAGACTTGTAGCATTGAGCAGCATGACATTCAGATTGCATTTTTTGTATCTGTTATGGTGGTAATTTGGTCTTTGGAACACCACCTAAAAAAGGGGTGGCAAGAGCCTCGTCCAGTATCCGGAAGCCCAGGGGTGGCAGATGCAGGCCATCACTGGCAAAGCATTGAGCTCTGTCAGTCATGTCATCCCAGGCAGACAGATACTGGATCTCCATAGAATGACACCAGAAACTTTGCCAATTGTTGAAATCAGTCATTTTCTGCTTGTACTTTAGTATCATTCTGGGTGATGGTAGGATTCTGCTCAGAGCTAGGGTCATTCCTGCCTGGGCTACATAATCCGAGAGCTCCTCCATATCTCATTTCATGTAGTCAGGGAGGTACGTCTCAGGTCATTCACACCCACATGTACAATGACAGAGTCATATTTGTACCTGTTTTTGAAGGACTTGAGTGCATGGGTTATGTGGTGGATCCTGACACCTGACAGGCAGCTGACTGTTACTTTTTCCTTATTCAGCCTAGTGAGTGGGACATCAGTGCGCCGCACTTTCAAGTCATCTATGACTTGTGTGCTGGGCATGCTGTTTTGCCTTAGGGGCTTTGGTTGAGTGGCACACTGTTTAGGAGAGTTATGTGTTTCATTATTAGTGTTGTATTGTGGTGGTCAAGTGCATTTCTGCCTTGGAGGTCTCTGCTGTTTGGTTAGTTTTTTATTGAGAGCTTCCACGAAGGTGGGTGTATGGTTTGTATTTTTATGTGAAGGCAGTGCTGGTGTGTGTTCTGGAGGACTATGTGTTCCATGTGGTGTGGTGCAAGTGTTGACCTTCTCCTCTTGACCAGCTATTCCAGTCTTGGCTGGAGAGTGGGGGGCTTCCAATTTGGATGTATAAGTGCATCTCTCGCAAGTCTTGAGTGTTGGGAGGTAAGAGGAGAGGGTTGTCGGTGTACATGTGGCAGTTGATACATTGCCTCAGGATGCCCAAGTTCACCAGGTTAATAGGAGAGAACACAAGGAACTGACCTTTAGACATGCCTGGAGGGGTGGGCATTAATAATAAGTACTGGAGCTGTTTCCTTGTAGAACGTTTAGTGCTGGTCGCACTTTTGTGTGCTACAATAATTGCTACAAGAAATCTGTTATGGTAATGTGCTAGACTAATAAGCTAGTAAAAATGCAGGAGAGGAGAGAACTAGCATTTAAGGGAAAAACTGAAGAGCAGACTTTGGCACCTCTCAAAAGCTTACAAACAGTCCAGGATACAGCAAACGTGTATCTGGACTAGACTAGTTACAGGAAAGGCGGGAAAAGTGCAAACACAGGCTTTTAGACCAGAAAGTTGAAGGAGATGGAAAGAAACTGCCCAAAAGGCCAATAAACTACAATTTCTGGGCCAGAAACTGCTCCTCTTGTGGTAGATAGGCTACCTAGTGCTTACCACTCCCACTGACAAGCTAGAAGGCTTACCTCCAACACAGAGAGGCTTGGGGGGCTCAGAAGCTTACAAAAAGTCTTGAATGCAGCAAATCTGTATCTGGACTAGACTAGTTATAGGAAAGATGGGAAACAAGTGCAAATGTGGGCTTTTAAACCAGAAAGTTGAAGGAGATGGAAAAAAATTCTGAAACGGACAATAAACTACAATTTCTGGGCCAGAAACCACTCCTCTTGTGGTAGATAGGCTACCTAGTGCTTACCACTCCCACTGATTAGCTAAAAGGCTTCCCTCAAAATAGAAAGGCTTGGGAGGCTCAGAAGCTTACATATAGTCCTGGATACAGCAAATCTGTATCTGGACTAGACTAGTTACAGGAAAGGCGGGAAAAGTGCAAACATGGGCTTTTAGACCAGAAAGTTGAAGGAGATGGAAAAAACTGCCCAAATGGCCAATAAACTACAATTTCTGGGCCAGAAAACACTCTTGTGGTAGATAGGCTACCTAATGCTTACCACTCCCACTGATAAGCTAGAAGGCTTCCCTCCAACACACAATGGCTTGGGGGGCTCAGAAGCTTACAAACAGTCCTGGATACAGCAAATCTGTATCTGGAATAGACTAGTTACAGGAAAGGCAGGAAACAAGCTTAGAATTATTATTTTTTTTGTTACAGAAAAGCAGCTAAAATAGCACTAAAAACAATTCAAGTGCAGTGCAAGCTAGCACACTTGAGTATGTAGCAATATTAAAGCAATTTATTCAAACTGTATTCTGAACTGAATTCAATTATTGTATAATTCAACTCTGAACGGTTAAAAAGTGCCAAAAAATATACTTATCAGTTGAGAAGCACACTCAGTCAGAACACAAAGTAAAGCAGAAAAGGAGAAAGGAGAAACAGAAGATAATTCAAGGTTAAGGGCCTAAGTGGGTTGGCCTACTCAAATGTTCTCTCTGTATTAAGAAGAATGAGCTAATGACACTAGACTGGAATAGAGCTGGAATAGAGCTGAACAGATGGAACTGGTAGGAGTGTCTGAAATCATAATATAATCTCACTGTACTCGGTTGAGTGAGCAAATGAGAGGGACCCAGGAGGAGTGTTCAAACACAAATTTACAGGAGGGGCAGGCAATTCCAAAGCCATCAAGATTAATACTACAACAAGAACTTGGAGGGAGGGCGGAAAACTAACTGCAGAGAGACAGAGAGATCACAGTATTCAGTGAAACAAATAAATAAACAGAACAATAAAATGCAGTACTACCTTTAGCACAATATTCAATTAAACAAATAAACAGAAAAATAAAATGCAGAAAAACTGCAAGTTTGTACTTATCTCAGCTTGTAATACAGTTGATGTAGGTACATAGCAGCTAACCAAACAGCTCAAATATTCAGCTATTCCAAAGAAATAAATTCACAGATAAGTGACTAAGACTTATAAGCACAGAGAAACCCTCTAGGTTAAAGAGTTCAACACCGAATATCAATGAAGTGAAAACAATAACCCCACTTACTGTAGAAAGACAGAGATATCACAATATTCAATGAAACAAATAAATAAACAGAAAAATAAAATGCAGTACTGTCTTTTAGCACTGCAAGTTTGTACTTATCTCAGCTTGTAATACAGTTGATGTAGGTATATAGCAGCTAACCAAATAGCTCAAATATTCAGCTATTCAGCAGCAGTGAGGAAATGCAGACTTTGAATAGAAAGTACACCAACCAAGAACTGAATTGAAGAGCCAAGTGCTGTGAGCCATCACCCCTACATTCTGGGCACTCATGTGTGCCAATATAATTCCACACTACACCCAGCACATCATGCTATGGTGTATTTATTTATTTATTTTACCATTTTAGAAGCAGAAATGGCATGCATAGTGTTGCTGCAGGATTTGTAATGCTTATTTACTGATTAAGGTAAATGATAATGTAAAGAGGGACAAAGATGATGTAGCAAATGTTAAAGAGCAGAGACTTATCTGTGGTTAATGACTTAATACAAAAACAAACTTTCCACCATTTTTCTCACCAACAGCTTTGCTCTAATGTTAACAGCATTTGAATACTTAAAAAAGGCAATGTATTACTTATGTACAGCATTACATAATGAAAATGTAGGTTGCCTTGTTAGAATAATTATAACAGAGCATTTAAGTAGCTATTCAGAGAATGAATAAAAGAAAAATGTAGCTGTCGTGGAAATATAAACTCATATATATTAAAAAGGCATTATAAAAATAACTTAGAAAATACTGCTAAATTATTTAAAATGTGATGAAAAAAAAATCAGTCCTTAACTAATCCAGAATTGCAGATTCTAATATACAGAGCTGTTGACAGGAAACGTGGCATATTCCAACCCTCTAAACAAGTTAATTTAATATGAATTAACAGAGCAAATTAACTGAATTTAGAAATAATTAAAATCATAAAAATATATCCAAGTTAAATGACAATCTGGTTGATTAAAATGGCTTGACATTTGCATAAACATTTACATCTTACAAATACTAATGAATCTAGAATTATGTTTTTGTTCTGCCAGGAAATATTGATGAAATGGTATAATAATAATTTGTGGCAGGGCTTTGGATTACATGGATTTTGTTGGAATTTGCTCACCATTGGCCATCTTGGACCTCAAGGATGAGGCCTAAGTAATTAAATGCTCTGGTCATGATTAAGCATATTGTCAGAATAATAATCCACACCATGCCATGACTTATTAACAATTTGTCAAGGTAAAAGTTCAGTTATTATGATCTGTGTCACTGTTTAGATTAGATGAAGCACACTTTAGCTTCTACCTGCTTTTTAATATAGTATTTTATTATGTTGCTATGTTAATAATTTGAGACAAGTAATAAACACATGGGTATAAATTTAACATAAATACATTTTGCTTTAATAAGTTTATAATGGTCATTAACATCAAGGTAAAATTAAAATATGGATGCTGAATGGAGCTTTAAGCTTGATAATGTATATTTGCACATGCTTTTAAAAGCATTTCTTGTAATTTGATAGTTAAACTTAAGTTAAGAAACAGAATACAAGTGTGATTGTGATTTTTCATCTCTATCAGACAGAAAAATGGGAAGTGGTCTAACTAAATACGTTTTTTTGGAAACTGGATAACATAACGGCATTAATAAAAGATGGTAAAGTATTCCAAAAAAGTTTGTAAAATGCATGTGCTTGGTGCAACAATAATGATCTAAGCATTAACATCTGTAAATGTGACATTCTAAAACTTGTCAAAATAATACAAGTTGTGATTAAAAAATAAACTGGTTAAGTCATAGAAAAACACATCACTATTGAAGATCTAATGACTATGGCAGACACATATTAAGATTTGACCAGTATGCATTTACCAAACTCAGAAAAACATTTTGAATAGTCAATCTAGTTGTAAACGTAATATCTAGTCACTTCAGGGACATCATTACATCAAATTATACCTTAGTTTTCTGACCAATTATTGAATGAAATTCTGTATTTTCCATCCTTCAAGAAAGCTGCTTGAATGAACTGGAGATTATACAATATTTCTAAATAGAAAAACAATAGAACTGGAAAAAATGAGTTATTCAAAAATGTGTGAACAATGGTTATATTTTGTTTCTTACAAGGTGCTAACTGTGTTCTCTGTCTAATCCATCTCAACTGGAAGGTCTATTGCTAGATATATAACTGGGGAGGTTGAAATCCAGATTTTAGAGATTAATACTTAAAATAAATATATATTAAAATATAATAAAGCAAATACATTGCACAACACACCCCATGGCTATATAATAAGTACACATTGTACAACACACCCTGTGGCTATATAATAAGTATACATTGCACACCACACCCCATGGCTATATAATAAGAATACATTGCACACCACACCTCATGGCTATAGAATAAGTATACATTGCAAAACACACCCCATGGCTATAGAATAAGTATACATTGCACAAAACACCCCATGACTGTATAATAAGTATACATTGCACACCACACCCCATGGCTATAGAATAGGTATACATTGCACACCACACCCCATGGCTATATAATAAGTATACATTGCACACCACACCCCATGGCTATATAATAAGTATACATTGCACACCACACCCCATGGCTATATAATAAGAATACATTGCACACCACACCTCATGGCTATAGAATAAGTATACATTGCAAAACACACCCCATGGTTATAGAATAAGTATACATTGCACAACACACCCCATGGCTTATAATAGGTATACATTGCACACCACCTCCATGGCTATATAATAAGTATACAGTGCACACCACACCCCATGCCTATATAATAAGTATACATTGCACAACACACCCCATGCCTATATAATAAATATATAGTGCACACCACACCCTATGGTTATATAATAAGTATACATTGCACAACACACCCCATGGCTATGTAATAAGTATACATTGCACAACACACTGCATGGCTATAGAATAAGTACTGCATTGCAGTCAGAAGTCAGTCTTTACCTTCTTTCAGAAGTAATCTTGAAATACATAATGGGAAAAAGTAACAATATGGGGTTAAAACAGTTAAGCTTCTTGAAAGGCAGCAGGTTAGGAGCCTGGCAAATAAAAGTATGAATGTATAAATGGATGTTCATATTCAATTTTGGCTTAAAAAATAGATTGCAATTATTACATTTGTCTGAACAAGGTTTTGGAGTTAAAAATAAAAATAATAAATCCTACCATGTAAATAAGACGTAAATTTATTGTGCACCACCAAAAAAGACTAAGTGCTTTCGCTAAATTCATATAGCATCATCAGAGTCATTTTGGTATGAAATCCATACTGTTTAAAAAGAAGCAGCATCCAATCACTACTCACAAATAATTAATTACATCATTTCCTATTAATTTAAACATTTTAACCAACTATTTTATATAAAATCATATATATAATGATTATGATGTTTTTTTTAAAAAAAAATATATATATATATATATATATATATATATATATATATATATATATATATATATATATATATATACCCTGTATGCATGCCTTAAAAAATTCACCATAAATCTGTTTTATTACATTTGCCCTTTGCTTTAGCAATGGTTTGAGGGAAATGTTGTCAATCAACCCTGGTGAATTTTGAGCATTTAAATGCATCTGCCATCTCATTTCTTTAACTTCTACTTCATTTTATATATCCCCTCCCCTTCCATCTATAAAAACTCTATATGTTATAAAGAAAATAAACTTTTTTAAATTAATACATTTTTGCTGTGAATAAATAAAGCATTTAATGTATTTTCTTTTCTAATTGCTCTTTGATGATCAGCTATTCTATCTCTTAGCCTCCAGTTTGTTTTGCCAACATAAAATGCTTCGCACGATACACAGGTTACCACATATACTAGCTTTGATGTATTGCAATTGCATTTTCCTGGGCATGCAATGGTTGCTCCATAGGTTTAGTGGGTATCCCCTTTCTAGAAAGATTCCTATAAGCTTGAACAATTCTCTCCCAAGTTCAGCATCATCACTCACTAGCCATGAAGCCCTCACCATCTGTCCTTTTACTATGCTCTTGAACTGGTGGTGGGTATGGCAGCTAGTAAAGTGTAATAGAGAATTGGAATAATTTTCTTTTCTATATAGTTTACTATTTAACACATTATTATTCTTACTCAAAGTAATATCTAAATAATTAATTTCTGTCTCATGGTAAGTATATGTAAACCTTAGGAATGACGTTGTTGAGTTGAGGTAATTAATGAATTCATTAATCTCATCAACCGTTCCTTTCCAAAGCACCAAGATATCATCCAAAAATCTGTTATAAATCCTTATATCCTTCATATATTTAGATTTAAATACAAAAAGGTTCTCCCACTCTAGAAGTACTAAATTTGTAAAAATGGGAGCACATCTTGCTCCCATTGCTATTCCTGATTTTTGGCGAAAAATGTCCCCTTCAAATATTAGAAAATTATTTTTAGTAAAAATCCATGAAAACAGCTTTGTTTTGCTTTTGTCTAAAGTTTTACTTTTCAACATACTCTCATGGAACATATTCATCTCTTCTTTATGGGGAATAACCGTAAATAAATTGATAACATCACTTGTCAAAAAAACACTTTGTTCACATTCCCCTATATTTCTCATTCTCTCCAAACAGTGCCAGGAATTGACTATTTTGTAACTGACTGTTATTTGATGGATGCATATATGGATGGTAACATCAGTGAGACCCTTTATAATTTTTTGAAGGTAGAACACCCTAAGCTACTTGTCATTTTTGGTATACCAAAGGTTAACAAAGACATCAGAAATCCACCTTTTCAGCCAATAGTTGTAGCTAAAGGGTTGAAAACAGAACCTTTGGCCACCTATATTGACCATAATGTAAAAGGAGTGTTGGGGGAAGTAGAACATGTGTTATGAGATTCCTGGCACTGTTTGGAGAGAATGAGAAATATAGGGGAATGTGAACAAAGTGTTTTTTGACAATTGATGTTATCAATTTATTTACGGTTATTCCCAATAAAGAAGGGATGAATATGTTCCATAAGAGTCTGTTGAAAAGTAAAAATAATGTGTTAAATAGTAAACTATATAGAAAAGAAAATTATTCCAATTCTCTATTACACTTTACTAGCTGTCATCCCCATCACCAGTTCAAGAGCATAGTAAAAGGACAGATGGTGAGGGCTTCACAACTAGTGAGTGATGATGCTGAATTTGGGAGAGAATTGTTCAAACTTATAGGAATGTTTCTAGAAAGGGGATACCCACTAAAACTGCTACTGAAAGTAAGGAAATAAATTATAAATAAAGAAATACAAATGTTCTACCTATTCTTAAGAAGAAAAGTGATATAAATAAAATATTAACCAACTCGTATGAAAGAAAAACAGATGTAATGGTTTTAAGCTATAATTTGGTGACACCTGGGATGGTTAGAGTATTGACAGAAAAGTGGGTTACCTGCCTTGATGGGGAAATAAAAGCTCTAGTAGGAGCTAAACCGAGGATAACATATAGAAGGGGGAAAATATAAAATAATGGTTGGACACAAATGAAAATAGAATAAAAAACACTTCTAGAATGGCAAAATGTGGAACTTGCAGATATTGCAGATATATAAATGATGGGCCATATGTGGTGATAAGCTCCTATGGAGCAACCATTGCATGCCCAGGAAAATGCAATTGCAAAACATCAAAGTTAGCATATGTGGCAACCTGTGTATCGTGCAAAGCATTTAATGTTGGTAAAACAAACCGGAGGCTAAGAGATAGAATAGCTGAACATCAAAGAGCAATTAGAAAAGAAAATACATTAAATGCTTTATTTATTCACAGTAAAAATTTATTAATTTTTAAAAGTTTATTTTCTTTATAATAGATAAGAGTTTTTATAGATAGAAGGGGAGGGGATATAGAAAATGAAGTAGAAGTTAAAGAAATGAGATGGCAGATGCATTTAAATGCTCAAAATTCACCAGGGTTGAATGACAACATTTCCCTTAAACCATTGCTAAAGCAAAGGGCAAATGTAATAAAATAGATTTATGGTGAATTTTTTAAGGCACACATACAAGCTATATATATATATATATATATATATATATATATATATATATATATATATATATATATATATATATATATGTGTGTGTGTGTGTTTTTTTTTTTTAAACATCATAATCATTATATATATGATTTTATATAAAATAGTTGGTTAAAATGTTTAAATTAATAGGAAATGATGTAATTAATTACTTGTGAGTAGTGATTGGATGCTGCTTCTTTTTAAACAGTATGGATTTGATACCAAAATGACTCTGATGATGCTATATGAATTTAGCGAAAGCGCTTAGTCTTTTTTGGTGGTGTATAATAAATCTACGTCTTATTTACGTGGTTGGATTTATTATTTTTATTTTTTACTAGTTGTGGTGTTTTACACTATTTAATTTAAAAGGTTTTGGAGTTGTTAAGTCCAAGCAGGATTTTACTGTTTGATGGTATTTTCTAATGACAATATACTAGGGCTTTTTATGTTGCATCTTTTTTCTTTTTTTCGTTGTTTCTAGTTCACAATTGACTTGATGTGTAGATACTCATATTGCAGTTTGCATCTTCAATGTATATGCAGTGATTCATGTGCATTTTCTTGATGATGTCCCTTGGTGACAGATGATCAATGGTGGATAAGAATAAGCACAGAAAAAGTAAAAATATGGATGATTATAATTTGCTCAACGAATAAAGAGACACTGTGAAAAATAGCCCTATCAGTGGAAATATAACAGTCATCCTAACTGGTTTAGAGAATAAGGAAAAGCAATGTTCCCAAGTTGTTGTACTAATGATCTAAGGTCCCCAGCAACCACATCCTTAGACATAAATTTGTAGATATTACAAACTGAAAGTGGTAAGAGCAGTTGGAGATGCATCAAAGTATTTGTTTTCAACAGTCTAAAGACTGAATTACCATCTTGTTTTAGGTGTCTGGCTTTTCTTGCTTATGTGAGTCTTGTTAAGATTTACTTTTTTATAATGTATCTCTTGAGGCAAAATATTAGTGCAATACAGATCTGAGCAGTAATTGATGTGCTATGACTGATGTATAATATGTACAGCAATAAATCAAATGAACATCACTGAGTACTTAAAGTGTATCTAAATTGTTCATGTCAATAAACCACTGGTCAATATGACAACCAACTGTGGATATTTTTTTGGGGGGTGTAGAACTCATGACAAAGTGAGATCTCATACAAAGGAGAGGAATTCAGTATCCATCCATCCATCCATTCATCCATCCACCCGTCCAACCATTCCTCCATCCATTTCCTGATAGCGCACTTTATATTTTCACAGTATCACCAGGATTCTGGGGCCTATCCTGACAAGTGATGGGCATAAGACATACAAAATCCATTTTGGACATGGTACTGGCCTTTTCCAGAATTTATTAAATTATTTAGTCAGAAACATTTTGTCCATCTACAGGCAATTTGGGAGAATGCCAATTCACCTTCTACTTGTGTTTGGGAAATGGGAGGAAACTGGAATACCCATATTTATTTTTATCACCTTGAAATTATACCCTGATGAGCATATAAGCACAGCCAGCTGAGAAAAACTCCAACCCTTATTAGCCATCTCCTTTTCCTGGGTCATCTGGAGCTCTGTTAGAGCATTATTCATGTGAGCCATGGAGACAGACAATTTGAATGTTTCTGATTAATCTGTGATTTTTGCTTATAGTGCTGATAACGTACGGGGAGTTTCAAAAATGCATGTATACACACAATATATAAATAATAATAAATAATATAATAAAAAATAATAATCAATATAAATGTACCCTTTTCTAAGTTTAAGTTATGCTAAACATATTTTACATAAGGTTGCTCCCATTATATAAATATTGAACAACAATTTGGCATCTTTGCAGCTCCCAGTGCATGATAAATGAGATACGGTGCCTCGCAGTTTTGTAATTATAATTTGATTACAGTGCAGTTTAGGATCTTTGAAAGTAGATGTATCAACTGTTATGTCACAAAGAAAGAGTACTTGGAGATTTGGTTGGCTGGCAAATAAACTTTTACTTCTGGCTGTAGAGTTGCATTGGAGAGTGACCTCCTCCCTAATTCTGTTTAGCTAGAAGTGGACTTTTTGTGAAGATTAATTGGTTTAAGGATACTGGTTCAGTTTGCTTCAGGAAAAAGTTATTCCTGATGATATAACTGTCACATCTTAAGTGTGGCAGGTATTGGATAGTTATTTCTCTTTATTATTAGTAATAATGCATCGTCCACTAGCTTTGGATCATAATTATGCCATTAGATATTTTTAAATACTGACAGATAATTGTAAAAGTCCTGTGCAATATTAGTTTTTACATACATTTTCTATCTTGAATACCTGCTTTTTACAAAGATTCTTTTTCCAAGCTGCCTATTCATTTCACTGTTCCTCATTCCTGGATGGCACTCCAGATCACCCCAGGAGAAAGGACTTCATCTGCAGAGGACAGTAGAGTCAACGTCTAATACCCTCAATCCAAATGGTGACAAGGGTGAAACCAACCTCTGGGCAGCTATCAACCAGGCAACCATGCATGATGTTTTCTTCCGTTCTGTCACTGTAACTTGTATACTCTGCTTTTTAGAGAAAGACACTTGTCCTGGTGACCTGAAGGCCCTACATCAATCCCTCCAGACTGGGGCCATCAAAGTTTTGGAACTGATCCTAATTTTCTTTAGTCTAGGAAACATCCCAATGGCCAAACATTGTCAGAGGTGCTTACTGCTGCCTATCTGAGAGAGAAATGTTTTATTGGTTAGCCCTACCCACACCCCTTCATGGTTGGCATGTAGCTAGGAAGGTCTATGATGCCTTCCTTCCACTGCAGCTGAATGTTCCAAACCATACAACAGTGAAGCATATTGGAAAGTGGCAGTGCCAAGCTTATGGCCCCAGTTCTTACTGCTTTCAGTTCCTGCAATCCTTTAATTGCTTAGGTGACTAGAACAAACCAAAACCCATTATCCTATTCCCCTAAGTTGGCAAAAGCTCAACCCTCATTAGGCATCTCGTTTTCTTGGGTCATCTAAAGCCCTGTCAGGGTTTTATCCCTTTGAGTCATGGTAAAGGCCAATTTGTATGCTTCTGATTAATTTGCGATTTTTGTTTATAGTGCTGATAAAGTATGTGGATTCTCAAAAATTATTCCAGGTAACTCTACCTTTCTCTGGGTTTAAGTTAATGCTAATTATATGTTACATATGATACCTTAGCCAAGTGAAATGTAATACAACTTTCATTAAAAAACAGAGTACAGTTAAAGAAAACTGTTGATTTCCTCACAACATAAGTCTCAACTCAGGATGTGGCTATTGCCTGCATGCATTCATCTGGTCATATCATTTTCTGTTAAGTACCAAATGCTATTGTTGGAACAGAGCTTCAACTTATCCTGTCCATATTATGTCAGATTGACACTTTCCTTTTTCCTTAGTCAGCTCTATGGGTATTGGGAAACAAATCTCTGATTATGATCCAAGCAGCACAAGTGCCTTTGTCACCTGTTTAAGGAGGTGTGTAGGAACAGAAAAGTGATGAGGTTTTGCCTGGTTGCCTCTCCTTGCAGAAGGGTAAATGCAGATGATGCACTCAAAATGGTGGGCTACTTTCTCTAGCTCCAGTAGAGGATGGAGTCTTGAATACCAGCAAAGCATAGCTAAGTACATGGGAGGGTTTGGGAGACATTTCTGCCATAGGACTCAAGGCAAATGTGCACCTAGACCATTCCTGATTGTACAAAGTGTCCAGTAAAAGGAATGCCAGAACATATGGAGTAAAGTGCAATAATGTATAGTAAGTCCACATCTGCAAGCAGCAGTGGCTTTTCTTATGGCACCTCCCATGGAAATGTAGCACTCAAAAGCTATTGGGGGGGCAGGTGACACACTCAGAGAGGTTATTCTGGTCTACCTCACATAAAACCACAGCAATGAGGAAGTTTAGACTTAAATGAGAGACATGTAGTCATATTCAATAGCCTGTCCTTCCATCAATGTCTAGCCCAAAAATGTTATAGCAGCACACAATACTTTACCTTTTTTCCACTTTAGTCCAGTATGTTCTTTCATTTGGTGGGCTAAGTCTATAAGGTGTAGCTATGGCTGGGTACAAATAGTGATGCAACACTATAGCTACTATTGCAACACTGAGACTCACTGAAGATATGAAGCAACTGTGTGGTCAAACCAGGATTTTAACAATTATATTAATATTAAATTAATACAAATATTAATATACCACACAAAACAAAATAAATAACCTCCATGTGCAGTAGATATATATATATATATATATATATATATATATATATATAAATATATATATATATATATATATATATTTATATATATATATGTTATATATATCTATATATATAATAAAATATATATATTATATAAATATATATAAAAATATATATATATAAATAAATAAAAAAAAAATAAAAATAAAAAAAAAATAACAATTGAGAGAGCAATATAAAGTAAAAAAAAAAAGAAAGTTAACAAATAAAGTAGCATGAAATAGCTTTTGCCATCATAGAGAAATGACTGATCAGTAGGTCAAAATCATGGTTTTGGTGGTAAATATTTATGCAATACATGTATGGTATATGAACAAGAATATGGCTCATTGATGTTATGCTAGTGTTACTTGTTCTAAACAGTGATAGCTAAGGCAATATTGAGGTGAAGTACAAGATGGAGGGAATATGATGAAACTGTATAAAGCTTTATTAGTATTATAAACACATACTATATATATATATATATATAGACATATATATATATATATATATATATATATATATATACATACATATATATATATATATATATATATATATACATATATATATATATATATATATATATATATATATATATATATATATATATATATATATATATATATATACAGAGAGAGAGAGACATGCACACAAATGGGTCTGGTAGGAATGGTGGAAAAATTACTTTTTATCTAAATGAGGTTCTTTGACCTATTTGACTAATTCCTGTTTTGTTACTGTGTAACGAGCCTATTTGTGAGCTCAGTAAATAACAGGGTAAAGTGAGATTGTAATTTTCTCCACTGCTGACATATATATATATATATATATATATATATATATATATATATATATATAAATAAATAAATGTATATATATATATATATATATATATATATATATATATATATATTCACTTTATAATTTCAAAAAACTGAAATCCCGAATTTCAGTTTTTCGAAACCATAAAGTCGAACGGCCTAAATCCCGAAACTACACAATCACGAAACACATAATCGCGAACAGAAATACACCACACAAAATATACATCATCCAACCCAAACCACAACAAACAAAACACACACAAACACAAAAAAAAACAAATAAACCTACATTACATATAAGCAGGGGGGCACCCCCCCGCACCCCCCTACGTATATATATATACCCAACTCTGAGATCGCACAAACACACACAGAAAGGAAACTCACACCTACATAGTCTACAGCCCCTCAGACACACAAACATCACACATATACAAACACCAACACATCCAACACTTACACACTCATACTTTCACCTCCATACCCTATCCCACACTACAACTAACAAATACATTCACACACACTCAAACTCCCACAAAAAACCTTAACAAAACACCGCAAACTCGAGATATTCGGATTCACAGTTATGCACTTTTGTGATTTTCAACATTCGATTTTATAAGTTTGAAAAACTGAAATTTGGGATTTCAGTTTTTTGAAATTTTAAAGTGGACCCATATATATATGTATATGTATATATATATATATATATATATATATATATATATATATATATATATATATATATATATATATATATATATATATATATGTATATATATATATATATATATACATATATATATATATATATATATATATATAAAATATGTATATATGGGTCATAGTTGGTTGACCAAATTTGCAGTTCTATGAAAAATCAAATGGCCGAGATGATAGTAACTAAAATGCACTAAACTGAAATCTCATTCCACCTAAGCACAAAACACAGAAACATCAAGAATATACACACCAAACAAAAAAACACATACTCTCTATTTTTCCAGGGGGGAAAGCGTCCCTGCACCCCCCCAACACCCCCTACTATTTATATATACCAACTTCAAGATTGCACTATACAAACAACATGGGTGAATTTCCCGACATTTACTGTAGTGCAATATGCATATGCAAGTTAAAAGGGCTATAAAATTACTGTGAATCACATTCATAACTGTAAAAATCCTACTTACAGCTGCCAGCATTCAAAAGCACTGTTACACACATGGGGTCCTGAGTCTTGCACAGCTAGCACCATTTTCACTTATACGGGACTTAGCAAATTGAGTTTTTGGTTTAATGCATTTTCGTTACTATTGTCTCTGCCATTTGATTTTTGTAGAACTGTAAATTCGGTCAACCAACTAGGACCTATATATATATATATATATATATATATATATATATATATATAAAGCAATATTTAACTGGTACTGTCATGGTTCCTGTTTTTCATCTGATTTCGTCATGCACCATTACATTTTTCATAAACCTTCTGACTGTTAACTTTTAAGATTACTACTGTTCTGACCACAGTAATGCCTTATGTGAAAGAAACTGCTCTCTTGTCATGAAGAAAACACAAGCACTAAAACAAATACCTCAATATTTTAACAGTAACAGTTACGAAATAAAGCTGTCATATCTGATATAAAATAAGACTGCAAAGAGTTTACTGACAATGACTTGTCTGTCATTTTATTTGTAACTGTGCACCTGTGGGTATTCATCCTAGTTCTGAGTAGTTGGCCTTTCTCTCCAATGTAGCCTGTCTGTGGACATTTTCAGCATTTGATTAGATAAATCATGTATTTTGAAGTTCAAGTAAATGAACGTTGTACTTTGAAACTTCTGGGAGTTTTTTAGAAGCTGCACAAGTCATGTGACTTGTTTTGCATCATGGATGGCTGCATGATTTTGTGCTGTTTTGGACTATCTTCTGCTCTGGTCTGAGTGTGCTTCTGACAAGAAGATTCCTTAGATATGGTGGTTGTTTAAATGGCAGCAGTAGAAGTGCTTGAAATTTGAAAAATGTCTCTCAGCTCACAATGCTCACTGAACATTGCTTAGAGTTCCGCTACGATTTTGCAGTTTTTTTAAGTTCTGGATGATATTTTGTTACCAGTGGAACTCTGTCACAGGAGTTCTTCTCTTTATACCAAAACAGCTGTTCTTGTGGCAGTTGTAATGGTCTGTCTACAACTCTGTCAAACTCCCTGGTAGACAGACCTTGAGCAAGCATGGCATCTTTCAACTGTGCCAATTGAGTGTCTCTTTCTGCCTCACTATAACAAGGGTGGTGATATCCAACTGCTTGACTGGAAATAACTGTCTTCCTTGTGTGTCTGGGATGATTACTGCTTTTGTGCACTTACATCAGTGTGTCTGTCAATTGGTTTCCTGTAGACATGTCTGTAATGTCCCATTTTGTAGTACCTTCAAGCTTCTAGGAATCATTTCATTAAATATGACTATCCAGACTTATCTTCTTACTCCTAAAAGTGTCTTGCCGATAATATTCCAAATTAAATTATCAGGTTTACCTTTTTTATATTATCCCTTTCTTCACAAAGAATAAGACTTGGGTTGTTCTTTTTTAAAAAAAAAGCTTTATTCAAAGATGAATGGCTTTTTCTGACTTGAGTACTACAGTCAAACAGCACGAATTGTTATAGCCATTAAAACAGTGGGTGGGTCCATTGGACAAGCTTCTGACAGAATGAAAAAAATATGGCATGTAATTGATGGAGTTGGTTTTAATCTATTTTATTATTTCAGATAAGTGACCAATTAGGTTCTAAGACTTGCCATTTCTAATCTTACCATGTCTTAGTGGGGAACAGTTTTTAAATTTATTCAGATGTTTTAACAACATATTTAACAAAGGGTTAACAGTGTGTAAAATAAAGCCTTTTACATTATGTGTTTCCTCAGATCCATCTTTAATAAAGAACATATAAGTAGTAAAATCAGATTATTTAGTAAGAATGATCAATATAAAAGGTTTAATAATGGGTGAATCATAAGGTAAAATGAACCTTGTTTCAAGACTGAAGTGCCTGCTTTTTCAAACTTGTAATAACATAGAGAAGGAAAATGTAGTAGTATAATTCATTAATACTTTAGTTCTTATTTTGACATTATTGCTGAGTATCCATGCTAGTTACCTACATTCACAGGGCATATGGACGTCTTTCTACCTAACGATTCACTCATTATTAAATTATATTTTTGTTAAACTTTCACAAACAAATTGTCGTATCTTGGAAACTCTACTCCATAAACATATATTGCTTGAACACATTTGCTAATCAGACATAAGCTTTCACTTGAAAATTCTTCTTTGAGTTCATGTTTATTGAAAAGTTTACAGAACTATGAAAACATATGCTTAATTGTATAACTGGCAATATAAATAACACTGAATATAACTAAAGATATGCAAATTACAATTAAAATATTAAAAGCAGTTGTCTTCAAAAATATCTGATGGTTTCACAATGGTTTCACCAGTGTCATACAACAGTTTATAAGTCAATTGTTTTTTGAAGTATTAAGTATATATGGGAATTGTTTATTTTCATAATTACTAACAAAGAACTATCAATATCTTAGGTACAGTGTGATATAAATGGATATTAACAATGCATTTCCCTTTCTCCCACAATGGCATTTAAAACAATACCCCTCAATAACATGTAGGACTCTCAGTTATGAAAATATGAACCTAAATATGAAAATATGAATGTGACATATTAATCAGTTAATTTTGCTACTGTATAGCATCCAAGATTAACAATTTCAGTTTCATTTTATTAATAACTCTTTGCAGTTTCTAATACAGCCTATTGTTATCTGAGGTTAAAGAAGCTATGTCCAAAAAGGTCTGAGTTTCATAAGACAGTATGAGTGTGAACTAGAAATATACAAAAATGGTATTATAGGCTTGAATTAATTAAAAACTGTTTGCCAACTAAGACAGGGTTGGATTCCAAATGGCAAGTCTTAGAATTTAATTGGTCCTTTATCTGTAAAATTCAAATAGAGTAAAACCAGCTCCAGGAATTATGCACCATTTCATCCTATCAGAAACTCAGTCAAATAGAGTATAACCAACTCTATCAATTACATGCAATGGCTTTCATCCTATCAGTAGCATGTTCACTGGACTCACCCACTGTTTTAGTGACTATAAAAACTCCTGTTGCTGAACTGTAGAACTCAAGTCAGAAAAACTGTTTTCATGACTACTATGCCTACCCATCTTTGAATATTTTTTTTAAAGAACAACCTGCTTGGCATTCTTCAGAAAGGAGGAGATGATATGATCAAAGATAAAACTGATAATTTAATTTGGAGAACTATGGGCAAGATATTTTTAGGAGTAAAAGACACTTTATCTGGTTATATTTAATAAAATAATTCATAGAAGCTTGCCGTTTGTCCTGGACGTTAACCATTAGTGGATAAATGGAATCCTATCAATATTCTCTTTCACCATTTGTGGTCATTTTCAACTTTAATTTTGTAGTAACATTAGTATAAAAGAAAGTTACCCTTAAAGTCAAGTAATTCAAAGAGATTTTAATATATGTGTAGATTCTGTTGAATACTTGGTGAAATTCCTCAAATGGATTCAATACTATGTGTCCAGATTATAAGTAAGTCATCAATAAAATGTGAACAAGCGAGTGGTCTGAGTGTGCAGTGCTGCAGAAAGTCCTCTTCTTGGATTCTCATGAAGAAGTTTGCAAATTGTGAAGCTATTCTAGTGCTCATTACAGTACCTGCCGTTTGATCATTATGCTTGTGTTTACTTAAAATTAAAGTCATTTGTCAGAATTCATTCTGTAGGTTGTTCCACACTATCTGGAATAATTTTGTGATGATATGTTTTCATTTCTAAGAATTTGAGACAGGTAGCAATGTCATCTCCATGTGGGATTTTAGTACAGAGTGACATAATGCCCAGTGAGGCTAAAACAGTGTTAGATGATAGAGCACAATAAACTAACAGAATGAAAGACAATGAGCGGTGTCTTGAATATAGCTGTCATTCCCATTCTTTAGTGGTTTCAGAATTTTCAACAAAGACCCAGAAATCCCTCCCGTCAAGGTTCCTTTGTCCTATACTACTGGTTTTCCTGGGTTTACTGGCTTATGGGTTTTGGTAGCATGTAGAAAACTCCTGGGTTTGCCTGATTTGAAATGAAGTCAGTTAGTTTACCCTGGATGGAATATGGAAAGGATTTAATAAGATTCATAAGTTCTTTAATGTACCATTGAGTTGCATCCTCATTCAACTGTCTGTAATAAGTGTGCTCCAAAAGCTGCCTATTAGTTTCAGTGACATAGTCATCATAGCTCAGGATAACCTCTGCAAATCCTCTGTGTGCACCTTTTATGATGATGTTTTTGTTGTTTGATTTCAGAGACTTCATTGCTATTCTTCCGGGGGGGGGGGGGGTGCTATAACAGCCATGTCTTTGTACATTCAGGATTTGATGATTCACCTAGTCTAAATCAGTCAATATATCTATTTAGCTTTGCATTGTGTCCACTTGGTGGAGTGAAGGTGGGACATTTTTTGTACCTGTTTCTGGATTCACATTACCGGTGTTCTCCTGTATTTCTGTATCATGAAAGAATTCCCTAAGCCTTATCTGTGAAAATATTATTCAAATTATCCACAAAATGGTACTTTTCAGTTAAACCTCTACCACGTGTCTCGCTGTTTTCGTCGAACCCAACGAAGACTGAAAGGTCCGTGACAGACCAAGATGGGTAGCCTTTCAAAAGGTCCTCCAAAATAAGTTGCTGGCACTAGAAATAACCAGAAAGAATAGCACTGATTAGGAATGATGGACTGCATGCCATGGTGATCATCCTAGTATTAGTAGTTCATTTGCTGTGGTGTGTCATCACACCAGTATGTAAAACGGTGCACAGATCACCACTACATGAATGTTACATGTGCACAGGACCTTGCAAAGTAATGCAATTTATATGGTTTGTACGGCTGTCTTGTCTGTAGCACTCCCCAAACTGCTGCACATGTAGCAATGGCTCTTTCAGCTGTACAGATGACAGGTTGGTAGGATCGCAAATACATGAGCAGCTACATTCCTACTGAATGGTGGGTGATTAATGGACAGCGATGGAGTGTATGTAATGGGTGGGTGATTAATGGACAGTGATGGAGTGTATGTAAGTAGATCTGCAAAGTAGCGATTGTTGCGGTCATTAATACCTGATGCTCTCCGAAGCCATCTGTCAAGACTGCATGCCGCATCCCATGCAAATACACACGTGTACTGCAATCAGTGGCATGGCATTCATTGCATGAAGTAATCACTGACTCCAACTATAACTTTAGGGGCAAAAGTGTAACAACTCCTTGTAGTAAAAGGTATAAAAGCAGCTGGAAAAGCCAAAACTTTGTGTTTTATAGCATGGCATTACCCTGTACTTCTACAGTTTCAGTCTCTCTTTCTCTCTCTCTCTCTCTCTTTTTTCTCTGTCTCTCTCTCTCTCTCTCTCTGTCACACACACACACACACACACACACACACACACACACACACACACATGCACGCACACACACACACACACACACGCGCATGCACACGCACGCACGCACACACACGCACACACACGCATACACACATACGCACACACACACATACACACAGACTCTGAAGTATAGTTGAGCTGCACATTTTTTTTCATGCTGCTATTTTTCAAGTCTTCTTTTTTTAGCCAATTGGAATAAATAATCTACTTCCTTTTAATTACACAAGTGGATATTTAAGCACAGTAAATGACATCAGTAACTCATAACTCCTGACAAAGGGCCTATGCCAACTTGAAAGTCTGATTAATAACAACCTGAGTTGGTTCTAGAAAAAAGGTATTACATCACATCACTGTTCCAGTGTCCTTGTGTTTTCAGGCAGAACACAATGTTTAACTTATGGAAATATTAACTTCATTAAACTGTTATTGCACCAGTAAGCACTTGAACTTTAATAACATGGGTGGTGCAGCCCTAGTTAAGATATTTTACACTGCACTACATAGAAGTAACAGTAACACAGACAAAAAAAGACTAGTTTTATTTACATTTTGCTTGGCAATGCTGAAACTGCTGTCTAATACTTTTTCACTTTGAAGTGTCATTGTTTAATAATAGTCCTGACAGCTGTTAAAATAGCTATCAAACTATAGCATTTCACAGTAATTTTCTTAACTGTCAAAGTTATTTATTCAGTTGGTGGTAGCTCAGTCGGATGTAAAAGATCCCATGGCACCTATTGAAATGAGGAAGGGAAGTTCACTGGTGACTTAGCCAAATTCCATCTAAGAGTATAAATACCACCTCACATCTCCCCTGAAAAGAGGCTTTTAAACTACTGAGACTAAGCTGGTCAGTAAAGAATACATTAAGTGACTTCAGTCCTCAATTAGTTGCCAGAAAAACACAGATTAAAGGTGGGAGGTTGGCATAATTGTTAAGGTGTTACAAACTTTACAAATATGAAGTACAGGGTTTTATTCTCACGTGAGGTTATTGGCTTAAAATGGCCCATAAGAGCAGTTAGCTTAGTACTAATCTATGAACCTATTTATTTGTCTTTGTTGCCCAGGAGTCTGACTGGGCAGAGCCCATTCTTAGTGGAGGCCAGGAGAAAAAAGCTCCACCACAATACATTTATATTAACAAGTGAATTTCAGACAGTTCTCAGAAAAACAACAGTTACATTTCTCATGAAACAACAAACATAATTACAAGACAAGTATATACAGTAAAGTATTTACATCACCAAATATAAGTCTGTACACTTATTCCAGCTGTAAAATCTAGAAGAAGTAACTGAACTGATATTGCAGACAGAAACATTATTGTAAAGAAATCTAGTATTTTTACATTTCAGTAAAGAAAGGCTTGCAAGGAGTTCAAGATATATAATGAAGTAAATTATACAATTCTGTAGGAAGGGAAATATTAGTATTGTATAGGTATGTAAACGGTTCAAGAGATATAATGAAATAAGTTATAAAATTATGTAGGAGAGGATGGAAGATATTAGTATTGTACAGGACGATAGTGGTAAGAGCATATGACTAAGAGAGCACGGTATAGGATTGGTTCTGCTTAGGTTGTCAGCATTAAAACAGCTGTCAGATAATTGCAATTTGGCCCAGTAGTTTGCTGAAGGACTATGGAGATGACAAGCAGTTTTACACTGGTGTAATTTCTGTGAATAAATAGTCTTTGTTGTCTGTGCTCATTTACTGGACTTTATACAGATTCAACAGACTGGTGTTACTCAGGTTTGACCAATAATGGTTAGAGGCTTAAAGAGTTTGTTAGTTAAGTACAGAAATAATAAATTGCTGAAGTTAGCTCCTAAACTACTTCACATCAATAAATACCCAGGCCTTTCTGATATTATTGAAGCAACACATTTTATATGCAGCTTAAGATCTGCTTATTCCAGACTAGTTTGAATTCCATTAAATCATAGAATCTTGCTCCTTTATTGTTATGCATGGACTATCAAATAATTTCTTTTGGAATTAAATATTTTGTCTTACTTGTAAAAAACTTCATGCAAAATTCCATCATCTCCCTGTTTTCTTTCTACTGCACTTGCAATTGTGGTATAACTTGACTGGATCAACTTTTTCTTCCTATTCCTAAATAATTTATTCTAAAGCATCAGCACTTCTTATGATCTCTTCTGCCTTTGCTATTTATATTATTACATTGTACTTTTTCAGTCTTGTATTCGTCTTACATCATCCTGACCTTCCCTGTTTAACCGTCTCATATTTACCTACTTTGTCCTTTGCCTGTTTTCCTTTTGTTCATAACCACAACCTTCAGTATTACTTCCCAGCATATCACTGACCCATGTATTTATACATAGTTTTATGCTTGATTTCTTGTTTTCAGCGCCACTGTTTCTCCTCCCACATGCACATATGCATGCCTTTCTGATAAATTCTCATCTTCCTATGATAAATGTACCTCTTGTTCCATCTATGTATCATAGATGGATGTAGTCTTGACTGTGAACTAGATAACCCAGCTTGACTAGTGATTTAAGCACTGGAGGAGTTAGGCAAGGAGAGGTAATTGTCAACTCACCCATTCTTGGAGGAATGGTAGAGAATCTCACTATGATCTGACACTGCTTGAGTGATAGGGGCAGTGCTGAAGTCACACAACAGACTGGCAATGACTTCAGCAAGCTGGACTAGAGCAAACTGGTGCTATGTGTAATATTAAGCACAATGCCAGCTGTACCACCCATACTGCTGGTTGGTCCACTCCATATTCTCAGTTTCCCCTCCCAACCCTCCTATCTCTGCAGGCTTCCCAGCCCTAGAGGATAGTGCCAGGATCACTACGTTTGGGGTGAATGGAGTAATACTGCACAGCTGAGAGGTATACAAAAGTGGAAAGAAAATAATTAAATGGACTTTTTAATATATTACTCCATTAACCAATTAATAGTTCAGGTTTTTGCCATTTCAGTATTGCAAATGTATGTTTTTGCATTTTTGTAAGTTGACTACTGTTTTCACTTTTGTAAGCTGATTGCTGTTTTTTAAGTTTTTAATTTCTTAGCATTATAACTGATGTTCTTTGTAATCATTTTTTTCATCATTTTCTTGCTAATGTTTTTATACTGCTGCAAGCTTTTCTTCCCAAGTCTCTTCTGTAAATAGACTCTGTCCATTTGAATCCTTCTGATTTTTAAATGCAAATAAATGTGCAAACAGGCAAATAAGAAAACAAATGACCAACATAGTTGTAGGTTATAAAATGTAATAATTTAGCAATAGCTTTAATTAGAGGGAAAAAAGAACAACTGACTGCAACATAGCCACATAAAACAGGCTTCAAAGAGTCCAATACTAAAGAACCATGGCTAGCTCTATGAAATTCAGTTAACTTTCATAGTATACTAAAGCTTAAAGCTTCATAATGTCCTTTTAAATGATTTCTAGTTATACTATTTATTAAGCTTTTAAATTTGCCACTGTCTAATAACTTAACTAGGTTACATGCAGAAATGGAATGTAGAATAACATTCTAATGACATCAGTATGAAACAGCTGGTAGGAATTCTACCTCAGATACAAAAGGTTATGTATTCTTCTCCCAAGCAAAGAGTGGTAGCGCTTGCTGCCTTTCGGATATGAAGTTCACCTCACTTTTCCAGGCTTTCTGCTTGTACTTTCTTGTGGCTGTCTAAGCAGAAGAAACAACAGTGCAATTATTAATAAAAATCAGTGCCAAAAAACATGGTATTTTAACCAGTAACTTTACTCATATAAGATATGTTCAGTGCTTGCAATTTGCAGGCTGCAAAATGGCTTTAAGATATGTGTAAATATTTCTGCCTTAAATTTAGTCAGTTCACCTTCTGCAGTATATGTGTAATGATCTTTAGAACAAAATGTTATGTAAAAAATACATTTGCCGTGTACAAAGTTTGCCTAGGTAGTGTTTTGAGCCATTGGATATTCTGAGACAACTGTAATCAAATTCATTAATATACATGCAATCACATTTAGTCAGATATAATATGCTGCTCTATTGTTATCAGCAGGGAGTAAGAATATGTATTTTACGTATGAATAGCTGTTGTATGAAATCAGTAACTCAGCTAGAATATGAACTACAGACCTAAAGCAAAGAATGCACTCTGTATCCATTTTTTCAGATTAGGAAAATGTACAGTAATTCATATTGATCATAACTGCATTCTCAGAATGGCATGCATGCAATTATATGTTTGGTAACTCAACTGGTTAATAAACTGAGGCAAAAGATTATCTGCAGTCAAGACCAGAGTAAGGAGTGTACTGCAGGTTCAAGATGAAAAGTGCATAAGACAGAAACAAGCAGGTGAAGCATCAGATTCTTCATAGTACAGCTGGAAGGGATGCAGAGAGCAAAAGACATTTGAGTGTTTCAGACCTTCCCTTTCTATAAAAGTCTATCTTCTAGTGCAGGCATAGCTCAAGACAGAAGGAATCAACCCAGAAATAGATGCTTAAACCACTATGAACTAGTGGATCTCAATGACTGTTCTACTGATAGGATCTACAACAACATAGAGCCATAAAAAGCAATGCCCACATTAAAAGGAAACCAAAACGGTATATTTCTGTGCTCACAAATCGTGGGTATGGTGAATCCACTCTTACAATGCATATCTTTTCAGTTATCAGTAATTATTGAGTATCAGGCTAGTTCAAGATATGGGAAAGTATTTTCATGGGTGCCATATGTGTATCTATTGGCTTGGAAACCTCATTTAGGAAGGCAAACTATAGGGAAAGACCAGAATCCATGCCAAAAAACATACATGCATAAAATGGACTGTTCAGCTTCATAAGGACTGGTGAGAAAAGCAGCATTGTAATACAAGATGTATACAGTTACGATAGCTGATTCTTTTTGCAAGGAATACCCCAGTATGTGGTAAAATCACATAATTACCAACATGAACTAAATAAATCAATAGAAAAAAACAGAGAAATACTATCAAATAATGTAACTTGATAACAATGATAATCTCATCACTGCTACTTATTCTGTGTTGGGATACAGGTATGTTTGTAGCAAACAGGCAACATGGTACCTACAGCACATGAATGCTAAAAGAATAACACCAAATGTAAGACTGAGACAACTATACTTGATAAACTATGTCTCAGCTCCCAGGAGAATATATGCAGATCAGTAACACCAGCAGTTCCTTGTGAAAGTGAAGAATGTGGACATTAAGACTTTTCATGGGTTCGTACATGATATGAGGAAAATACAAACTAAAGATGTAAAACAAATGGTGATAATATGCTCCAGTCAAAAAATGTACTACTATGACAACCTTTAAGGCTAGCCTTGATTAGTGGACTAGACAGAAATTTACAAGCCTAGCCATAACAATTCCCTGGATCTTTCTTCCCACAATATTTACTTCCCTGGACCCCTGTCTAGCAGTGCGACTGATGTGATCCCCGGGGTGAATTTATTTATTTTATTTTATTTATTTGTCTTGCTGGATACATGTCCATTTTCAGGGGAGAAAAGCTCCACATAGTTAGACATAGTAATTACAATATAAGAATAGAAGTTATACAGTGTTGTTAAAAAAATTTAGAAAATTTAAGATAGTACAATCCATAGTTTAGCATAGTATTCCAGTTTCATGGGTTACAGTGATAAATTTTGCATAAAATGCTTATATTTGTGTACAAAAGGATAGACTGAAATTTCTTATCTCCCATCCAATCGTCAAGGTTCCTTTTGAAGAGGGTCAAGGAGGCACTCTGCTTGACATGTATTGGAAGTCTATTACAGAGTATGGGGAGTCTCAGGGTCAGGAACCTATCCCGCCAGCTTGTTTTGTTCATTGTGATGACAAGGTTTAGATCCCTGGAGTGTGTGGCTCTGATGGATTGTGATTTCTTTAAGTGGAGCATGTCCTACAGCTCAGGGTTTGACATTGCCTTGTATATTAAGCAGAGATCGCTTCTGAGTAGAGAATATGCCACAGAGTATAGCTGGAGTTTTTTTAGATGGTCAGCATAGGGCATCTGCTTTAGGCCTGTGATTCTTTCAGTGAGGTATTTCTGCGGCCTTTCCAACTGTTGCAGATGTCTTGTGAGGTACCTACCAAATGGGGCGTTGTACTCTATAATGGGTCTAATGATGGACGAGTACAGTGGGACAATGACCTCCTTTTTTCTGGATGAAAAGCCCTTAGTCATGAGGTGTGCCACATAGAAGGATTTCCTGACTGTTGTGGTGATGTGGTTATTGAAGGTGAGACCACTGTCCACCTGTGTCCCCAAGTCTCTCATCACACTTTCAGTGTTTAGTGTACTGCCACCTATGCGGTAATTCATGGGTGCATGGTTCTTCCCAAAGGGGATAACTATACATTTCCTGGCATTAAGCTTGAGCCCATGGCTCTGGCACCAAGCATCTGTTTCTGTAAGGCCTTTTGTAGAATATCCACATCATTTGGGGATTCAATAATGGCTCCCAGTTTGCAGTCATCTGTGAACTTTGTTAGCCAGAGTCCCTTAGTGTTGGCCTGTACTTCAGAGAAGTAGATGCCAAACAAGAGCGGCCCCAGGACTGAACCCTGAGGTACTCTACTTGTCACTTGTCTGGAGCTGGATTTGGAGTTGGCTACTTTTACAGTCTGGATGCTGTCAGTAAGCCAGTTGGCAACCCATTGAGTGACATAGGGATTTATGCCCAGCTTAGTAAGTTTATCTATGATTCCAGAGTGGGGGTGGTGTCAAAGGCCTTGGCGAGGTCCAGATAGGCTGTGTAGACTGCCTTACCCTCATCCAAAGCTCTGGAGACTGATTCGAAGAAATCAATCAGGTTCAGGAGACAAGATCAGCCCTTCACGAACCCAAACTGGGTGGGGTCTAGTGTTTGAAGGTTGCCAATGTCCCAATGTCTTTGTTTATAAGTTCCATGATAATGCATTCCATGCCCTTGCAGATCAGGCTTGTCAGACTGATGGGATGGTAGTTCCCAGGATCCAAGGTGGATCCCCCCTTGTGGAGTGGGATAACTGTAGCTGTGTGCCACTCAGTGGGCATGAAGCCTGAGTTGAGGCTATGATTAAACATGACACTGAGGTGAGGCACCAGTTCATTTTGTAGTTCATGTAGTACACAGCCCGGGATGTCATGTGGTCCCATGGATGCTGTATTCTTAGCTTTGGAGAGTGCAGTTTCTACCTGTGTGACCATGATTACTGGAATTTGGCAATCTTTTGGTATTGAGATGGGCCCTTTAGGGGGTGAGAGGGGGGTGAAGTTGGCACTAAATCGATCTGCCAGGATATTGGCAATATCCTTGAGATCAGTATATTGAATGCCATACTATTGTAGCTCAGAGCGGATCTGAGCATTGCCATTTAGAGTCTTGACATAACTATGGAATGCATTGTGATTGTCTTTGGAATCTTTGGCAATTTTATTTTCGTAACTAGCTTTGGAGGATTATATGAGGGATCTCAGCTTCTTAATGAGGCTGGTAAGAGAGTTTGTTGCATCCTGGGATTTTTCTCTTTTCTCCAACAATTTCTTCCTTCTGTTGTATAGTTTGTTTATGGCAGGGGACCACCAGATTGGCTTCCTGTTTTTGGAGGAGAGCATCTTGGTTCTATCTGGGATGGCATGATTCATGCACAAGTGGATGTGCTCATACAGTGCCTTAGTGTAGGATTCAGCAGTTGAACTTTCAGCTCCTGTATGCATGGGTGTCATGAGGTTTATCACTTCTGACTTGAGTAGAATGAAGTTGGCTTTGGAAAAGTTTTTTTACAGAGGTTTTCTTATTGGGGGTGGAATGTGGATGTCAAAGGTGGTTTGCTTATGGTCAGACCTGACTAATGAGGGGGTGACCACTGGTGTGGAGCATCTATTTCCCATGTTGATAATGACCAGGTCTAGGATATTGGTGCCCCTGGTGGGAAAATGGATTAGTTGATCCAGGGCATTGGAATTTATGAATTCCAAGAACCGTTGGGAAAAGGTGTTGGTATACCTGATTAGTTTTCCCAGTTAATGGCACGGTAGTTGAAATCACCCAGTATTAGGATATTTGGTTGTATCTTAATATCTTCCAGTATGTTTAGAAAAGTGTAGTGAGAATCTTGGGGCACGGTGGGGGATTTGTAGCAAGCTACAATTTGGATTGCAGTCTTACCTAGTGTTAGCTGCACCTGGAGAAACTTCAGATGCATTGTTTTGGGCAACTAGCCTGGAGGTGTGAATATCCTTGGTGAATATGGAGACTCCTCCACCTTTAGTGCTTCGATCTTGGTTTGGTGGCTGAAAAGTGTGGTAAGAGTTGTAGCCTGGTATTGCAGGGGTGCTCTCTGAAGCCTTGAACCAGGTCTCAGTTACTGCACAGATATTGATGTTCTCCATTTTTAGGAGTGCCTCGAGAGAGTACATTTTGAGGTTTAGACTTTTAGCATTGAGTAGCATTACCTTCAGATTTTGCATGCTTGTATCTGTTACTGTGGTGGTTTAGTCCTTTGAATCTTGCCTAAAAAAGGCATTATAGGGGTGGCAAGAGCTTTAGCCAGTAACCTGAATCCCAAGGGTGACAGGTACAGATCATCTCTGGAAAAGCATCGTGGTTTGTCGATCATGTCATCCCAGGCAGACAGATACTGGATCCCCTTTGAATGACACCATAAGTTTAGCGAATTGTTGAAGTCAATCATTTTGTCCATATACTGTGGTATCATTCTGGGCGAAGGCAGGATGCTACTCAGGGATAGGGTCAAACCTGCCTGAGCCACATGATCTGAGAGCTCTTCCATGTTTTTTTTCATGTAGTGTAGGGAGGTACGTCTCAAGTCATTCCAACATGGACAATGACAGAGTCATATTTGTACTTGTTGTGGAGTGACTTGAGTGGATGCATTATGTGGCGGATCCTGACTGTAATTTTCTCCTTCTTGAGCCTCCTTTGACTAAATTGTTGGGTACATTGTCTTGCCTTAGGGTCTGTTGTTGGGTGGCACACTGGTGTTGTGAGCTATGTGTCACTTTAGTTGTGACTGGTGTTTGTTTGCATTTCAGATTCGGAGGTCCTTGCTGCTTGGGCAGGTTAATGTTAAGGGCCTCCGCATATGTGGGTTTAGTGTTGCTATGTGTGGGTGTTGATGTTGTGGGTTTTGAAGTGCTATGTGTTGCTTGAGGTGTAGTGCAGGTGTTAACCTTCTCCTCTTGACTGTCTAGCACAATCTTGGCTTGAGAGAGCTTTGCTTCCAGTTTGGCTATGTAAGTGCATCTCTCGCAGGTTGTAGTGTTGGGTGGTAGGAGGAGAGGGTTGTCTGTGTACATGAAGCAGTTGCTACATTGCCCCAGTATGCCCAGATTTACAAAGTGGACTGGAGAAATCCTCAGAAGCAGACCCTTGGACATGCCTGTTTGGTGCTTTTTTTGTAAAGTGCAAGAGCTGTTTTCCCTTACCGTTGCAAGGTACTTTGCAATTATAGGCTGTTTAGTGCCTATGAGTAATTTCTCCTTATTAACAAGGAGAGTTCAGTGCTTGTATCAGTTTAAGGCTTCCTTGATCTTTCCAGCAGGTTCTAGAGCAAGTGCTAGTCACAGGGGTTCAGATTTTAGTGCTGCTACTGAGAAACCAGCTAGTTCTAAGGAAAAATTTGAAGAGCAGTCTTTCTTGCACCTGGAATAGTTTAACAGTAGCCCCGTGGTGCTGCACGATATGAAAAATGCGCAAACACATGGGTTTTTAAGCCAGAAAGTTGAAAAGGATAGAAATCAGCCCAAAATGGCTAATAAAATTACATTTTCAGAGCTGGAAACCACTCCTCTAGTGTTAGATAGGCAGTACAATGCTCACCACTCCCACTGATAAGCAGTAGGACTTCCCTCTACCACTAGAAGGACTGGATAGCTCTGAAAACAGAAAATAAAGTCCTGAAACCAGCAAAGCCTGGGATCTGGATTATACTAGCTAGGAAACGTGGGAAACGAGCAAACAAGATAGTATTTTTTTTTTGGTTAAAACAGGCTAAACAATGTGCAGCCCTCCTCTATTTGGAGGGTAAACACCAGTAAGTACTGCAAAAGAGAAGCATGAACTTTAAAGTGCATCTCCATAAAGGTATATATGGCCAGGTATCTTGTGGTTCTAATGACCACATACCTAGTATTGTCCCGATGTGCTTATGTCGCTATATGATGCCATGACGCTGGTCATTGGCAGCAGGCACATGATTGCTATGCAAGCTGGTCCAGCAAGGCCTGTGCAATTGATTTAACAAGTGTGAATTCATGAAACATACAAGGCTGGCCCAACTTACCACTGTCATAAGGTTATATTGAAAAAGAAAAAGCCTTGCTGACATTTTATCCATAATATACAGACAAGCAGGTTATAAACATCTGTAAAACCCAGTATGTAGCAGTGGATGAACAAAGGTTAAGGTGATAGAGCAGCAGATGATTAAAGGTTAAAGTGATGCAACAGTGGATGAACACAGATTAAAGTGATATAGCAGCACCATCAACAAGTTTCTCATGCATGAGCAAGACAGCAGCCAAAAGGCTGTACATCAGGTATGATACAGTACCCTGTAAGAGGACATTAATTTAGCCCACACAGGTATTGATGTTGGCATAATCACACACTATTGGGAAAAGGGCATATTCCTCTTCCCCAAATATTGTGCAATCTCACGTATCTGTCAACCTTCTGTTTAGCTGACCAAACTTTGTCCTCTAAATAGATGCCGACCAGCTATCCATTTGATAATATTAAGTATTATAGGATTATAGGTTTCCCCATATATATATTTATACATATATATATATATATATATATATATATATATATATATATATATATATATATATATATATATATATATATATATATATATATATATATATACAGTGGTGGTGCAGCGGTAGCATTGTTGCCTCACAGCAAGAGGTTCTCCCGTTCATTTTTCAGCTGGAGTGCAGGGAGTGCCTTCTGTGTGGAGTCTGCATGTCCTCCACCTGGTTGGGTGGGCGTTTGAAAGACATGCGTAAATGGGCGTGTCTTCGTTAAAGGTTGAACGTTGAGCTGGCAACCTTGGCATTCGTCAAAATCTGCTGCCAATCATTAGCGGACCGGAGTTCCGCTGTGGCGACCACTAACCAGGAAAAGCCAAAAGACAACAACAACATATATACACAGTATCTATATCTATAAACATAGACATATAGACAGTCATACACACACACTAAGAACCCTATTATATATGGATGAAAGTCTAGTTACTGATATTGTAAAAAGTATCTGATGCGTGAACGATAACCATGAGAATCCGTGTATGTATAATGCATATGACCAGCTATCCCATCTGTGAGTGTGACATCTCAGAATGCCCAGCTATAATTTGAAAATTGTAAATAGAAAAATGAAGATAAAGATGTGCATAAAGCATATGGTGCTGTGCAACATCAACACACTGCCACAAAGAACATATGGGATTTACAAAAAGTACTTTATGTAGCATGGTCTTAATGGTCTAATGAGATAGCTTGCCTAACAGCAGGATAAAGAACTAATATGTGCAAACTACAGATGTAGCTGGTGTATAGCTCCATCAGTGGGAAATGGACAATTTATAACTTACGACAAGGATACAATGCATATTATGCCATTGGTACTCACGTGACACATTTATAATGATATTATATGATACATTGGCAATACATAAATGACCATAGAATAATTAAGGAAGAAATGAGTAAGATACATTAAAAAATGGACATATTTTGCATTTGATGTAATTCTTTTCTTACTTATCAGCTAATCCCATATTCTGCATAAATACAGCAGTTCCAACATGTATACTGTAGTTTAGTAAATCCTTCTTTTCATAGGACTGATATAGGTTTGTACTAGGCTAACCACCCTTGTGGGCTATTTAAAGCCTAACCAATTACCCCATGTGAGTATCAAACCCTGCACTTTGTGTCTGCAAGGTAAATACCTTAACCATTATGTCCACCTCCCACACTGTAGAACATTCATTTACAAACATATTCTGCCAGTTATGGACTCGAACCCAGGACCTACTATACGTAAGGTCGTAACTCTACCCATGTAACTAGTTGGATGTTATAAACCTATACTTGTACTGAGCTATCAATGGCAAGGACACACAACAGCTAAGCAACTCCACCTAAACTGTCAACTGCACCTGCATTCTTCATGAAAACTCATATTTCAGCACGTGCACATGAGTGTATGTCTGTGTGTGTGTGTGTGTGTGTGTGTGTGTGTGTGTGTGTGTATACTGAATTAAGATGTGAAATGCTCTTATTCAGACAAGATAAAGACATAGTTTATAGTTGAGACATTAATGGTGTTTGATGAACATTTTGCAGTGTACCCATGTGTTATACGTTTGCTAAGTACAATGTGGAATAAAACAGTCCTGATGGTTACCAGCAAATCCAGCCATTTCTGAAACCTGATAGATATGACTATAAAGGAATGTAAAAGATTTGCCCCATGATAAAACAGTCTGCATTGTCTAGTACTAAGGGTTAGCTTTCACTTACTTTGTGAGTGGATGTGTGGTACAATAGCCCACTACACAGCCTTCCCTGGATGTACTGGAGAGAAGGCCAAATTAATTCATATAAGGCTCTTACTGTCAATAGCTGAAAAAAAACAGCTGTAGAGGGCATATATAGTGCAGTTTTTAAAAAGTGAGACATGAAGCAGTGTATTCTGTGCATAAAGTACAGGTCGTTCAATTGCATATACTCAAGGTCATTACACAGTGTTAAATATCCTGAAATATTTAAACCCTTTAGTTTACTTAAGACTATGCTATTCACCTTACTAATTAATACATTGAAAAACCAACACTAGTACATTTAAGCTATATATCAGTGCAGTAAAAAAATATATACATAGAATGTCATATACCTTCATGAATATATTCCCAGTAATTCCAATGTTAACATTTGTTCATTTCATTAATATATAACATAGCATCCACATCAAACCAAAAATGTCCAGTATTTCATGCAGTCATTGTTTTCAAGAATGTTGTCATTGTCACAAAAAATGCTATTTTGTACATAAACATCATTCTCTAAAGAGGCTATATTAGCTCTAGAACAGCTTCTTTCAGATTTTGTTTTTTATTCTATTATGAAGCAAGCAATGTTCTTTTAAAATTTAAGTAGAATGTTCAAAGCCCACAAATAATTTTCTGATTTATATTGGTGGTCTTACATAATTATGCTCTGTTTTCTTCTCATCACATTTACCTACTATGTAGCACTTAAAACATAGTTTAACTGGTATTATACAATGTCTGGCCATTAACATTCAAAAAGGAGCACACTGATTGGACTCCCCAACCGGTGTGCCTGTTGCAAATCGAGAATGTACCAACAATAAAAGACTGGCCGCTAAATTACCATTCAGCAGACAGGCTTTTTTTTCTATTATTAGCTGCCATATGACATACACGGGCCCATCACTTTATGAAATAACCATGTTGTAATAATATACCAAAGTGCTTATTAATAGCAAAACCAGAAAACTTTTATATTTAACTGGAAGCACTTATGTCAAATGTAGTTGGTTTGGAAGGGCTGAAGATGCTGTTTCGGTTCATTAAAATCCTAATATTTGGAGTGTCAAGGAGATGAAGTTGGATCATTTCATTATTAAGATAAAAAATGAAGCTGGTTTTCCTTACTTGAGGTACAGTTACTGGTGGAGAGAGCATCTCAGTGAATTTTCTTGTAAATTTGTTTAAAAATAATAAGCAGCAGAGCTCTTCCTATCTCCGTTGCTTGCTTTCCAAAGTACTGATATACTGTTTAAATGTGGGCATGGAAGTCGCATATGCATGCACAGTGCATCAGCAAAGTAGCAGAATTGGGAAACAACAAGGAAGAACACCACTGCACCATTAAACAAAGACATTATGTAAAAAAGTAAGTCATTTTTTTCTTAAATAATATCATTGTATAATAACAATGACCGATAACATGAGTGTGGTATATTGAAGAGTTACCCGTGGCTGGCTTTATTTAATCACTCAGGCTTTGCCCTCATGATTAAACCACACCAACCATGGGTAAATCTTCAATATACCACACCCACATCATCAGTCATTGCTATACTATGTAACTGCAGTATAACAGTATGTTATTTTTTACATCATTATTAATCAGTATTCTTTGTTCTGCTCATAAAGCTTGTTATGCAAAATCAGTTCTATTTTTCTCCCTGTTTATTAAATTTGTTTGTTTGTTTGTGTCTTTAGGCTTTTTCCCGGTTAGGGGTCACCACAGCGGAACTCCGGTCCGCTAATGATTGGCAGTAGAGTTTTACGTGCTGGCTTGCTGGGCCTAACGCACAACCTTCAATGAAGGAATGCCCATTCACGCATGTCGCCACACAGAAGATGCTCTAACTGAGAATCGAACGGGCAATGTCTAACTGTGAGGTGACAACGCTACTGCAGCACCACCATCGCAGTTCCCTGTTTATTAAATATGTCTTAAATGCTTGTATCACACAGTGACTTGTGTAATGATTAAAGAAAAACTCTGTGATTAAAAACTATATTCTACTTAAAATGTCAATAAGTACTTACCAGAATTGCAGTTAACGACAACAGAGAGGAGCCTAGTCTCATTTGCATAAAACACTGCTTCATTCAGAGTCATGTAATAGTCAAACAGAGGCTGAAGGAATTGTCTCCAGAACAGAGGCAACAGCTTGGTAGCAACTAACAGCTTTAGTTCTATACACTATTTTCCAAACTAAAGTCATTTCATCCTGATGTCCAGGACTGTTAAATCTTCAGTGTAAGCCACTGCCACAAAAGCGATATAAATATTTTGCATGTAATCAGTATATATTCAGCAAACTTCAGTGGCAGAAATACATTGCAATATCTTGTCCTGGCTCTAACAAGTGTTGCATAATCATACCTCTCAAGTGTACCTCATTATGAGAAGCGTGCCTCATTTTGGGTCATATAAAGCCCACATTCCTTGAAGTTCTACAGTGAAAAGGTTTAGCCCACATTTAATATTAAGAATTGTTTTAACTGTTATCCATTTTAAATAGAATTGGACCATTTGTATCCATCAAAACAACATTTTATAAGTAAAATGTAGCACATTTTCACCATCCTATGAGTTTCTTGTTGAAGATGTTAGTTAGCTTAGCTGTTAGTGCTCCATGTTTTGCCCATTTGTTCCACGTTATGAGAGGTAGTGTTCTGCATTTAGGAGATGAAAGGTTGAGAGCTATGCCTATAATGCAGACGTGGAATCATTAGAGATACAGACATGTTTATAAGCACACAAGTGTTTGAGTCACATATTTCCAAGCATTTTGTTTCAGAAAAAATACCTTTCCAAACTCAAACTTTCAAAAAGAAAAAGAAAGATACTTGATTTTGTTATGCTCCTGGCATTCTCATTTCCTGCATTGTATAATTTAATAAAGGATGTTGGTACACAGGGAACATAATATTTTTTCATAACACATACCTTAAAGGTCTTGGTAGCTTACAATCCAGCTGTTGCAAGTATGTGCATTTGGGAGAAAAAGCCAGTTATTTATTTCAGATCCAGCCCAGTGATTTTACTTAAAATGAAGGTTTTGGATGTGTGTGTGCTTGGGTGACTACATTTGTAAAAAGCCATTTGGTGACTTGTTTAACTGTATTTCTTTGAAATGACCTCATTTTTACAGTATTATATTAATACTGAAGTTCCTTGAACATTTTTTTTCTAAGTAGTTTGCTATTGTTGTGTCCCTGTGATTATCAAGTCTTAGTATTATTCCACTGGAACACATTTCAGTCTAATCAGCAGCTGTTTGCCATAGTGATAACTAGGATGAACAACTGTGGATTCTATTCAAGATGGCTGAAAAGCAACAGCACAGGTGAGGAGCTCTGCTATTCTGAGAAGATTTTGTCCTTAAGCAGGCAGGATAGCAGTCAAAAAAGAAATCATTTCATAAAAAAAAATAGTTGAGAGGAAATATCAAGTTTTATACACACTTTTTAAACTATCCATGTGGATTTTTTTTACAATACATTGCTCTCTCATGGAATCATAACAAATAATTGCTTCACAACCCACATATGGTAAACGTTCAGTAAAAAGACTTCCAAGTCCTATTTTCATTACATCATCTCCTTAGGAAAATGAATATTTCTGAGGCAAAACTAGAGACCTGACAAGATGCTGAAGATATGAAGATGTTGAAATCAATGATTAAAAAAAAATGTTAAACTATATGACAGGGCATTTGCCTTGAATAACATCAACAGAAGTGTAATTGAATGAGAACTCCCAAAAGAATACTTTCTGAAACAAAATATATGGCAGATAATAAACTAGGGGTCTAGAAATTAGGAGGGAAGATCCAATGTAAAAATCTTTAGTATATCTGAAAAAGAAGATAAAATATTTAATTTCACTATTTTCCTTCATGGTTATCTCAAGTCTTCTGGGACTGAAAAAGCTCACAGGGTAACTGGCAAACTAAATTCCACAAATTCAGTTGAATCAGAAAGAGCAATTGTAGTAAAATCCCTCTCCTATCTAGATAAGAAATAGACAGATACATTTATATATAACAAAATTATATTAAAAACAGCTAGGAGTAAATATCTTCTCAAAATTCACCAGAATTCTATACAATTTGATAATGACTATGCTGATCAAACTCGCCAAAATGGACAGAATTTTAGCTCTTGATAAAATCATTAAAACAAAACAACATCAAGGTGCAGCTGCCAAATCCAAAGAAGCTAAAGATGTTTTCACCTTCTGGTAAAAGAATTTTCAATTCCTTGGCAGGAGCTAAAAGTTTTGTCAAAAAGAATTGAAAGGTGTTTTCATCTTCTGGTGAAAGAATTTTCAGTTCCTTGGCAGAAGCTAAAAGTTTTGTCAAAAAAGAAATCTAATCACTTCACAGAAAGATCAAGTACAACGAAAAGATCACCAGAAAAATACCTAATCTGAAATAATTAGTAAAAAATGAAATATCCCACCTACTTTAACAGGGACAAAAAAGGCTTAAATAGTAATATAAAATAGTGCACAACATCATAAATCTCATAAACAGCAGTACATAAATATACTCATTCATTCTAATGATCAGCTTTTGTATTCTGATACATAACTGTTTTTGAGATATGAAATTTATGACTGCAACAAATTGCTTAACATATATTAATGTAAGCAACTTTTTTTCCATACATGTATATAATTTATCACAACACTTTCTAATTTAAAAATTGATGATATTTAAATAACTAGTGTTTCTTCTAGATAAAATATTTCCCCTAATAGATAAAGATTTAAACTTATTTGGGATATAAAATCTTTGGTGACACAGAATTTGCTGTAGGAACAAAGGTTTGTATTAATGTTTACATGTCCATTATAAGTTATGAACCCCAACAGTATTAATGAGCCCTCAGAAAAAAAAAATGTTTCTTTCTAATATTAAGGTATCCATTGTAAACAGTTTTAATTATAGAACTAATGAATCTCCTTTAAATGAGAAAAATCAGTAAAAAAATCACTCACCAGGAGATTTCTTCCCACTGAAAAATGTACCTTTCTATAAAGATTTGAATTATCTGCTTGTGTGACTTACACAATTTAACAGCCTGGTTTAAATCTTTATGAAAATAAAATATAAATAAATAAACACTCTAAAGGAAGAAAAACTTAAAATTGGGGGCATCTTTTTTTTCACAGTGTGAAAATAGTCATTTGAGGTTAGAAAAATGTTAGTAATATGCCATTATAAACAAAAAACAATAAATAATGTATTAATGATGTTGCCATATATTGTGTTATCTGCAGTCAGCCCAACTTATAACATATAGTCATTCATTTGTTATTCTATGTTTTGGTAACAGATTAGATCTCTTAACATATTGAGTCATATATTTTCTACAACATGATATTCAGCTAGTGTTCTGGATTTGGAGATGTTTTTCTAGCATGGCTGGTATACATCTGGAGATAGAGGATAGAGGATGAAAATAGGATTGAATATAACTTGTTTATTGGTGAAATGTTTTAAAACCCATTCTTTTTTTGTCAGTGGGTAATTACTCATTCATTATTTATTACCTTGGTCTACATGTGTACTTACTAATATCCTTGTACCAGAGAGTGTACTACTAATAGGAATAAAAAGAGAGGTTTACATTTATGAATATATTATATTTTATATATATATATATATATATATATATATATATATATATATATATATATATATATATATATATATATATATATATATATATATATATGATATATAGATATATCTAAATATAATGTATTATATATATATATATAGAGAGAGAGAGAGAGAGAGATTCTATCTCCTATATCTCTCTATATCTAATATCTATCTATATCTATATCACATATCATATATATATATATATCATATTCTTATGTTTGCTCCTGCAATATTTTATCAAACTGTCAAACTGTCAAAAATAGCCATGAAGCCATGAAAATGTCAAACCATGAAACACCCCCAGACATCGAACACACACCAACAAACACACAAAAACAACACAAAGGGCCTTGCAGGGGGCCACACCCCCCCCCCACCCCCATACCCCTTAAATATACTATATACCAAGTACTCGAGAAATCTCTACATAGAGAACGGAATCTCCCCTTACGGAGATTTCCGCGCACATGAATAAATGGTCAAACCCCCAAACAAAAAATGTCAAACCAAACAACAACCCACACAGAAAACACAAACAGAACACAAGGGGGGTTGAATTACAGGCCCCACCACCCCCCCCCCACCTAAACCTTACTCGAGGAGATCACATAACACGAGTAGCGGTAAAACGGAAATCTCGGATCGGTTTTACAACAAGACAATAGCGTAATGACTGCGCTTTTGGTGCATTTGGTGCCGACAGTAGTCGATATTGATATTGTCGCTAGGGTGAAGTCGACCCCACTGTTTCATTTATACATGCTGCTGGATTGGATCTGTAAGGCATAAAGATGGGGGAAAAGCTAATCTGCCCAATGTTGGGGATATCATATTTTTTTTTTGTATCCAAGACAGGCAATGAGATGGGTGGACTTTGAAGGTAAGTTCAGACAGCTGTCATATCACTCATATGTGCCTCATTCCTCAGAGCATTCCACATTTTAAGTCTTGAAAAGGGTGCAGTAAAAATGCCAAATCAAGTCTTGAAAAGGAGGTGTTCCTTACTGTTATACATTAGAAGGGCATGTCATGCAGGAATTGCTGGGAAGTTTGAAAAAATAATATCCATGATATTTAGTACTTGGTCATTTGAACTGAGAAGTAAAAGTTCCATTTTCTATTTTCTTAATCACAGCCTAAATAGTATGACTGTTTAGCACAGATGATTAATACTATATGCTACTAAAATGTTAGGTCTATATTACATAAACAAAGTTTCAGAACTTCAAATACTATATGGTCGATGCCATATGATCGAAGTTCTGAAACTTCGAAACTATAAAAAAACAAAAACAAAGTAAAGTTAATTTAAAGTGTTTTAGCAGGGGAGCAAGCCCCCCTGCACCCCCACACCCCCACTACTTAAATATACCAACTCCGAGATCGCACTTTGACAGAGAATGGCACGAAAAGGGAAGATTTCCCTTTCCTGTGCTGTAGCGCGATCTCGGAATTGGTATATTTAAGTAACGTGGGGTGTGAGAGCTGCAGGGGGGCTTGCCCCCCTGCATAAGGCATTTAGTTTTGTTTGTTTAGGAGGTTTTTATTTTATAGTTTCGAAGTTTCACAACTTCGATCATATGGTGTCGACCATATGGTACTCGAAGTTCTGAAACTTCGTTTATGTAATATAGACATTAAAATTTTCCCTGCAGTCCAAGGATTGATTCCTTCCATTGTGATTTGTCTTCCATGTGACATTGACAAAGTCACTCCTGAAAAGGGGCATGTGCCTAATGAGTCCCCCTATTTAACAACTGAATTAAAAAATACAGAAGTCAACTTATCTAGTTGCAGAACTCATCATATTTTTCCTGCTCTCAAATGATAAGCACCAATGTCATATGAATCTATTAATCCCATATAGTATGGTGCTGCATAGTAGCATAACATGTTAGCTGTTTAGCTGTAATAGCTGCCCAAACTGATAATAAAAACAAGGGTGGTATAAAATTAGAAACATTTCTATTATACCAGTCAGAGGTTACATCTGAATATAAAAAAAAGCCAAACACGTGCTCCAAAAGAACTAATTCATATGTAGAATAAAGAAGATTTGTATGCCATAGAATTTTATTTTAGCACCTTGACATCATTAAGCTCTAGAGTTATTTACATTGCCAAAGTATTGTACCACCTGTGTAGTTACAGCTATATATAACATGGAACATGTAGTGTGTGTGTGTGTGTGTGTGTGTGTGTATGTGTGTGTGTGTGTGTGTGTGTGTGTGTGTGTGTGTGTGTGTGTGTGTGTGTATATATATATATATATATATATATATATATATATATATATATATACACATATATATGTATATATATGTGCATATACATATGCATCAACATATATTAATGTGTATGTCTTTATTTATTTATATATTTGGTTATTTATGTGCTTATTTATGACATACTGAGGTAGGAATAGTATTAAATTGCAGCAAAATATGTTATTTTTTATTACTTGAACTGAGAAACAAGATTTGATTTGATAATTCATGGACAGATATATTAATTATTCTCCAGTAGTTCTCTTGTAATACTGCTGATACATAAAGTATTAATAATGGACCATTGTAATCGGGGTTCAGCATCTACAGAGTATATAATCTGTTAAATGTAACATTATGGCATTTTATAAGGCAAAGCATAGTGGCTTACAATTAGAAAAACTTAGCTTTGGTTCTGCACTGAACTGTTTATAACTATCAAGTTGTCATACATATGGTTAGCATGCAGTTTATCATTGGACGGGGTCTAACTCTATAGTCTGATTTTTTTGGTTTCTTTCCCTGATGTTTACGTAGCCATTGCAAATAGTCAATTCTTAAGTGTATTTTTCAGAGGTATTTCTCAAATATTTGAGTTCAGGAACTTTCATTAGATTTCCTGTTGATCATTAATTGTAGACACTAAGTAGCACATTTTGTACAATATCAATGTTTTGTACGTATTTCTCTCCTTTCTCTGAAAATAACGAGTACATAAATGAAGATACATTTTTATAATAAGTGAATTAAGAAATATATCACCATAGCATAATTAATTTTAAGTAGTATAAACAGCAATGATAATATATCAGAACTTATTTTTTCAGCAGAATAATACATCACCTTATTTTTAAAATAATATGCATATACAAATATACCAAAATGCATTTAGTTTGTCGAAGTCATTATTCTTTTTAAGAGATAAACATAATTAGTTATTATAACAATGCATATCAGGGTTAATTTCATTCTTTAATACCTTCCACACTATAAAGATAGCTGCTGATATTGTCAGTTTTACATAACTGAGGTCAGAATTTTTTTTGTGGTAAACCTAAGATCCAAAAGCTCAGAATGGGGGATGGCATTGCTTTCCTGAGGGTGTATAAGACTGCTACATGAATTTTCACCCAAATAACTTTACTTTCTGGGCTGCATAAAAGTATTTGCACATAATTATCATTTTTGTTAACCATATCTCCAAAAACATGTGTCCCCCAAGCCCAACTATCTGTCATGTATAGGTGTGAGGTGGCAAAAGTGGCATTTCCTGAACTGTGTAAAGTATTGCAGGTACAATACTGACCATTGTTTGTTAACTGCAGCTAGGTGGTGCCAATGTGGGTGATCAATATTCATGTCCAGAAGTAGGTCCCACTGCTGTCTATTTTGGTCATTGATTTCAGGGCTACAATCATCTATGGTATAATAGGATAGGAAAAGCAGCAAGGATTGTGCTGCTAGTCAATCAGCCTATTAAGACTGTTAACTCCTTTGTTGATTCCTCAACCAAGGCCTAGTAACTGTAAGTACTGCCACAAATAAATATTATTGCTTTTACATCTCTGCTTATATTCTGTAAAGGATAAGGGTTTAAAGCCTTCCCTAAGAAGAGGTCAATCCAGAATAATATCAGTGCCTATATCCACTGTTTTCAAATGATCAATCAGTCAATCCAGAATATAAAATATGACTGCCTATATCCACTGTTTTCAAATAATATGCCTACTACCACTGGTGACCTTATTGTTAATCCAAACTCTATCCTATTGGCTTACAGAGTTCCCCATGGATCTTTCCTGAATAAGTCTTTTACAATAAGTGAGAATGTCACTGAAAAACCAATCAGTAAAAACAAAATGAAAACTCCAGCAAAGCTAGAACTTCCACTGAGTGACCTCCCAAACCTCTTGTATCAGAAGCACATGGGATATATGCAAATGACCCTTATGAACATTAGGTGTTTCAGCTAGCTGGCAATTCTGAATGCCCATGACTTGTTTCATCATTATGCTGGACAATTTCAGGCCATAAAGCCAAGCCCCACTAGCTGTGAATATGCATATTTCGGCCTTGTTATGACCTCACCAGCACAGCACAAGCAGAGTGTTTGACTAAGTATAAGAAACACAGGGCTGTTATACCCAGCTGATGTCCATTATCATTAGGGTTACAGCAAAAATATCCCAAATAACAAACTAAAACAATAAGTGAGAAGGTCACTGAAAAACCAATCAGTAAAAACAAAATGAAAACTCCAGCAAAGCTAGAACTTCTGCTGAGTGACCTCCCAAACCTCTTGTATCAGAGGCGCATGGAATATATGCAAATGACCCTTATGAACATTGGGTGTTTCAGCTAAGTGGCGATCTCTGTTCTAGCCCATCTGACTGAGGATATGGATAAGATACTGTTCAGGTGTGATTCAAATGGGTCCAGTGTTTAGTCTGGCCAAGATGCATTATGTCATTTCTGCCACTTGGGTATGTCTTACTTAGTGTAATAGTCCTAATCTGAGACCATAAGGTTTTCCTGGCAATATTTGGATGCTTGCTTCTATATAAAGCTTGTAAATGTTTTTTGGATGTTTTTAGTAACAGGATTAATATCCAAGGGTAGGAAACATCTGGTCAAGAACAGGGATTTAGGCAACATGATCACATGCACTACAGAGATGTTGGCTAAAGGCAAAAGTTTTAAAAGTACACCAAGCATGAATTTTCTCTTGGAAGAAATCAAGTAATGTTGGAGGGTATTTGCTGCTAAGCTACTAATGTTTTGTGCCACTTTAATGACCAAAAATATATTAATAGGATTCCACTGAAAGCTGTTAATAGGAATATTTTGGCTTCAGGCATTGGGAATGTTAAGTAAATAAGGCTGATTTTTGCCATTTCAACATTAGACCCAATACCTTTCTAAAATCTTGAAACAATTGTAATACCTGCATGATATCTTCCTGATGATTCAGCTGCCAGAGTGGGCAATCATTCAGTTAATATTACTTTGTTGCTGATATTCCAGAGAAGAAATTTTTGTTTAAGCTATAGGCTCAGCATGCCCACCCCTGAGAAGAACAGAAGCAGAGACAGAGGTATCCTTGTCTCATCCCACTAAAGCGTTCAAATACATTTGACCACACAGGTCAAGTAGTCCATATAAAATAGTTATGCTGTTATAAGAAATAAACTAGAAGGGCAAATGATTGCCAAGCCAGCCATATCAAATCCCGATACAGATAGTCACAGGCTTTATTAAAATCAAAGAAGAGGACAGTCCTAGGGTTTTCACTGAGTGAACTAATTTGTTGAATATTGTAAAAAGAGTCTTAACAAGCCTGGGATGCCAAGCAGTTTTAGATTAAGTCCTTCTTGCATATCATCTGCCTGCTCATATATACATGTTTCAAGCCAGGTTGCTAAGATCCTGGTCAAGATTTTTGTTTCCAGTGGCATCAAGAAGGTGGGTCCATAGTTTTGGGAATTTAATAGATCCTTTCCTTCCTTGGGGAAGATCAACATATTTGTTACTCTGGATTGTTAAGAAAGTTCTTCTTTGGCCAAACTGTCATAAAACAATGCAAGTAATAATGTTAACTTCACTTTCAGTGATTTATAGAATTCTATCAAGCTCCTATCTGGTCCCAGGGCCTTGCCCATTTTCTATGCAGAAGTCACTTGACCGATTTTTTCTAAAGTAACTAAGTGTTTTGATTGATCCTCCATAATATTGGGCCACATAATGGTCTGGGAGAAAAAGCTCAAACATGTTGCTGGAATTCCAGTGGTTGTTGATACAGGTTCCCAAGCACAGCTGTAGTTATCCCATGGGCCAGATATATAATGGAACCATTTTCATCTCTTAAGGCTACAGTAGAGTACACAGTCTTAAATAGGTTTGGAGACTGAATTTGTTTTTTAAACAACTAAACAATTTGACGTGGTCCCATTTTTGGTGCTGAAGGGTGTACTGCTTATCTTCAATTGCCATCCTTAGTTCTTCTATCTCTTTCTGTAGGCCCTGATTGTTACATGTTGTTCTCATACAGTGTGACATTAACTGTACTATTGTATTCTTAGCATTAATAAACTTAATAGATAGGCTTGCCCAACTCCTGTACTCCAAGTGTATAGTAAAATCTAGCATGGTGAGTTTGAAAGTGTTACAGACCTACTAGATACAGCCTGAGGAAGGTAAAAACTACTGCCAAAATTTTAATGTCCATTGCATCGGTTCCTGGACACCTTCCTGATTTGTCAGGATAAGGGAATTCATTCTTGCTATATATGGCATATGTGGCCAGTTACTCTCTATTCCTGTGTAATATGACCATACTGTGGTCCAGCAAGGCATCTGGGATCAACTCCACATTCTTTACCTCTTTAAAACAGTACTGACTAATAAAAAAAAAATCTAATCAACTGGCAACCCCAATTTATGATGCCAAATAAATGTAATCAAATTTGGTGGGGTTTAGGGCTCAACAAATATCTGCTAAATAAAATTATTGTATCCATTCCAATAACATGGCATTATGCTTTCTTAGTCTGTCTATTGGGATTCTATCCAAAGTTTTAACAAAAACCACATTATAATATCCTCTTAACAAAACTGTAAGATGAGTACCCTTTATACTAGTCAGGGCATTAAGAAAGGAGTTGAAAGGTACCAGGTCTTCTTTGTTTTGTCAGTAAAAAACAGCAAGTAGAAAACATCTCTGCAAAGCTTTTCCTTAGCCAGTACTCACCTGTTCCTTTTGCCTGCTATCACTTCAATTTTAGATCACTTTAATGAGACTCTTAGTAAAAACATAACTCCCCTGGAGGCACCCCCCAAAGGAAGATACAAATTAGTTTTCCATGTTCATAATGAGTGCATAATATTATTGTTTTAGCTTACTCTCTTGTAGGCAAGATACTGTATATGTATTGTATACTAATACAATTTCTTTCAAACACATTGCGGCTTAATACTTAAATTTAAACCTTTTATATTCCATGTGAAAACTCTACTCTGATTCAAAGGTGTTGATATTTTTCCTTTGATGTATCTGTGTATAGATTTATATCAAATTATCAAGTTTTTGTAAACTCAAAATTCATATGGTTGAGACCATATGTTCAAGTTTAAAAAAAAAATAAAAATCATAAATGTGATGGGGGCAAGCTGCTGAACCCTGCACACCACTTGCAAAGTATATATATATATATATATATATATATATATATATATATATATATATATATATATACACACACCAACTGCAAGATCAGGCTACAGTGGGGAAAAGGGTAAATTACCCAATCCCCACTATACTTCCATCTACATAGACAAGCTTCAATGGAAAATTTACTCTTTTTCCCCACTGTAGTATGTTCTTGGATTTGACAGATATAATTTGCAGAGAATGTGGGGGACACAAACCCCACATGAAGGCTGTATGGGGGCTTTCCCCACTCCATAAATGTAGATTGATTTTTTTTTCTTTTGCATTTGAGTTTTTGTAAAGTCAAACATATGATCACGATCATATAAATTTCAGTTTTCCAAAAACTTGATAATATGATATCAATCCGTATGTATGTGTATGTACTGTATGTATGTACATACATGGGTCTACTTCTTTTCTTTGAATGCACATTTAAGCAAACATTACTTGAACAACTCCACTTGTAAGAAAACACATTAATGTGAAGACTTACTTCCTTGAATGACATAACAGCGAAACTACAAAAATACGGGGAAAATAAAGCACATAAAGCTTAGCATTTTTGCAGGTGGGCAAGCCCCCCATACACCCCACACCCCCCGCAAATTATATATACCAACTCTGAGATTACACTACAGTGACAGCAAGGGTAGATTTCCCTAACCTGACAGTAGTGCAATCTCCATTAAAAACTTACGTTACTTGTAAAAATATTTTAGCATACACAAAACACTGCTGATAGTACCGTAGCATCCATTTCCTGAAAACTGCAACAACATCAAAGGTTACACTTAAAGGGACAATGTCAACAAAACAAGTTGCTGACACTTTTGAACAATTACCTTCCTGCGAACATTACATTCGACAATATGTAGCTTCGCACAAGTGGAGTCACTCAAGTAATGCTCGCTTAAATGTGCATTCGAAGAAAAGAAGTAGACCCATATATATATATATATATATATATATATATATATATATATATATATATATATATATATATATATATATATATATATATAGGTATACACACACACTATAGATCTATATCTATATATCTATGTTTATGTATGTATTTGCATACATATATATATATATATATATATATATATATATATATATATATATATATATATATATATATATATGCACACACACACACACATACACACACACAGATATATATATATATATATATATATATATATATATATATATATATATGGGTCTACTTGGTTTTATTGAAAGCTCATTTCACTGACTTTCAATTCACCCTAACCAAATCGCTGAAAGCTTAATTACTGAAAACTCATTTCACCAAATCTCATTTCACTGAAGTGAAGTACTGGCACTGCGTAGAGTACTGTAAGGCAAGTAAAAGGTATATGTACTTTTCCCTACTGTAGTGCAATCCTGGAGTTAGTATATATAGTTGGGGGGTGGGCACACAGCCCCTCACATTGGGGGGTGTGAGAGTGTAGCCCCCCACCTAGTTTGGTATTATATTGTATTTCACAGAAAGCTTCAAAACAATACATTTTAAACCATAGACATGCATGCTTACAACACCAATGACTAACTCTTTCCAGAAGACAATATATACCCAAACTAATGGGGGGCTACACCCCCACACATACCCTAACTATATATACTAACTCCAGGATCTCACTACAGTGGGAAAAAGGCCATATACCTTTTACTTGCCTTACAGTACTCTACACATTGCCAGAACTTCACTTCAGTGAAATGAAATTCGGTGAAATGAGTTTTCAGTAAGTTGAGCTTTCAGCAATTTTTTTCGGCTGAATTGAAATTCAGTGAAATGAGCTTTCAATGAAATAAAGTAGACCCATATATACATATATATGCAAATATACATATACATATATGTATGTCCAGAGATAATGAACAAGAAAATACCAAGAGTAACTTACAGTACCTAAAGCAACTTGCAATAGTAGTGCTCAAGCATTGAAAAACACTGTAGCACAAGTGCCAAGCCTGTCTGAAAATGTAATCCTTGCAGGGTCTGCATATGAAAAACAGATTTCCCACAATTAATGAGATAAGAAATCTAAGATTGCCATGTCAGTATAATTGTAGAGTATCCAATCTCTGTAATACTTGCATGCATTATTGCACATTCAGGAGTTTGCCCTACCCAAGTAACTAACTTTAGATCAACATGAATGTAGGGATAAATGAAGCAAAGCTGATAAACCACTTCAGTGTTCATCAATATCCAGACTAACCCCCCCGCCCTGAGGGTTGTGCCATCTATCATGTGCATATCCTGAGGCATTACAGTGCAAACTAGTATTTATTCAGTCCCTCTCCCTACTACAGTATCCATCTATCACCACCAAATGAATTAATGCCTCAAAAATCAATTCATGAATAAACATTTCCTCAAATCCCTCTGTAAGCAAACTGAGTTTTTTACAGGAAAGATAAAAAGCTTCTAATACTGAATAAAAACATAAACCAAGTACAAGCTATAGCAAAACACAATAGCAACTGAAATGCTGACCAATAGGAGAGAACTAAAATAATGACTCCATAGTTCTCAGGTAAGCCAAGCTTCTATATTCATCATGGAGAAAAAATACAACAATGCAGATTTTTCTCCTCACAGCATGCAGAAAATAAAAATAAACAAGTTAAGGTAGTAGTGATACGTTTCTGGCACTCCAACTGGCACCAAGGCCATGAACTGGATCAGTGTTTGGACCTGGGCTTTATATATTATATCCAGTTCTTTTGGTGAGATATATTGGGTGACAAAGTCCATCAGAGTCTCATCCTTCCAGTCAGAAAGGTCAGCTATGGGGTGGTATGTGTTATTATGCTCCACTGAAGGCTGCACTGGTATTTAAAAGAAGACAAGTCTGTCCTCTCACTTTGGTAGTCTCTTCTGCAGCATTTCTGTTTTTCTTTTTCACTGGAGATTTCTGTGTTACATACCAAGATTGTACTAGTTTTCTTTTGACTTTGGGACTAAGTTTTAGTGCCATAGGTTTCAGAGAGAGGTTCAATTGTTGCCTATCAAGAAAAGCTTCAGTTTCTTAGCAGAAATTAAACATGATTTTAGTAAGCCTTTCTTAACCTACAGAAGAGCAGAAAAGCACAGCTGGACCTGTATGCCCTGCTTCTTGAAACCTTTATTAACTGGAACAAAGTCTTTACAATTGTTATAAATAGCTGCACTGTACTTTGGTACTAGTATTACCACCGCTCCACCAAATTGGCAGTTAGTAACCAAATTCCTGGCTACTTAAAGGATCTCCTCCCAGTCTGAATAGGTCTGGTAATGAAATATAAAGTGCCTGGGAAGATTTGAAGAGTTTTTGAAGTTAATGTAGCATGCCCATTCTGTTTCTTGTGGGTCAGTTTTCTTCAGCATTTTAGCAAGCTCATATCAGATGAAGACCACCTGGTCATCTCCCTCTAATCCTTCCATTATTCTGATAATTCTTAGTTTGTTTTGTAAGGGAGATATTTTCTATATTATCCACTTTTAGTTCCAGTTTCCAGTGCTTTTTGGTAAGGTCACCATTTGGATGCTGATGTACATTCAGAATGCCTCGTTGCTCCAGAATATACTAGTGTTTCTGTTCTAATCACCTGTGAATTGCTACCATTTCTGGTTTGTTTTTTCCCCTGTGGTTTTGTATTGTTTAGAATTCATTTGCTCTACCTGGAAAAGTGAGGAACATTTTGACAGAGAGCTTTATAAGAGGGTAAATCCTATGTTGCATTTTGCACTTTTCCTGACTGTATTGGTTTCTGCCTAATGGCCGTGTCTCAAGATGGGTTCACCATGTGGCTAGGGATATAATTCTCTTTCACTGTGTAGTCTATCCAGTAAAGATTGCAGTTCAATCTATGAGTAAGCAGTGGACAAATCAAGTAAGGTCTTTTTGAATGGATTTCATTTTATTAGGCTACATGGAACACTACCTGCCAAAACTTTCATCTGCAAGCTTGACCCTAGCCTCAATCCACATATTAACAATTTTGACATTTTTCATGAATGCTAAAATTATATGTTTGAAATATCTTCCAATTGACAAACAGCACATCCTTCCCTTCTTCATAATATAATATATAATGAATAAATGTTTCATATTTGTAGTACCTTGAGCACAGCTGCACCCTGAATTTGATATAGTTAAGAGTACATACTGTGTTATCCAGACAATCCAGACATCACTTTGCTTCTGACAGAATGAAGTCAGCTATTACATTACAAAATGTTATAATGAAAGAAAGCAAACCAGTATTGTTCTAATGGTAAAATTGCTGTTTGTTTTGTAAGATCTCTTGAGCTGACTGACTACTTGGTTGTTTTCTGCTAGAGCATTTTGTACTGTATTGCATAGCTCTAAACTTAGTAGCTGTGCTACCCCTGGGCTCCAATCCACCAAATTGTGATTACAATCCTGATACTTAGTCAGCCACAGAAGTGGCATTTCTTTTTTCAGTCATTGCACTTGAGATAACTTTGTGTTTGTAATTTCAGCAGTATACCTAACTAGTAGTACATTTTCTTCATTTGAGTGATTTTTCTTGTAAGATATGGGAAATCAACATTGCTCTAACAATAAAACTGATAGTGACTTTCTGTCACTACTTGCACTAATTTGCTGCCTAATTGTTTATACTAATCTATTTTGCACTGCCTTCTGTGGCTTTTTACTTGCATTGAACTGTGCATGCCACACATCCAGGCTCCACCCTACCTGGTCTGATTACAGTTCTAGACTACAAGGAACTGATGTTAATTTATTCAATTATTACACTTGAGCTAACTTTGTGTTTGCAACTTTGCAATTGTGACATAAACAGTGCCTAGCTATTGATACATTTTCTTTATTTGTGCAACTCCTCTAAGCTAAGAGAGACTGGAAACGTGCATTTTTGAAAGTTAAAACTGCAACTGGCTTGCTAGCTCTACTTGTAGTGACTGGGATCCTGATTATTTTGCACCAAATTCCTTTTTTTTTTTTGCATTGCTTGCTCCTCAGCTATATCACACTGCATTCCCTGATGTTGTGGTACTGTGTCCAGACCTGGTTTGTGTCTGCTATGTCATAGTAATTGTTAAGCTTTACTTGCATCATTTCTCACATTATTATAATAATAACATTGAATTGTTTATGGATTTACTTTTTCACAGTTTGCTGTAGCATGCCGAGAACATTAAACTGTAGTTTGTTTTTTAGTGGGTAGCATATATTGTGACGAAAGAAAAAAACAGAACTGATTGTCCATTTGTTTCTACTAGGCAATGTTTCTGCATTAACAATCCTTGGAATATCATGCACTCAAGTTAGCATTTTATGATTATTTAATCTACTTTTATGTATCAAAGGTAAGATAATACTCCGAATCTGACAATATCAAGTCCACTATCACACTACTGAATACTGTAGGACTCCTCCCATTAGCAGTGTCCTATTTGTTGGTGCAGTTCAGTAGTACATGAACTGCCTCACACTTACTGATAACACATTACTGTTACCAGACAGAAAATTAACTTCAGAGAGATGAAATTACGTATGGAAACCAGAAATAAACACATTATGCCCTTCATCTATCCATGTTACCAGTGCACACTACACACCCACAACATCTCTGTACTACATACCCATACCCCCATATCACACCATTATTATCAAACCTGCTTATTTTGATAGTAAGATAACTGACCCAAAATCTATAAGGCCCCCACAGAAAGCATATTACTGTTCCAAGACATACGCAGCATAATCATAACTCACCCACTAAACTCAATACTGTTTCCTACCACAATTGTGGTGTCAGTAAAGTGCTATACAGAACCCTATAAGGAAGCCATGGCATACAAATCTACACAATAGCACCCTTCTCATAGGAGGCTCAGTAGTTAGACAGATTGATGTTCCACGCAATAGACTGTACAAAGATACAGTGGCAATCACATGCCAAGATTCATAATGTCACCAAATCAGACCCATTCACCCAGATTTGCATACATTGCAATCATTACACATATGGGAGTGAAATACCATTGATGATCCAGCCTGAAAGATATGAAGACATAGAAAGCTCTTTTAAGATGTATCAAAGAACTGAAAGCATCTGGTCTAAGGTAATGTCCAGTCAACATCACAAATTATGCTGTAACATGTGCATAAAATGATTGAATTCATCAACTGTTCCAGAAATTGTTAATCTTCATAGGGGGGAAGGCAATGTGTGTCAGAATAGGGAGGGATAGTGGACAGTCCTATCTACATTGCCAAGGATGGTCTATGCATCTCTCTCCTCCCTGGCTACTACACATTGGACAAGATTTTCTCTACCTCAGCAGTGCATGTTTCAGCAAGATTCAGTCTCCCAAGTCTATTAAACGAACACGTTCCAGTCAAATCAATATAAACACAGTACTGCTCAGTGATGGAAGCCTAAACAAAAAAAAAAAACATCCTATACTAAAAGTCCTCATGACCCTTAAAATCATTCCCGTTTGTCTAAGCTTATTTCTTTATTTCCTTAATTAAAGTTTGATAACCAGATAAGTGGGCTGGTCCATAGACCCTTCTCAGCCATGACCTGTACTTCAGGAAGAATACAGAGTTTAAAGAAAGTAATAATTCAAGTTTAACAATATGCTAAGTGAAGAAATATAAAGTTTCATATGAAATAAAATATACAGCTGAAATATCCACTGGCCTAATTGCACAATTGTACTCTTTGCAGCAACAATGTACAACTAAAATAATTGTTACACATTACATCACTCATATAGTGCATAAGATGTCAGACAATGAAATAGTTATAAATGAGGATGATGATAAGTATGCATGACTTAAAGGCTGTGTGATGACCCCTCACTGAACCAGTAATCAAGGAGCCTGAATACTCACCACTGACACTAGAGAGAGACGTTCACTTGGAATACAAATGGATACACTCAGTATTTTCAGGTGCAGTTCTCTGTACCAAGTATAATCTCTTTTAAGAGCACACAGGGAACACAGTCAGCCTGGAGTCGGGGTTTCTTTACATCTGTCTCCCTCAAGGTCCACAATAAGTCTCTGCACTGGTACAGCTGTATGGTTAAGTCCTCAGCCAAGTGTCCAATCCAATTCATTCAGTACCCTCTCTGTGAAACTAGTGCTTTGTGTCCCTGTTCCAAGTAGCTCACACACACACACACACACACACACACACTGTGAGATTTGATTTTTCATACACACACACACACACTGTGAGATTTGATTTTTCAGACACATACACACACACACACACACATACACACACACACACACACACACACACACACACACACACACACACACACACACACACACCTGGGAAAGGCTGGCACAGATTTATCGTCTGTGTCTCCTTCTGCCCAGAAAATAAGGTAGTTATCACTGCTAGCAGACACTCCATAATCAGCTACTCTAAGGCCCTTAACAAAAGGTGTCCAATTATACTGCATGATATTAATACTAATACAAATGGAAGCAGTTGACCAAGACAGCTAGGCTTTCAGGAGTAGCCCGCAAAGTGTTACCAAACAAATATAATCACTCTCAAAGTTGAAATATTTCCTAAAAAGACCAGCTACAATGAAAGGTTTAAACATATTTAATAATAAATAATAAAAGTATATGAAAATACGAATATGTTTTTACAATAAACTATGGAGTTCAAATCACAGAAAATATTAAAAATAACATTGATGGACAGACTCAAACAAATAAAGAAATACAATATCTAAACTCTGTTTTCCTGACTGAATTTAGGAGAATTACTATTCCCTGCTTACTTGATGGAACAAGGCAGATGATGTGGTCAATGGTCCTTCCTGTTGTCAAGCCCAAGACAGAATACTCAATACTGAGAGATTTCCCACAGTAATATCTAAAACAAAATTTCCAAGATGGCTGGCAGAATGACCTCATCTGGTCACCTGACTCTTGGTTCTCACAGTATCCCTGTTTGAAGCTGAGACAGGAATTTAGCATAGATGTCTACAATACACATCTAAATGTTTATGGCAGTACCCTGGAGCCATGAAACAATTACAGTACGTCCCCTCCTTTTACTGAAATTAATAAACAATGGCTTCTTCTGGACATCTCCAGTCCTATTCATCACTGTGTGATGACATTTTATTGGTTTAACAGTTCATTTACATTTCTCTTATTTTCTTAAAGTAAGCTAGCTGGTTAACCTCTGCTCTTCCTGGGCTCTTTGCTAACATATATACATACAGTTCTAATACATTTGTGATATAAGCATCTGTACAACTCAGTTTGATATTCAAATCCCATACAGTTCTAATACATTTGTAACATAAGCATTTGTGAAAATCAGTTTGATATTCAAATGCTATACAGTTCTAAAACATTTGTAACACAAGCATCTTGTACACACCAATTTGATATTCAAATGATATCATTCTTTACAAAACCCCAGCTAGCTATGCTGGCACTAGCCCATATCATCACAGGATGGATGAGTTTTATCACAGCAAAATTATTAATAAGCATTTACACTAGTAATTCAAAATCTGTAAATGGCAAATGCACTTGTTAACTATAAACAATATGTACAAATGATGTGCTTAAAAAGCTTGAAAACATTCTTTGGAATTATTTGAGTATTAGGGAAGTTGGGTGTTAGGATACAGGTGATCTCAAGCCTATTGGATAGTAAGGGTACACTGTTAACTATTGTCCCAAAAGCAATTGCAGGATATGTCTTTGTGGAAGTGTTCTGTAAGTGAAGCAGTAAACCATTGCAGGGAGGCCTGGCCTTTTATTTCTGAAAGGACTTTATTCCATATTGCTGGGCCAAGTCTGGAGAAGACATATTCTCCAATGACAATTTAGTATCATGGCCAAGTTGTGGAGATACTATTTTTGTTGGTTATTTCCTATGGAATATATTTGTTCCCTAAAGGGAAGTTTTCTTTTCAAAGGATGCAGTAGCCTTCCTTTAGAAATTTGTAGAGAAAGATGCCAAGGAGAAAGGCTGTGATTTCAGTAAGTGGTTGCCAGTTAAGACTCATTAGAAGGTTGAAGTGGTAAGTATATAAGTTTGACAGTAGGGCAAATCTGCAGATTTTATTTTCTACAATCTGATGTCAATGAGTGTTGTAGGCTAAGTGTAAGACTAGTAATGGTAGACCACATTCAAGTTTGGGAAGGATGACATTTTTGGCAATGCTGTGAAAGCAGCTGGAATTAGTAAGTCAGGGATTCTATGGCAGAGTTTAATTTGGGAGAAAACTTTATTAACTATATCTACTATATTGAAGGCCATTCTTTTGGTATACAGGAATGAAGCCCTTAATATGGCCAAGGTGACCTGGGTTTGATTAGAGGCTCAGACAGCAGGGAAGGATGTGGCATTCCCATTCAATAGTAGGCAGTGGTTACATGGGCATTTGCCCTGTGCCCCTGGCAGAGGCTGAGGATTTCTACAGGGAAGGGATTAGTCTAGAGAGGGTAGTGTGGGAGTACTACAAGAGTTTCTGCAGAGGTGAGGCAAGACATTGCATACTCTCACTGCACAAACTCTCCCACAACACTAACAATGTAGCAAAGGGAAGAAGGGAAAACCAGTGTTAGGCTTTAAAGGAAAATCTTCCTGTCTGGTGTAGGGCAGCAGCACTCCAACCCCCACCACCCAATGCCATTATAATCTACATCAGCCGTGTTCAGGAATTCTCCAAAAACAAATGGTTCTGCCACCAATTCCACTTAAAAACACTTAAAACTTGAAAACTTTAATAAAATATACGATGATAAGATAAAATAAAATAAGCACACTGGCTCATACATGGATAAGCGCTTTCGGTATAATACCTTTTTCAAATCCTAATTGTTTGCCAGTGAAACTTCTTCTTAAATACCTTTATTTCCTAGTGTTCACTCACTTAGATGCATTTAGCAACCATAGCAGCATATTTTGCGTGTTCAGGAATTCTGTGATAGTCTGGCAGTAAAGAAGGACTGGTAGACCCAATGCTAGATGTGGGACACTAGGGATGGCTGTCAGAGTGAAGCAGAGGTGAATACCACCCCCCCCCCCAAAAAAGAAAACAACTATGTTGGTATGTATGGAAAATGCAATTAAAGTACTAAGGGAAAGACGTAGATGTTTCTAGTCTGTGACATGATAAATAATATTGCTTTTATCAATAATGTTTATGAATGGACAATATGGTAGCTTATGAGGGAAAGTAAATAGTATAAAACTGTAACAGCATTCCCTGTCTAGAGTTTAATGTCTGCCATGCATTTCAACTCTCCTCTCTGTAAGCGACTGTGCTCACTGATGGGAAGTACCTTTATTTATTTGTAACCCCATCACCTCATACTAATTATACAAGATAAAAGCTTGAATTCCTGAATATTCTGGAGGTTATATACTACTCTGTCTATGATATCATTGCTATATACAGAACTTCTCCATGAACCCCATAGCTCAAGATGCCTACATTAACAAACTATATTTCTTATCTATTGAAACTAACACAATCCTTATGGAATATTTTAATTTCCAATTATCCATCCATAAATAGAAAAACATGTATTACAAATATACACAATGGCTTTTGGACTTCATCAAAGCAAACTCTCTGTCTGATTTGATCTTAACTTGTATATCACCTACTGTTAACCTACATCTGATTAAATCAAATCACTGTGCTCTAATACTCCCACAATGAAACCAGCCTCAGAGGTGCTCAAATCTTGTTGCCTTCAGGGACTAGTCTATGGCTAATTTACTTCAACTTGCTGACGAACAAATGAGTTTTAATTGCTTTTCACCTGAGCCACATACTTCTGCTCTCACCTAAATTTGTAGAGAGGCATCTGTCCCCATAATTGCTAGTTTAAAATCAGTCTGCTACAGTGGATCCACTGTATCAATAAACTCTACAGTAAGGAAAAACTGTCAAATGTAAATTCCCCCTCCATTAAAAATGATCTCAAAAGGGGGACTAAAGAACAAAGTTGAAGGTCACAGCCTGCAAGTCAAAGTATGAATTAAACATTGCTATACGATGCAAGTGCTAGTGTAAAGCGTTCTTTACCTATGTCAGTAATCTTAAAAACAACAGCCAACACTACACTGAGCTTATATGAAATGGTACTACAGATTCGTACTCTGAGGAAGACATTACCAAATGTACTAACTGCCAAGTATAGCTCAAACATCTTTACTAGTCCCCATGAGAACTTCCATTCAGGACCACCTTTTATGAATACCTCCAAACATGTCCTAAAAACTTTCTCCAAAACTGAAAATACTAATTTGTTGAGACCTGGCAATATACTGGGTTATTTCACT